>NW_008336851.1:82579-130311 GCF_000622305.1 Nannospalax galili | reverse complement strand
TTTTTTTTTTTTTTGAGACAAAGTATGTAGCTCAGTCTGGTCTCAAACTCTATGTAATTGAAGCTGGCTTTGAGCTCCCGATCTTCCTGCATCAACTTTCAAAGCACTGGGAAGTGTTACCATGAATTTTTTTTTTTTTTACTATAAGTTTTAAAAGGTCAAGAGGCCAAACTAGGGGGAAGCTGGAGCCCTCAGTTGGGTGAAGAGGATTGTAGACAAGCTTATGTACCTCCCTCTACCCCGGTACCTCTCTCCCTCTGCCCCAGGACTACCCTGGTGTCTCCAACTTTGGGGTTTTTCCCTGACTCCAAGTTATTTCAACTGGAAGTGAAAGGAGCAGTGGTCAGCTTTTGGGGAGGGTGGCCATGAGGTCAGCTGAGACAAGGGGATGTGGAAATGCTGTGTACAAAGAAAGCTACCACTACACCTTACCCCACACGGTTGCCTTCTGTTGCCTTCCCCTCTCTAAGTCCTGCTCCTCCTTCTGGAAAATGGTTCTTGAGAGACTATAGGTGTTAGTCAGCTGTGGTAAAACCTGTAATCCTATAGGAGGCTGAGGCAGGATTACCATGAATTGGAGGCTATCCTGGGCTATATACTAAACCTTGTTTCAAAAACAAAACAAGGAAGAGACCATTGCTCTCTGAAACCTTTCCTAACTGATTTCACCAATGTCTAACCATCATTTCCACACATTTCTTTTCTTACAACATGATCAGCTCAAGGGACGGCCTCAGTTTTCACTTTCTGTGTTTTTCTCTGTGTCAGAAGTTGCTCAGAGTCCTAGGTTATCACTGAGTGATAGATTCACTGAGGAAGGACCTGGCAGCCCATGATTCCCTGTCCCACAGTGTAGAGTTCCTTTGTGTTGAACCTACAATGCTCTCTTTATACAAGACTCTCCTCCTGCCCTCAAGCCATAGCCTAGTGCACAGTGCCAGATTCAACTGAATTTAGGTGGTTTAGACATTCAAAGTTGGCAGTTTGGGGGTGGCCATGTAGGTGGTGCTGGAGAACATGAATTCGGCAGAGGCTTTAGTGCAGACTAAGATGGCCATTCAGTGGTGAGGTGATGACTAGGGCTGTAGAGATGGATGTGGGTAGAAAGACAGGTCTGTCATCTGCCTGTCCATTTCATCGGGGCTCTAGTTATCATTGAGCTGCTTGGAGCAGGCATGTTTCTCGGAACCTCCTCAAATCAGATACAGCATTTGAAGGCTTTCCTTTAGGTGGAAAACCTATCACCCTACTGGGAAACATGCCTGCTCAACCCTCCCAAGTGTGTTGACCTGTGACAGGCTTCTTCCTTCCCTTGCTCAAGGGTTACAGTGTTCTGGCTGCTGAGGGCAGGACTCAGTTTCTGGAACAGATATACCCAGCACACCTGGCCACCACAGTTCAGAGATGCAGATGATCCCCAGGAACAAATGCCTTCATTACTCAGCCTCAGTGCTGACTGAAGTATGTTGGGGACTCCTGCTGTTTTGGGTTGTAGTCTTTCCATGTCCGGATAGCCGCATGTCGGCTCGGCGCGAATGGGAGGACTCCTCTTCTCAGCAGGGCGCCCCCTACTCTCTTCATCTTTGAAGTAGCCGTCACAGATACATGGCCTCTGGCATAGGAACTGCCAGGTTTTCCTGTGTGATAATCAGGCAATGTCTGGCAGCTTGGCAGAAGCCCACCACCACATGTAAATGGGGCATCCTGAAAGCACCTATCCACTAAGGCTTTTGCCACTGCCCCCACAGTATAAATATCCTGGTTTCCCCTAATTAATTGGAGCTGAATCACTAAGATCTGGAGCCGAGCTGAGTCACTGAATAAAGGAGCGGTACCACTGAGTCTGACTGAGCTGAGTTCTGTGTCTTACTGCCTACGATCCAGTCTCCCCGGAGAGGGCTGGCTCTTCGTAAACCACGACTCACGGATACCCTGATTTCGCCGTCCCGCACCTCCCCTCGTGACCCGGCAGCTGACGGATCTCAAACCCAGAGGGAGTGCACGGTAGATTGGGATGGAACCCGCCCGGGCGGCTGACAGTGGTCCTCTAGAGCCGCCAGCCCCGGTAGCAGAGAGCCTCAGCAATGCGGTGCGCGACACGCGCGCACCCCAGCGGCCCGCGAGAGACTGGCACCTGCGACCCCATAGAAGTATAATCTCATGAAGGTTCTCTTGTGAAGGATTGTCCAAGCAGCATGTGGCCGACTGGCATAACCACCTGCAAATGATATCAGGCCCTTGGTGGACTTCCTGAATCCTTTGCTACCCAGGCCATGGGGTTATTTCCTTTTTAGAATCCTGGGACAAGAATGGACAAAACTCAGACCTTACTCCACCCTTACTCTAAGAACTTAAGTAAGATGTTCTTTATGAGGTATTGTGACGTATTTCTAAGACCCTTCTACCTATAATACTGAGAAGGATGTTTCACTTCTACTGAAACTCAGTAAAGTGAAGTTACTTGCAAGAAAGCTGTAATTCAAGTCCAGGACTTCTGTCTCCAAGTTGTCCCATCTGGGACAGAGGTGGCTCCAAGACAACACTAGTAAACGGAGGCTCCTAAGGTCAAGGAGCATACAGAGGACCCCAGAGCTCATCATGCTTTTGGAGTTCTAATCCAGTTGCAGAGGCCTGCTGTCTCCTCTGTGAAGCAGTGGTCAGTCCCAGGGCTGACCACTTCTTCCTCTGCCAGTAGACTTGGTCGGCAGAGAACCCCTTCCATGGCCTCGGTGGATATGGAGTACTACAGCCTCAGCTGTGGCAGCAGAGCCACTTTCCTCTACAGATTGTTTCTCATTGTAGGGGCCCTCGAGCCCATGCCCCCCCTCCACAGGAAGAGGACCACTAGACCTGGCAGAAAGGCAGAGAGGTAGGCAGCAGAAAGCTCTTAACTGACCTTGATACACTTGAACAAAGAGGAGTTATTTCTGTTTGTGCTTATGTGTATAGTGTGCCCCAGTGCTTCATGGGAGTCATGGAAACAAATACAGGTGGCTGGACTCCTCTGGATACTATATGAAGTCTCCAGAGGACAGAAGCCATTTCTGGGAAGGTTGGGAGACCTAGGAATTCCTAACCAAAAGAAGTATAAACTCAGAGACCATGAAGAAGACCAGGGCTGGAGGATCTTGGCCTGTTTTGTGTATTTTGTCTTTTTGGTTGTGAGCCTGAGCCTTTAACGGCTACACCAGCTCTCCAGCCTGTTTTGTGTATTTTATTAACAGTGCTTTCTTTTCCTCTCAACCACACTATGAACAGCACACACTGACACCAAGTGCCCAGTTGTGTAGATGGGAACAATGCCATGAAGCCTGACTGTCTACCACAAACTAAGCATTTATAAATCTTCTGGGTGTTTCAGTGGAATTTCAAACTCAGCCATGAGGAAAGGTGGAGAAGATAGCTAAATATTTCAGTACCACGCTATGCTTCAAAGTGCATAAAACTCAGGGCTCAGACAAATTTCATGTCTGAAGGAAGTGGAGAAGAGCCACCAGCTCCTTAACCACAGTGCCACAGTTTTCAGTCTTACAGTGTTTTCTGCTTTCAAAGAGCTACAGGGCTAGAACTTTTCATCAAACCTGAAGGTCTTTATTGTACTCAGCATATGTTTTATTAAAAATCATTTAGGCAGGTATTAAAAATATTAAATAGGGGCTGGAGAGATGGCTTGGAGGTTATGCTAGATAGCTTTAGTGTCAACTTGACACACCTGGGTTGAGGGGGCCTCAATTTGGGAATTTCCTCCATTGGACTGGCCTGTGTCCATGTCTGTAGGGCATCTTCTTGATTATTGAGTGATGTGGGAGGGCCCAGTCCACTATGGGTGGTGGCACCCCTGAGCAGGTGGTCCTGGGTTGTGTAATGAAGCAGGCAGAGCACAGACCAGAGGAACAGGTCAGTAAGTAAGCAGCATTCCTCCATAGCCTGTGCTCCAGCTCCTGCCTCCAGGTTCCTGCCCTGAATTCCTGCCTTGGGCTCCTTGATGAACTGTGACCTGGGAGATGTAAGCTGAATAAACCCTTTCCTCCCCAAGTTGGTATTGGTCTGAGTGTTTTGTTACAGCAATGGAGAGACAAACTAGGACAGAGGTTAAGAGCACTGGTTGCTCTTGCCAGGACCCACATTTGGTCCTCAGCACCTACATAGCAGCTAGCACCCATCCTTAACTCTAGGTTCAGGGGAACCTGATACCCTCTTCTGGCCTCCACAGGCAGTGCAAACACATGGTGCACTTAGATCCATGCATGCAAATCACTCATACATATAAAATAAAAATAGATAAAAAGTTAAATATATTCAAGATAGTCAAAAGGAAAGATTCAAAACCTTCCCAAGGATAAGGGAAACAGGCTGAGATAAACACCTTATGTGCTTGAACTTCCTGCCAGCCGAAGGGAGAAATGATGTGTTCCACAACTTATGAATGCTGCTTCTCTTGAGAAACAGAGACTTTTCTTGATATCAAATTCTGAAAAGGGATTGGATTATCATGTGGCGGACACAGTATCCAAAAGAAAGTCTGTAAAAAAAAAAAAACTATGAAAGATAGAGCAGTAAAGTACTGACATCAGAAGGGTGGTCTTTCTGTGAGGACACCAGGGCTCAGCTGGGGTGGGGGGCCCTAAGGGTAGAATGTGATTGTGTAGGACACATGGGAATGGCATGTACCACTTCTCTTGGCCAAAAAGTGCTTTGCTTAGCTAACTAGGAATGCCAGTACAAATGGCACATGGCTGCCCCAGTCCTGCACTCTCCACTGTTGTGGCAAGGAATTAGCACAGAGGTGTTTGAGGTCTTCAGTGCCCAGTGTAGTGCCTGGCACTTAATGGATGCTCAATAAATGATCTTTTAGAGGAAAAGAAGAACATACTGAAGTCCTCTAGTATGTAGCGAAGTAGAATGGGAAGTTAGGCACCTGAGGTTCTGGAGGACCAGAAGGAAGCACAGGGGACTCCTAGGTACACTGCCACTCACCAAGGACCAGAATGAGTCCAGGACAGGGGCTACTAAATTCTGTCAAAGGCACAAAAAATGGGTCAGACCAGTGCGCCTAACCCTTGCAAATCCAAGGTCGGTGTATTTACCCCAACTGCTAAGTGTGCCCGAGCCTACCTGGTTGAAAACTAGTCCAGTCCCAGCTGGGCGATGAGGT
This sequence comes from Nannospalax galili, assembly GCF_000622305.1. Lineage (NCBI taxonomy): Eukaryota > Metazoa > Chordata > Mammalia > Rodentia > Spalacidae > Nannospalax > Nannospalax galili. Next base: position 125,156 of record NW_008336851.1, on the reverse strand, counting down.
TCCTTTTCAGGAAGATGCTGTGCCAGAGCCATGGGGAAAAGTTGCTAGCCTGACAGTTCTCATTTGGGCAGCAGCTAGTGGAGCGCTCCTAAGTTGAATCCACCTAAGGGGAACAAGGGATTTTGTCTGAGCCATGGGTGATGCTAAGTCCAAATCAGAGGAAGAGTCCAGGTACAGAGAAGATGGCGGGAAAAAAGGCGAACTCTCCCCTTTTCTCCCTCCTGGGGCCTGGTAGGAATGAGCACAGTTCTGACTTCAAACGGCATTGGAAGACCCAGGCTTTGCTGCTTGTATTTATTGGCTTACATCCTGCACAGAATTAGAGCTCGAAGAAATTTGGAGTGTGCCTAGGCCAAGCACTTACTCCTGATAAAACCGAACTTTGGAATCAGGCTGTTTGGGCTTGAATTCTGTGTGAGTCACAGTCTTCTGGAAGTATAACCTGAAACACTATCTTCCTGAAGTTGTCCTTACTAGCAAAATTTGTTTAGTAAGTCCTACCTTGTCAAAAGGTTGAGAAAGCCAGGCATGGTGGTGCATACCTTTAGTCCCAGCACTTGGGAGGCAGAGGCAGGTGGATCTCTGTGAGTTTGAGGCTAGCCTGGACTACGGAGTGAGTTCTAGGCCAGCTGGGGCTACAGGGAGATCCTGTCTCAAAAAGACCGAAAAAAAAAAAAAAGGTTGAGAAAATTCAGTAAAGGTCAGACTGAAAATCCTTAGGACAGTACTTATTACACAAGTACAGTTGATGTGAATTCCAGCCAATAGAACCCCTGCAAACATAATGCCCAGCCACTCCGCTCTCTGCCTGACCTACCAGCCCAGTTCAAAGGATCCACTGAAAACTTCTAAGTTTAGAGGTGTAGAGGCGGGGAGAGTGACCTGGGTCCATGAATGGCAATCGTCATCCTTCATGAATCACGGTTAACTTCTAAGAGCATAGGTCCACTGTTAACAGCTACCAGCCTACTTGGAAATGGAGAGTGGAAATTGCCTTAACATGATCAAATTTAAAGACATGGAAAAATGAAAAGCTGAAACACTTCACTAACCGACAAAAGTTGACTGGTCACACGGAGTAGATCAGTAGCTAGCTACTTTCTCAGCAAGGGCTTTCCTGTGCAGTCTCTAACATTTTACCCCCCTGGTCCCACCATTCTGTGTGTTCCCCTCTGCTTTATGTTCTCTTTTTGGGTTCATTATGTGCTGTACTAGGCAACTGTCCCTTAAGGTTTTGGGAGGGTGAAATACTTAAGCAACCCAATTTTTTGGTATTTTGGTAGCAGTATATCTGGTAGTTCAGAGGGACACTGACACAGTTTAGAGGCTGTAACTATAATAAGAAAGGGAAGGGAGCTGGGCCTTAGGGCAGAGACAGAAGTGGCAGTGATGCTGTACTGGACTTGAAAATGACTGAACTGATGTGAGGGTTGGGTATTAGCTCAATGGTAGCACACCTGGATAGCATTCATGAAGCTCGCTAACACACACACACACACACACACACACACACACACACACACATATAGACACTCATAGGCACACATCTTTTGAAAGAAGGGGCAGGAGAGTTAGAGATGAGCTCGGGGCTGTAGATCAGTGGCACTACTAAGACAAAGAATGCTGTTGAGGTACCTGGGACATGCCAGCAGAGCCCCTCAGCAGGCAGCATGGGGCAGTCCTATGAGAAGCCATGCTCACATCTGGTTTGTCCCCGCACTGGAGTGAGACTCCTTACAGGGAGAGGGATACAGATGCACAAGTCAGGAAAGTAACTTTCTTTTCTGGAGCTAAGGAGGAGGACTGAGGTCAACCTAAAGTGCTGAGAACAGCATGGGAAGAGGGAGGAAGCTGTCAGGTACAAGTGGGGCATGAAGACCTTCCCAGAGGCATCTCTCTGAAGCTGTTGCCCTGCTGGGAAGATGAAAGCTAGTGCTGTATCAATGGGGGTTTGGGTCTAGACCAGTTCTGCTTGGCAGAGATTTTGTGATGATAGACATGTTCCATACCTGTACTGTATAAATCAGTAGTTGCAGGCAACATCTCCCCCCCCCCATGCCTTTTAAATAGGATCTCCTTATGTAGCCCAGGCTGGCTTGGAACTTGAGCTGCTCCTGCCTCAGACTCTCAAGTGCTGGGACTACAAATAGTTATTCCCACACCCACTGAAGAACTGAAATTAAAAAAAAAAATCTATATAGTGAGCTCCAGGACAGCTGGGGCTACAGGGAGACCCTGCTTCAAAAAGACACACACACACACACACACACACACACATACACACACACATATATATGTGTGTGTGTATATACACACATATATTTTATTATTTTTATTTTATGTGTATATTGCCTGCAAGTATGTGAGTACACCCATGTCATGCAATGCCTCAGAGGTCAGAAAACGGCATCAGATTCCCCTGGAACTTTAGAACCATAGAGACTATTTTTCAATTTTCAATTCATTAGTAACTTATTTAAAATTTTTAAAAAAAGGGATGGGGGCTAGGTCTAAGAGATGATTTCCACTGATGGTCAAAGAATTAATATTTAACTGTTTAAACACTTCTTTGGGCTGCATTCAATATTAGGTAAAAAGGTGGCAGGAGTCGGGATCGCCTCAAAACAGAAACAAAGAGGACTCTGGTAAAGCAAGAGTTTTATTGGGTTTGGCGGGGCTGGTCCTCAACTTGGGTGTGAGGAAGAACCAGCAGCTTAAGGGCTGCAGAGGGGCAGCTTATAAAGGGAAAGAATGAGGAAAAAAGAATATTTTTCTGCTGTTTGGGACTGTTTTGGGGGCTGCTTGCTCAATGGAGGGTGTGGGGTCTGTACCTGGTGAAGCATATTGGGGAAAACAGTTACTGTAAAACATGTTTTTCTACGATTACAGAGTTCCAGGAATTAACTGCAGCTAAGGGCTTGGGAAACCTGTTTGTCAGCCTGTGGGGCATGCTCTGGTGATCACAATACATTGGTTATTAATTTCCCAGGGGCTGCTTTTGTTAACTTGCAGGTGGCTGGGAATTAGTTGACTCAGCTTCTCTTAGGAGCCTCATGGTTTCTGGGTCTGGGATCGCCTAGATCTGAGCCCTGTCATTCCAGCCTTTTATATTATAGGATTGGGGATGGAGTTTCTCATCTGGCTACTTCCTGGTGGGTAAGGTCGAAGACAAAAGGGGAAGGGGGTTTGATGAGGCTGGATCTGGAAGGGCTCCTCTCAGGCTGCCGTTTCCTGGTATCCGCTGGTGTTAGAGCATTCTCCATCCATCATGCCTGACAATTTTTATATCTGGCTGGGGGAAAAGTAAGCAACAGTTGGTTAAAGCTCGTATGAGTTAATTGGCAGATATGATCCTGAAGGCAGCTGATGAGGCATGGGGCCACTGTTAAAATGAGGCCAATAGTGACTAGGGGTCCCATTAAAGGACAGAGCCATGGGAGCACTCCCTGAAAGATTCCCGATGATGACTGCTGCTGGTCTCTGGTATATCTTTGGGAAAGCAAAAGAATCTTGGGTTTCTAGGGTTCCTGGGGAGTGTAAAAAAGAGGTTGACTGATGGACAGTTAGAGGTTAAACATTGGGAGGCATTTAGGAGGTTAATTTCTTGATTCTTATCATCAATTTCCCAAACCTCAAAGGTGAACTTACAGGGGGGAGTTGAGCAGGGGGAAGCAAAAATAGTGAGTGGTAGTAGAAGAAGAGGAAGATGGAGAAGAAAGCCCTTCATTCTTCAATGGCAGTCAGGGAGGGGACTTTGGAGATTTTTAGTTTTAGGGGTCCTGTAAAGACAGCCTGGTACTTGCATTCCTGAGCAGGCTTGAGCTTAGAGAAGTGGATCCAGCCTGATTGTCTTAGGAGTTTGGCTGTTGAAGGAGTAGACAGGATCATGAGGTGGGGTCCAGTCCAGCGCAGCTGGAGGGTTCCTTTCAGTTCCTTGTGTTGATCAGTAGACAGGAGATAGGCAGAGTCTCCCAGCTGAAGGGGATGAGAGATCTGGTCTTTGGATACCTGTGGGATAATCCGGTCAGCATGCTCCCTGAGGAGTTTTCCTAGAAGAGTGAAAGCAGGTATGCAGTCATGGAGTGGGGAGAGGATTGTTGGAGTAGCAGATTGCTCAGGAGGAAAGGCCTGCCACACATAAGCTCAAAAGGACTTAAAAAGGATGGAGCTCGTGGGATGGTTTGTAACATGTTTAGAGCTAGGGGAAGGAGAGCGACCCATGATTGATGTTAACTCCAAGGAGAGTTTAGTAAGGTGATCCTTGAGAAGTGAATTAGCTTGTTCCACCTTGCCTGATGACTGCGGATGGTAGGGAATGTGTAGTTTCCAGGTTATTCCCAGGGAATGAGACACTGTCTGGGTTACTTTAGAGATGAAGGCCGGGTCATTGTCTGATTGAAGGGTGAGCGGGAGGCCAAAGCTGGGGAGGATGTTTTGGATTAGACAGTTAGCCACTATATCTGCCATTTTCCTTGTAGTGGGAAAAGCCTCTATCCATCCTGAGAAGGTATCTACCAAGACTAGTAGGTATCTGAACATTTTGCAGGCTGGCATATGGGTAAAATATGGTTGCCAATTAACCCCAGGGAGAGCTCCTACAAGGATACATAGAGGAATCTTTGAGGGCGATGTGGATGGGGGTGTGATGAGAGACCAGGCCCAGAGTGGAGGTGTCCCAAACTTGGGGATCAACCTCAGATGCTGGAAGTAGCCAGGTTTTGTTCTGAGTGGGAGGAGCTATAGGGGAGAGAGTGAAGACTGGGGCGGGAAGAAAAGAGAGGGAGAAAGAGAGTTTCTGCATAAGATCTCTACCAAGTAAGGGAGATGGGCATGAGGGCATGACTAAAAAGGCATGAGTTAAGGGAGTTTTCCAAAATATACAAGATAAGGGTCCTGTTGTTTTAGGGAAATGGGGTCTTCCATCTACCCCCACCATGGAGATCTATGAGGAAAAAAACCCTACCAGAGTAGGAGGGGAGAAGAGACCATGATGCCCCCAAATCTATAATAAAGGAATTAGACTTACCAACTACTGTAGTCATACCCTATTGATGGTTATAGATGAGGTGGGGGCTTAGGAACCAGGGTCCCATAGTCTTCGGCCGCCAGAACCAGAAGATTGGTGACGGACTCCTGCAAAGTGCATGAGGTCAGGGAGGAGGCTGACCTACCTTGACGTGGCAAAGAAGGACAATCGATCCTCCAGTGACCTCTCTGTCCACATTGAGGGCACGGTCCTGGTGGTGGTCGTGGGTTGGGGCACTGTTTGGCCCAGTGTCCAACCTGTCCACATCTGAAGCAGGGTCCTGGCGGCTGATGCTCTGTCACAGTGGAGCCGGAGATCGTCTTCTTTGGAGGAGCCCATAGAGCTGTGGCCAGTAGCTGGTATTTTTGTTTAGTTAGGGCAAATTTGTCCATCCTAGCCTGCTCCTCCTAGTTATTAAAGACTTTAAATGCCATTTCTAACAGATCTCCCTGGGGGGTATCCAGGCTGCTTTCTAGCCATCTAAGTTTTCTCCTACTATCAGGGGCAGATTGTGAGATGAAATGATGGTTAAGCATCTCTAGAATCTGGATCATATCTGGTGTACTGCCTCAGTAAGTCCAGCCAGAAACCGTGCTGGGTTTTCAAAGGGGTTTTGGGTTATACAATTTTATGGGAGGTTTTCTCTAATCCTGCAAGAAGGCAAGCAATCATAAAATTATGAGACAGGATGCTGTTTCTAGGGACCTTGGGACACTCATTTTCGGGACCCTCTCCACAGAGGGACACCTCTCTGAATGTTGGTCTTGCACGTCTCCCTTCTCTTCCATCCTCATAATTTACATGGAATGAAGCAGGCTGGGTCTGTGGAGAAGGATCCTAATTTTTTCTCTATTTGGGACATATTGTTAAGAGAGAAAGGGGGGTGAATTCTGATAGCTCCTTCTCCCTAGGCTACTGTCAGCACAGGTGCTGAGAGCTGCCAGTGGGGGGGGCGTGGCCGAGTGGGTCCCTGACCCTCTGTGACCCCCTGACCCTCTGTGACCCCAGGCTCCCAGGCTCCAGAGTTGCCTGCTCTGGGGCCCAGAGCTGCCTGCCTCATGCTGTGACCCTCCCTGGCCCGCGGGTGGGTCGGGCAGGCACCCAAGACCCTTCAGGGCTGTGGCTGGTGACCATTAGAGGTGGGCGAGGCATGGGGGTGGGGCATTCCTTGCTATGGAGGCAGCCACCTCTTGAGAACAGGAGGGGGGAGCAGGGTAGGAGCGGCAGAGGAATTGCTGTCGGTTGGAGGGTCTTACAAGAGAACCTGGCAATCTGGCAGGGAGCGCAGAGGGAGGGTTGGGCACAAAGAGCAAAGAAAGCTTGGATATAGGGGGTTTGGACCATTTGCCAGTTACTTTGGCAGAAGTTATCTAAATCTCTTAAAATATTGAAATCTAAGGTTTCTGTCTCTGGCCAGACAGAACCATTGTCTAGCTTATACTGTGGCCAGGCAGTGGTGCAGAAAACTTTGAGGCGCTTAGGTCTGACAGTGTCCAGAAGATCTAAAGTTTTTAAAGAATTTAAGAGGCAAGCGAGGGGGGTGAGTCCAGTAGGTTTAGAATTGAGGTTGCCCATTTTAATTAAAGTGACGAGGAAGAGAATGAGAAGGGCAGTGAGTGTGAGGAGAAGGGAGACAAAGAGGGGAAAGGGAGGCTTATGGGTGTCTCCAGGGAAAGAGGAGGTTGGGAGTGAGGCTGACTAGGAAGACAAGCGCCAGGAGGAGGACTGAGAGGACGAGAACAAGAGAGGAAAGAGGCATAAGAGAATAGGTGTGCCAAATTGTCGTGTGAGACCGACGTCCAGAGAGGCGTCCCAATGAGTGTCCCAAGGTCCCTAGAAACAGCGTCCTGTGTCTAGGGAAGGGAAAACGTGGGATCTCCTGACGTACCGGTACCATTTAATGAGGAACAGGAGATCCAAGGACTGTATGGCACAAAGAAGAAAGGAGTCAGAGAGAGAGAGAGAGAGAGAGAGAGAGAGAGAGGGAGGGAGGGAGGGAGGGAGAGGGAGAGAGGTATCAGGAAAAGGATTTGAGAGCACTGGACGGATGGGTCTATCTGTCAGGTGGGCTTAGGCAGACACAGCAACCATGCCGGACATTCAACGGTCACAGAGGCCCGTGCTGCCCAGTGGCCGAAGTTCTGAGTCCAGGAGTCATGATGAGGAGAGTGCCAAATGGCAGGGAGAGGGAGGGTGGCAGCAGAGGGTGGAAGGGGGCTGTGAAAGAAAGAGAGAGTGAGAGAAAGAAGAGTGAGAGAGGGGGAATACCTGATGGCCGAATCCATGGTGAATGCAGGGGCCGGTATTCGGCAGTTGGTCCAGCCAGAGTCCTCACTGCCATACCCAAAGAGGCAATCTAAGTCACGGCACCATATGTTAGATAAAAAGGTGGCAGGGGTCGGGATTGCCTCGAAACAGAAACAAAGAGGACTCTGGTAAAGCAAGAGTTTTATTGGGTTTGGCGGGGCTGGTCCTCAACTTGGGTGTGAGGAAGAACCAGCAGCTTAAGGGCTGCAGAGGGGCAGCTTATAAAGGGAAAGAATGAGGAAAAAAGAACATTTTTCTGCTGTTTGGGACTGTTTTGGGGGCTGCTTGCTCAATGGAGAGCATGGGGTCTGTACCTGGTGAAGCATATTGGAGAAAACAGTTACTGTAAAACATTTTTCTGTGATTACAGAGTTCCAGGAATTAACTGCAGCTAAGGGCTTGGGAAACCTGTTTGTCAGCCTGTGGGGCATGCTCTGGTGATCACAATACATTGGTTATTAATTTCCCAGGGGCTGCTTTTGTTAACTTGCAGGTGGCTGGGAGTTGGTTGACTCAGCTTCTCTTAGGAGCCTCATGGTTTCTGGGTCTGGGGTTGCCTAGATCTGAGCCCTGTCATTCAATACGAATCACAAACTTTAGAATGAGTACCCCTTTGAAGGGACATTAATTTTCATTGGATTGATCTGAATGGAGTAGCTGGACTCCTTCTGGTCTGTTCATTTTAAACATACAACCACCCATCTTGGCTCACTCCCCTTTCCCACTCCCTGCCCTCTGAACGCATGGGAGCTTCATTTGGTAGCTAATGGAGGAATGCAGACCTAATGACTAAGGGCTACCACCCATGACTGCAGGAACTTGGGTCCCACAGCCCCTTGCAAACAATTCTTTGCAGATGTAATTCTATCATCAGATCCACAGGTCTGGGGCTCTGGCACAATGAAGTCCTTCAAAAACATCCCCTTCCCTCCCTCCTTCCCCAGAGAACTATTTTATGCAACAAGGTACAAATCTGAAATAATTTTATTCACTTTTTCAGATTTTTGCTTCCATAAGGTGTTCAGCAAACATGCTAAGGTGACAGAATGTCTAGTTGGTCATGACATGCAGTGCTGACCATTGAACTGATGACAGTCAACCACACCCAAGCTACGGCCCCAGAGCACAAAGGGGATCTGCAAGGAACATACCAAACCACACAGCAATCAGCAACCTGAGGTAGGTCTCTTTACAGTACAAAAAACTTCTAGACCAGTGTGAGACACTGATTAGCAAGAGCTGCTGAAAGGCGCAGACTTTGGAGAGGAGACTGTGTAGTGAGGAAGGAGAACAGACCCCCCCAATTCTGAACCCTGTCACTGAACTGTAGAGGTGTGCGAACAGGCAAATAAAAATGCCACCTAAAACAGCAGCAGTCGGCCCCAGGGCTGGAACCAACTGGCCTAGGAGCTGAAGAGCTCTGTGTGGGGGCCAGCATCAGGAACCTGAACAGACTGGTTCTTGTTTAGAAACAACAGGAGAAGGAGGAAGGCAGGAAAGAAACTCCCCCTCTGAGAAACTCTGGGGGTTTCATTCCTGCTAGAGGGAGGGAGAGGGGGCACTAACATAAACAGTATGTGACACCAGGACAGAAGCAGGTGACACAGAACAGAAAGCAGGAGCCCTGAGAATTCACGGTGCTCTCTAAGGCCTCCTGAAGCCCAGCTCCACTGGCTCACTAGACTGGGGAACCCACAGAGCAGGTCACAGAGGCCCATATTGCCACATGCCTTCCTTTGGACACCTAGAAAACCCAGCACCGTGACACAGCCACCTAGAGAACAAAATGTTACCTTTCCTACAGTCTAAAAGCAAAACGAGATCTCTAGTACAGTAAACCGTACAAACATGATAGAAAGGGACGTGCACTGCTATCAGCACAGTGCTTACTTTAATATAAAATAAACAGCTTACATTTTCACTGTAAATATAGGCTATGTACAGAATTAGATATAGACATAGCTACATATATAAAGCTTCATTATAGGCCTCTGATACATTTGTAGTAATGGTTCCCTGAACCTCTTAGAGTGCAATTAAGAACAAAAACTAAATTTCATTTACATGAATAGAGAATAAATATAATAATCAAAATATGACTTTACCTAAAAGTGAAACACAAGCTAATCCTGAACTGTATGTGAAAGATAAAATTGGGAAAGGCAAGGTTTCGGCAGGAGGACAGGATGAGGGGCCCAACCCAGGAGGAGAATGGCAACTTCTGAAGAGACTTCATCAATTGGGAGGTGTTAGCCCTTGACAGCCACCTTGTTCTCTGCAGCAGCAAACATGGCATAGAACCGGGAACTGTCATTGGACAGAAGGACCGATGGGGTGTCAAACTCCACCACCTGCAAAGGAGGAGACATGTCAGGGTGTGACTGTGGGATGATTCCACTGACTGAGGAGATCTACTGCTAAGGAGCAATGGGAAATCCCAATGCCCTGGGGATGGAACAGGGGACAACTGAACCAGCGCTGCAGTACCCAGGTATGCGAGAAAGATCGGGGAGAAAGGCCACATGCCTCTCTCACATAAATGCCAATTCCCTCAGCTTTGGAAATAAAGAAGTCTATCAATAAGGTTCTATAATATAGATTATGGGGGGGGGCAGATCATAGCTCAAGTTGAGGGCAGCTGATCATACCTTGCAGTCATTAAAGGAAGAACTAGGGTGCCTAGTTGGCAGAGGAAACAAAAAGGAAGAGATTACACTGACAAGTGTCCACTGCTGTGCTGGATTTCTGTGCAGTACAGAAGTCACACTACAGTGGAAACTGAATGATATGCTGACACAATTTGTCAGCTGCAAACACTTGTCTGCTTTTCCTGACTCCTCTGCCTTAGAACAAAGGCATGGGACACAACCACAGCCAGAGAGATGGCAGGGAGCACTCCTCAGTGCTTCTAGAAGGGGGTGTCCTGCTAAGGAACAGGAGCAGGAGGAGAGAAGGTCCTTCCTTTGGATGTGATATTTGGTGCTAGGCACCAGAGCTGTAGCTGGAGGGGCGAGGTAAGTACCAGCTGTGAGCAACACAGAGCCTGGGATGGCTCACCAAAGGCCTGGCCCTCTTGTCCTGGAGGCTGACAAAGTCCTCTGTCCAAACCTCTTTTCATTTGGTATCCTATGTCTGGAGCAAAAGCATCTCACCTTTGGGAGTCTGTGTGCATGGACAGGAGACAAATGCTGGGATAATCCAGTGTGTCACTGCTAGTCTCATCCTGGGGGGTGGGAGAGTAGTGTTGCTGCTGCTGGTGGTGGTAATGGGGTGCAGGCGACTTGTAATCTTGTTTTGCCTTTATACATTCTTGTATTCTTAAAATTAACAATTTGGCAGAAACAACAAACCACATATCATGGGTAAGTTGTCTTCTATTGTTTTTTTTTTTTTAATTCATTTTTACTTTATGTATAGGAGTGTTTTGTTTGCATGTTTATAAATATATCATGTGTATGTAAATCTGCAGAGGCCAGAAGAGGGCATCAGATCCCTTGGACCTGGAGCTATGGATGGTTGTTAGCTGCCGTGTGGGTGCTGGGAACCAAACCCTGGTCCACTGTAAGAGCAGCCCGTGCTCTTATCCACTGAGCTTTTCACAAGCTTTGTCTTCTACTGTTAATGATAATGGCACCGTAATAGCTACTTTTTCTGCAAGTCTGTGTGTCAGGTCTGTGTTTAGTGCTTTACATCGCATCTTTAAACTTGCGATCAGTCCTTCCAACTAAGGCAAAGAATGTTAACTCTGCTCACAAGCAAGGAGACCGAGGCTCAGGAACTTGACCTTCCTCAGAGTCACAGAAAGTTAAGAGTTATTTAATTAACAGAAAAAGGGGGGGGGGAGATAGAGTTTCTTTCATTATTATTATTTTTCTTAATACAGGGTCTCATGTGGCCCAGGCTGGCTGTGTAGTCAGACCAAGTGCATAGTGGATAATGACCCTGAACTTCTGATTCTCTGGTTTCCACAACTCAAATGCTCGGATTATAGGTGTGTGCCAACACGCCCAGTTTATGCAGCAACCCAGGGCCTTCTGCATGCTTAGGCAAACACTCTACAACTGAGCTACACCCACAGCCTAGTGTTCCCCTTAAAGAATCAATTATTCTAGGGCAGGATGTGGTGGCACACACTCTTGATCGAAGCACTCAGGAGGCAGAGTTGGAAGATATTTATGAGTGAGACTAGCTTGGTGTATATAGTGAATTTTAGGGCTACATAGTGAGACCATGTCTCAATAAAAGAATCAATCAGGGCTGGAGAGATGGCTCAGGGGTTACAAGTACTGGCTACTCTTGCAGAGGACCTGGGTTCAGTTTCTAGTACCCACATGGTAGCTAACAACTGACCATAACTCCAGTTTCAGGGGATCTGATGCTTTTTCTGGTCTCCACAGGTACTGCATGCATGGGTGCACTTCCATACATGCAAGCAAAACACTCTAAAACAATACACTTTAAAAAAAAATCAGTCATTCTAAAATAGTATCACCCTTAGAAACAAAATGGCCTGGATTTCCCTTGGTTCTTTAACAAATCATGGTATTGTCTCTCCTTTTTCAAAAAAATATTTTATTTATTATTTTTATTTTATGTGTATCAGTGCATTGCCTACATGTATGTGAATGCACCCATGTCGTGCAATGCTGCGGAGGTCAGAAGAGGGCTTCAGATTCCCTTGGAACTGGAATTAAGGACGGTTCATAGCTACCATGTGGGTGCTGGGAATTGAACCTGGGTCCTCTGCCTGAGCAGTTAGCGCTCTTAACCACTGAGCCATCTCTCCAGCCCCCCTCCCCCTTTTAAAGACAGGATCTCATGTTATACTTAACATCTACATAAACAGTAGTAACTCTGCATATCAGATGTATCTCAGTACTAGGCTAATGCAAACAAGGACAGTCACAAGAACACCAACATCAAAATAATTTCAGGGTAAGGGAAAAAAAAAATTATACTTGTATTTTCTCAACTCTTTTTTTTTTTTTTTTTTTTTTTTTTTGTCTTTTTGAGACAGGGTCTCCCTGTAGCCCCAGCTGGCCTGGAACTCATTATGTAGACCACGCTGGCCTTGAACTCACAGAGATCTGCCTGCCTCTGCCTCCCAAGTGCTGGGATTAAAGGTGTGCGCCACCACGCCCAGCTTCAACTGGACCTGCCTTACTGAGTGCTTCTCTCAATATGTCCCAACAAGCTAAGAAACAGTGTGATGTGGGGAAAAGTGCTGATCATGGAGTCATTAGTATGAGTCCGACACCAACTTTTCCACTTCCTGTGGCTTGAGGGAGGTCAAATTCATGAGCCTTCCTCTCTTCACCTATAAAACACAGAGAGCAAATACCCTGTCTCTTTCTCAGTTGTGAGGAATTACCAAACATGGAGAGATGAGATGTAGTGCACCAAGCAGAGCACCTGGCACCTACTAAACACTCAGTGGAAGCAGCTACCATGGTGCTATTACTATTGGTAACAAAAGACAAGTTATCCACAATACATGGCTTATTTTACAAAAGGAGTAATTTTCCCAACATAATGTACTTAACAACTACTTGTGCAAAGAGCTGCCACACTGAGCACTAATGAGGACCCAAAGATGAGAGAAGGCATGGACTTCTTCCTTAGAGCCTTACAGGGAACTCTCTAGGGAGACTGTTAGACAGTCACTACAGATGCTGTAGAGGAGTTCCAAGGGAGGGGTGGATATAGTTTAAGGTGGCTAAGGCCTCAATTAGGGCTAGAGAGGTTTTCAGCAGGAAGATGGGACTGTCTTTGGAAAGACTGAGAGGTGAAACAGCATACAGGATATAAGACTGTTTATAGGACAATGACATCCCCAAGGAGGAAAGAGAAGTGAGGAACGCTGGGCTAGGACCAGACTGTGGGAAAGTTTGGAACAACTGGATAAAAAGTCTGGCACTACTATATGGCAGCAAAAGCAAACCTAGGGTGGCTGCTGCTCTGGGTGCTTTTGGGAGATTCCTGTGTATATGAATAAATCACTAAGAGCCTGTACCTGCTGGCTTATGCTATTGCTTACAAGCCACAAAAGAACAAGTATCAAAAGCAAACTAGAATGTAATACAAGCCTGTCTGATCCAGTCGCCTGACTGCATCCCTTCCAACAGCAAACGGAACAAAGTTGCTATAGTTGCTTATCTGAATGCCCCAAACCCTGAGGGACAACAAACAGCCCATCCTGACAGGAGCCTGTGTTCTTCCCAGACACAGCCACATGCCAAGTCAAAGATTCTGAAGGAGTCACTACCTGTCCCTGGGCTAGCACCATAATCCTATCAGAGCCCAGAACTGTATGCAGGCGATGGGCAATGGTCAGCATGGTGCAGTCCGAAAATGCTTCCCGGATGGTCTCTTGAATCAGCAAGTCTGTTTCTGTGTCCATGGCAGCTGTAGCTTCATCTAAAATCAGAATCTGCCAGGGAAGCAGAGGACAAAGAGAGCCAGTTACTTCCTCAAGCATTCTTGTTAATCTCAGTTTTACTAAAATGTATTTCAACACTGATGATTTATACTATGTACTATTTATTCTTAGTAGGTTCACACATATGTAAAAATGCCCTTTGCTTGGAATTCATTTAACCCATGTTTGCTCGATTTCTAGGAACAGTATATACATACATGTAATAATGACTTATATGTTAACTTTTCTGGACTTCCCTTTCCTAGCTGTGAACACGAAGGGCTCCTTTGATGAAGTCTCCTGCAGTCTTTAAATCGTCTATGATCTGCACTTCTACTACTCACTAGCCAGAAAGAAAAGTTGTCCTCGGATTCCAACGGCTTGGGAGAGTTAGAAGGCAGAAGAAAGGGAGTATGAAGGCCATGTGCTTAACACATCATACAGTACCAAAGCTTGAGAAAACAAGTTAAAGAAGCAGATGACTCACACCAGTACGCCAAATGGGAGTCCAGATTACCTCAGAAATACTGCTCTCAGAATGCGCCACTGGGCTCAGAGATGAGGAACCTGAGACTCTAGAGCCATGAGGCAGGGCTACACCCACGTCATGCTACCTGCCATGCATCTCACCTTGCAGTGACGCAGCAGGGCTCTTGCTATGCACAACAGCTGCCGTTCCCCCACTGAGAAGTTGTCCCCATTTTCCATCACTTCAGATTCAAGTTTCAGAGGTAGCTGAGCAATCTAGAAAGAATGGAATAGAAGTCAGAAATATAAAAATCCAAATTAAACCTTTCAAAAATCCAGGGGTAAAAAGAAACTATTCTAGTGAGGTGTGGTGGTTCACACCTGTAATCTAGCACTTGGGAGGCTGAGGCAGGAAGACTGAAAGTTCAAGTCAGTGTGGGCCACATAGTCAAATCTTGTTTGTGAAACAAATCCCCTCACCTCAACAAAACAAACAAAACAATCCCTCTAAAACAGATGAAAAAGAACCACTAGTTATACCCTGGCTCATCTGAAAGAGACATGTGGTTACACATGTACCACATTTTCTAGGACAGTTCATGTTTCAAATACGTGATTCTGTTAGCTTCATACCATGAAAATATCCCAGGAATTCCAATATTTACATGTTTCTCAGATCTTGTTAGATGGTGGGCCCTCATTTTTGTTCTGAAAATAGTCATGCCAAAGGAGATGAGGGAAGCAAAATCCTACTCTCAAAGTCAAAAGACAGGCCCATGCTGTCAGCCTTTTCTTTCTGCAAGGTTCACAGAACCCAGTCTTCAAATGAAATTGTTACTTGATATAAGATGAAGGCAAGGCTCACCCAGGTGAATCAGGACAGTGGATACTAGGCTAGACTCAACTTGGGGGCAAAGAGCTCTACTCCAGACCAGTGATGCCCATCTGCAGTCTGGCTGCTGGCAAGGGTCTGCTAAGTTGCCCTATGAAGTCTGTGACCTATGGGCACACTATGTATTTTCTATAGAGTCAGTAGTAAATTATATGTTTTATGTATTATGGATGTTATGCTGTTATAATTAATAGAAATTACTAAATTATAACTGTCATTAATATATTCTCAGTCAATGGAGAATATGGGGTCAATATGATCACGAGCAGTGTAGGACTGGGGCTGAGAACTTTTTAAAGAAATTATTACATGTATTTATTTGTGTGTGTATGTGTACACGTGTGGGTGTGCATGTACCATGGTGCACACATGAAGGTCAGAGGACAACTTGTGGTAGTCAGTTTGCTCCTTCCTCCATGTGAGTCCCAGGAATCAAACTCAAATAGTCAGGCTTTGTGGCAAGCATCTTTACCAGCTGAGCCATTTCGGCAGTCCCTGAGGGACCACCTTTTAGGATGTGTGTGAAATGCCTGCAAACACCTGCTTAGAAGTACTCTTCCACAGACATCATGGAGTGGGAAGGAAAGGCGGTCCCTAGAGAGAGGGAGACAGAGATAGGTAGGGAGAGCAGCACCGCCATGTTCCCACCATTGTGACGCTGGGATAGCTTGCCCTTAGTTCCACTCACACATTCTTTCATGTGTGTTCTCTCTAGAGCATCCCAGATCTGGTCTTCCTTGTACTGGTTGAAGGGGTCCAAATTTGATCTAGAGAGAAGCATAATAAAATTTCTCAGAGGTCAATCTTTAAGAAACAAAATTTTATTTATTTTTTGTGGTAAAGGTTAAATAAGAACACAGAAAACAGAGGATTTCAGCTCTGAAGGTCACAGATGATCATTCCCCAACTAGCCAGGAAGACAGGAGATTAGGCCTCCCTTTTCTGTAAAATGTGATTTACATTTTATTATTTTTATGACACAAATAATACAAATTAGCTACAAAGCATTTTTAAATACAGATGTTACTACTGTACAGTCTAATCTTGCAGAGCAGCTTTCTTGCTTGCTGTATGACATCAATGGCAGTAAAAAACAGTGTAAGACTTAGGTCTAAATTGACTTCCTAATCATGTCCTATTCTAGCATTCTCAGAAGGATCCCATCCGTGATCTGCAGAAACTGCAGCTACATTTGAACGACACAATTCTTGCTTCACTCTGACCTCCCTCTTGGTTCTCTTTAAAGCCTGGAATGTCTTCTGTTTTTGAGATATCTCCATTTTGCCTGTCATTCTCTCTGCATTGACAATGCCTGGCAGGAAAGCCACTGAAAGATACTTCTTCTGTCTTGCCTTGGGGCTGACCTTCTGATAGAGGGGAAGGAAGTTTGGCACTAGGACTGAGGATTAAGTTGCAAAGTCCCTTTACTAACATTTCTGGCTGTGAGTCCACTGAATCTTTAGGGCAATTTTCTTCATAGTACATGTGAAGAGACATGGGGATCATGGTTGGGCTAAGCATTTGCAATGGTTCTGCTGGTGATGGGCTGAAGCTAAAAATACAATTCTTAGTCCTGATAGAGACCAAAGTCCCAAACTCTAGCAAGAGAGATAAGCCAAGTGTAATTCTTTCATGCTGCTCATATGATGAACTTGCTACCTAAGTATCCAAGGATAATGATTCATTATCATCAAGGGATCCAGTATAGGGGTTGGAGAGATGGCTCAGTGGTTAAGAGCACTGGCTACTGTTGCAGAGGACCAAGGTTCAGTTCCCAGCACCTACACAATAGCTGACTAAGGTCTGTAACTCCAGTTCTGGGGGATCCTACACCCTCTTCTGGCCTCTACAGGCACTGTAAGCATGTGGTACACACACATACATGCAGGCAAAGCACTTATACTCAGAAAATAAAAATAAATCTTTAGGGACTGGAGAGAAGGCTCAGCAGTTAAGAACACTGGTTGTTCTTGCAGAAGACCTGGGTTCAAATCCCAGAACCCACATGGTAGCTAACAACTGTCCATAACTCCAGTCCCAGGGGATCTGACAGCCTCTTCTGACCTCTGAGGGCATTGCATGACATGGGTGCTCTTACCTACATGCAGGCAATACACACATACACATAAAATAAAAATCATACAAATTTTTAAAAAATCTTAATAAAAGGGAGATCCAATACATGACATCTAAATTCAATAGGAGAAAATGCTAAAATAAAGACTTCCAATAGTCTTGACTACATGACTACAGTTAAGAATTCAGTTTCTTTACTACATATGGACTAAAGATTTATTTCTGTAGGTACCTATGCTGAATTCATCAAACCTCCAATTGAGGTGAAGCCTGCAGGAGGCAATCAGTATCATGAGGCCAGGTGTGGACTACCACACATTTGATCCCAGCACTTAAGAGGCAGGCAGATCTCTGTGCTCTGTGAGTATGAGGCCAGCCTGATTTACACAGTGAGTTCCAGGCCAGCTAGGGCTACACAGTGAGGTCCTGTCTCAAAAAAAAAAAAAAAAAAAAAGGCTTAGGTCATGAGGATGAGGCCTTCATGATACATCAAGGAAAGGCCATGGGAATATATAATAAGACAGCAAGCCAGGAAGAGGGCCTTTACCACACACCAGTCTGGACTTCCAAACTATGAGCAACAGTGTTCTGATATTTAAGTCTTCTAGGCTATGGCATTTTTTTGACTGGTCTTGCAGAGGACACGGGCTCAATTCCCAGCACCCACATGGCGGCCACGAACCGTCCCTAACTCCAGTTCCAGGGGAATCCGAAGCCCTCTTCTAACCTCCACGGCATTGCATGACACGGGTGCACTCACGTACATGCGGGCAATACACTCATACACATAAAACAAAAATAATAAATATTTTTAAAAAAAGAGTGGAACACTTAGCTTTTGGCTTTGTTTTTTTTTTTTTTTTTTGAGACAGGGTCCCCCGGTAGCCCCAGCTAGCCTGGAAGTTGCTATGTAGACCAGGCTGGCCTTGATAGCACAGAAATCTGCCTGTCTCTGCCTCCCAAGTGCTAGGATTAAAGGTGTGTGCCACTATGCTGGACACTTAATTTTAAAGACAAGTCTGAAATTATGTTGCTACCAATTGTTTTTGGAAACTGCTAAAAATTAAATAGGAAATTCAATATTACATTTGGATGATTGTAAAAAAGAAGTACAATCTAGCTCAACTACATAGTTAAAACTGTTTTTCTTTCCAAGGAAAGACAACTTGAATAGAAATGGACACAGGAACCCCTAGGTGTTAGGAGGCAGAAGTTTAAGAAAAATATAGGAAAAGATTATTTTCTTCCTAATTACTGTTTTAACAGTCAAGAAGAGGAATTTCATCTATGTTATGTTAATAAATTTCAGAAAAAAAAGTAGTTCCAGACTAAGAATCAAAGATGGGAAAGCCTAAAATAAGTATTAAACTATATGCTGACAAAAGGAAGATCAAAAGATGGATCAGTAGTTAAGGGTGCTTGCTGCTTTTGCAGAAGACCCAGGTTTGGGTCCCAGCACCCACATGGTAGGGCTCACAACCACTTATAACTGCAGCTACAGGGAGATCTGGGACCTCTGGTGATCTAGAGATCTGGCCTTCCCACCTCATTTAGTTAATATAGCAGCTCATAGAGCAGAGAGCCTTCCCATCACTGCAACAGAAAGCTCCAAGACATGGAAAACACTGCACCCAAGGACATGGGATTTCCATCTCAGGTTCAGACTCTGGCATCTCTGGGACTTCTAAGAAGTCTAGGTCTCACCTGACGGTACCACTGAAGAGCACTGGCTCCTGAGGAATGATAGAGAGTTTGCTTCGGAGGTCGGCCAGGCCAATGTCACTGATTTTCACTCTGTCGATCTTGATGCAACCTCCAGATAACTCCACCAGACGGAACAGAGCCATCCCTAGAGAAGACTTCCCTGGTGAGTCAGAGCACAGGCAGAGCAGCAGCTCCATTAGTAACTTCTAGAAAGACAAAACTGATTTATACTTGGGGCAAAGTCTTTTTTTTTTTTCTTCTTTTCCCTGTTTGTAGTGTTTTTCCCCTGTTTGGGGCTGGGGATGTACTGTTGGTGGAGTGCTTGCCTAACATACATGAGGCCTTGCCTAACATACATGAAGCTCCAGCATCATATAAACTGGGCATGCCTGTTAATCCCAGCGCTTGGGAGGTAGAGGCAAGAGGATCAGAAGTTCAAGCTCGGCTCCAGCTACACAGCGAGTCTGAAGTCAGTCTGAGCTGGAGACCTTGTCTTAAAAAAAGAAAGAAACAGAAAAAGTATTTAACCTTCCTGAGCAAACACTGAAGCCACACAGCAGCCCAAGGAGTGATACGCCATTCTACTTTGAGGAATGAAATGAAAACCTGTCTCTGATTCTCCCCAGAAACAGGTACCCAGGGTTTAATGATGCGTAGGCTTCAGAATTAGGGGGTCACGGGTCCCACAGCAATTAGCTGGCAACAAACCAGAGGACGGGAAGTCTTTTTTCTCTGACCAGACTATGCTTGAGAGAGAAACTAAGGCAAGAGCACTGATTGCCACAGCAGCAGTAGAGATGGAGAAGTTCTGGGGCAAATGTACAGGGGAAGGAGGCCTAGGTTTGAGAAGACAAGTAGTTGTGGATGACTAACACAGAATGAAGGCTGAGAAGCAGGTTTGGTGGATGAAATGATTAATGAATTCAATGTTGTAATGACAGGCAGAATAGTTGAGTCTGCATTTGTAACTGTAATACAGGAAGACAATGTCCATTGTCCACAAACATACTATAATTCTGGATTTCTTACAGTCTCTTCTTGAAGTTGAGATCATCTCATGAAAGCAAGATTGAATTGCTTTGTTTTGATGCAAAGAAATATACAGCCCAGAAAACCAATGATAACTAAGCCAGGTAGACATTTCACACAAGAATAAACAGATTGGGAAAGACTATCTTTGAATGTCATTTACAAGGAAAGATGGAAAGAAAAAAATTACATCTTAGGGTAGAGAGAGTACTAGGGAGTGAATCTAGGGCCTCATATATAATAAAGCACTCTACTATTGAGCTCTATGCCAAACCCTTTTTAATTTATTATTATTATTATTATTATTATTATTATTATTATTATTATTTTCATGTTTTTGAGACGGGGTCTCGGTGTAGTCCCAGTTGTAGTAGTTTGAGACAGGGTCTCCCTGTAGTCCCAGGCTGGCCTTGAACTCACAAAGATCCGCCTGCCTCTGCCTCCCAAGTGCTGGGATTAAAGGCGTACACCACCACGCCCATCTTATTAATTATTTTTACTATTGCTGCATTATCTTGGCTGGCCCTGAACTCAAAATCCTCCTGCCTAAGCTTTCCTAGCAGGTGGGACTACAGACCTCTACTTATACCTGGCAATTACTTAAGTCTTGACTCTAGAAATTCAGTGCACGAAAAGAGCAAAACAATTACCTAAAGTGAGACTGTTACAGACGTAGGACCAGTTCATCATCTCCCTGGCCTAATAATAAGGAGGCAGAGGGGGCTGGAGAGATGGCTCAGCAGTTAAGAGCACTGGCTGCTCTTTGTGAGAAGGCCTGGGTTTGAGTTCCAGCATGCACATGGCGGCTAACAATCATCCCTAATTCCAGTTCCATGGGATCTGATGCCCTCTTCTGACCTCCACAGGCATTGCACAACGCAGGTGCACTTACATGCAGGCACTACACTCATATACATAAATAAAAATAATAAAATATTTAAAAAAATGAGGTATAGAGAGCATTTCTTCATTATACATAGCAATATATTTCTAATAAGGGTCAAGAAGAATGCTTAAAATGATGGCCAATTTGTTTTGGTTTTGTTGAGACAGGGGTCTATATAGCCTAGATTGGTCTTGAATTTGCAGTGATCCTTTTGCCTCAGGTCCCTTAGTACTAAGAATACAGGCATGTACCAGCATGCCTGGTTCAAAGAACAGTTCTTTATTTCTTCACAACTGATATCAGATCAAGAAAATAATTTGTGTCTTCAAGGCAATATGAGTTCCTTATCTATAAGTTCAAGCTTCTGACAAATAGGAGGATGTGGTGACAATATCTTATGAAGGCCTGAGAATTCTTCACATATTTTGACTGTAGTGCTACTCTTAATCAAGAAAAATTGTCAATAGTGTCGATTCCCTACAAACTTGGAATTGGTCAAATGTAAATGATGGTACACCCACAAAATAGAATAATGTATCATGTTACACTGCAATCATTAGTGACCTGGGAAAATATCAATGGTTCTAAAAGAAGGCTACAGAACTGAGTACAGAATGACCACACTTTTGTAAACATGTATATTAACAGGAAAACACTGACAAAACAGCCACCAACATGTCCCTGGTACTGGGGTTTTGGGTGCTTTTCCTCTACTATACTTTGCCATGTGTTCAAGTGCTCTGTCCCAAGAATGTAGGCTTTTGTAATTGAGAAAGCACTAAACGTCATAAAAGCAGGGTTAAAAACAACCTTGGAAATTGATTTCAGAGGGGCCTGAGAGAGTAATTACTTGTCTATTAGGGATTTGGTTTGCAAGGATGAAAGTGATCTTTGACAAGCTATTGTGTTGACCAACAACTAAATTCTGGTCACTTCCAACAGTTGTCCAGAGACCTGTGTAGTCCTTACCTGACCCTGTTCGCCCCACAATACCAATCTTCTCCTTGGGTTTGATGGTGAAGGACACTTTCTTAAGGACCAGAGGGAGATTTTCCCGGTACCTCATTTCTGCATTCTCAAAGGTTATCTCTCCTTCTTGGGGCCAGTCACGGGGAGGAGCCTTGTTCTTGATTCTGGCAGGCGCTTCCAAGGAGAGAGTCTGAGGAGAGAGTGGCTGGTTCAGATTCTTTGGGAGCAACAAAGCTTATCATAAAGAAGTAAAAACAGGGCAAGCACAGCAGCCACCAAGGCAGCCTACTGTGACCCCTGCAACAAAACAGTATGTTGACAGTAAATGTTTACTCCACCATCTCAGACAGACACACAGTACATGGCTACTGGGCCATGGTATGCAATGCTTGCGTCCACAACAATGCCCTGGACCGAGGGATGACCTAAGTGGTAGGATGTGAGGTCTTCCCATCCCTCTTCAAGTTCTCATTGGAATTCTTTGAAAATATTCCACTTGAAATAGAATCCCACCAATTGAACACCACTAGGCTATGTTTAAACTGAAGGAAATTATAAGAAAATTAATATCTAAACACACAGGCCAATTCAAGAGACACAGACTCTACTTCCAGCTTTGCCACTGTGAGCAGTGTAACCTGTACATGCCACTTTACCTCCCTGGATCTTAGTTCCTCATTTTCAAATTGTGAGGAATCTCATGAGACAACCCTGGGAATTCATACTTTAAAAGCCCATGCTGTGGTTAAGAGCACTGGCTGTTCTTGCAGAGGACTCAGGTTTGATTCCCAGGATCCACATGGTGGCTAACAACTGTCTGTAACTCCAGTTCCAGGGGATCTGATGCCCTCTTCTGATCTCCTCCAGCACTGCATGACACAGGTGCACTTACATACAGGCAATACACTCATACACATAAAATAAAAATAATAAATAAAATTTTTTTAAAAAAGCTGTGCTATAGCTTCCTAGGCAATTCTGTCACAGAAGTCATACTTCACAATGTTTTTTAAAACTCTTGCAATTTGCCATTGGCTTCTGAGCCTTAAAGGGAAGTGTCCCTAACAAGCATTCTGGGGGAGTAGACACTGAAGGCTGATACTCTAAACTGGAAAGACTGAGTTGGGACAGGACTGGCATCGGGAAAGCAATCCTCAAAAATGTCAATGATCTGAGCTGTCTACTGTCCCTCACTGCCCATTATTCTGTCTGCTCCAGTAGAGACACCAAAACAATATTCATTCAACCCTATATTATCCACATGTGCACACATGCGTTCTCCCTAGATTGCAACACTGGGCAAAGTGGTAGTTTCTAAACATAAAGAACAACAGTTACCAGATGCATTAGAAAGCTACCTGAACTCTTTGGAGAACAATAATTTTAAGACACGTCTGATAGGGACTGACAAGATGTCTCAGTAGGCAAAGGTAAAGGTGCTTGCCACAAAGCCTGACAACTTGAATTAAATCCCAGGGACTCGTGTGGTGGCAGGAGAGGACTGAATCCCACAGGTTGTCCTCTGATTTCCACATGTGCACCATGGCGTGTGTGTGCATGCACAGACACATAGACACAGACACAGATGCATGCACGCGCGCGCGCGCACACACACACACACACACACACACACAGAGACATAGTAAGTAAATAAATAAAATTTTCTGGTAAGTTAGGTAGATGTTATGGCGTATGCCTCTAATTCCAGCACTTAGGAGGCTAAGCCAGGAGGATCATGAGTTCCAGGCCAGACTGAACTACATAGAAAGACCCTGCCTCAAAAAAACCTATAAGTAAATAAATACATCTTCTAATAACTAATGAGGTTCATTTTCAAACCAGTGATGAAGTACATCTCTGCTAGAGAATGTAGTTCTCAGGTAAAAGAGTTTTTCAAAACTATGCTGGAAAGTCAGTATTTTAGAACTTGAAATGTTTTCTACCCTTGTAACTTATGGCATAATGCTGTTAGCCTCAAGACAATTCACAAAACAGGTGACTCTTGAGAAATGAGTTAATCTTGAAAATTCTAACTACTCATGGCTCTGCTTCCCTCTCTATAGTATCAGGGAGGGCAGCAGCAAGATGCTACCTCACTGAAAGATCAGCAGCTCCTGGGACGGGAAGAGCTAATATTCTCAGTAATATCTAAGCTTACTGGTTTCTAAATCATTAATATAGATTAGAATTCACTATGCAGCTTTTAAACTACAGAAGCCTGGGTCCTACTTCAGACCTATGATCTCCAGAGATGAGACCCCACACAAGTCTCTGCCAAAGGTTCAGTGGGCGATCCAGATAGCTGTCCTTGGCCAAGGAAAACTGGATCAGAGTAAGAATTAAAATAATAATAGTTTTAAATGTTGTAAGGAAAATGTTATATTAGTCAGCTTAACTGAAATAAGATTCCTAAATGTATACTGTAAATTAAATAAATTAACCTATGAATAGGAGTTCTAAGCTACACATAATTTATCAAAATTTTAAGAACTCTTATGGTCTTATCTATCCTACTGCAAGCAATCTAGTACGGCTGCTGATTTGCTTAAGTGGGGGTAAGAAAGGCAGCGAACCCAAGGCTCCTCCCTGTCCACCATCCTTGACAAAAAGGGCAAAACAACTCCAAAAAGGGCCAAAAAGGCCTGTATTGTCCTGACCTTTATGTAGTGGTTAATTCTCTCCACTGAAGTGAAGCGTGCCTCTGTCTCAGACGCCAGTCTAACTGTAAACTGGAACAACCCTGTTAACTGAAAATGGAAACAAAAAGCAAGAGAGAATGTGTTATCAGTACATGTCAGACAATGAGACAGAACTTCCTACATCTGCAGACCACAGTTATAAGAAGCATGTGAGCACAAACATGCAGCATGTGGTGGCAGGGCTGGGTGATTCTCTCCCTTTTTTTTCCCTGGCTCTTTTAGCCCAAGCTGGCCTGGAACTCGTTATGTAGACCAGGCTGGCCTCAGAATCACAGAAATCATGCCTCTGCCTCCTGAGTGTTGGGATTAAAAGTGTGCACCACCATGCCTGGCTATTTTCTTACCTTTAATACCATGCCCACTACCCCTCATCAAGTGCAGTGTTGGTGCATGCAGGTGCACTAGGCTCTTGTGGGCACTATGTCTTTGGACTCAAAGGCCTTCTAGCCATTGTTTTTGTTTCCAGTAACACATGTCTGAAGCTGTATAACTTCTGGACCACCTACTAAAAATATATGTATATATGATATATATGATATATATACATATATATTCTTAATATTTTAGTTATTTGTTTTTTACATGTATGAGTGTATTGCCTACATGTGTACATGCACCTGTGTCATGTAGTGCTGGAATAGGCCAGAAGAAGGCATTGGATTTGCTGGAACCCGATGTTATGGACAGTTGTTAATTGCCACATGGGTGCTGGGAATTGAATCTGGGTCCTCTGCAAGAGCAGCCAGTGCTCTTAATCACTGAGCCATCTCCCTAGTCCCTGGACCACTTACTTTTATCTTAGCCTGTTTGTGGCAACTAGAACAAATGTTGATTTCAATCTGTGAGCAACTCATGAGAATGCTTCCAGAAAGTGAGGATAAGAGATACAAGGTTGAAGGAAAAGTGAATGCACAGGCCTTGTGCTCTTTAGACTGATGCATAACACACTGTCATCCCAACCAATCCTCTAGTAAGTCTAGGCAGACATTTGAGTGAAGACGCAGCTCTCTAGAGTTCATTTGACTGATTTTTATCTTTGCAATATGGAATAAGGCCCAAATTACACAACAGCAGAGGGTGTAGAATAATAAACCTCTGCACCAAAGTTCTTTCTTAAAAAATAACCCATTTGAAGCTGGGTGTGGTGGCAAATGCCTTTAGTCCCATAGGCAGGCGGATCTCTGGGAGTTCAAGACCAGCCTGGTCTACAAAGCAAGTTCCAGGCCAGCTGGAGCTACAGGGAGACCCTGTCTCAAAAAGACCAAAGTAATAATGATGACAACAACAACAACAACAACAACAACAACAACCCATTTGTACTCAACAGTCAACAAGTAGGACCTCAGTAAACTAAAAAGTTTCTGTACAGCAAAAGAAGTAACCAAGAAAATGAAGACAAACCCACAGAATGGGAGAAAATCTTTACCAGTAACACATCTGACAGAGGTTGAACATTTAAAATATATAAAGAACTCAAAAAAGAAAGAACCAAGAAAAAAAAATCACCCAATTAAAAGATGGGCTAAAGATCTGAAAAGAGAGTTCTCAAAAGAAGAAATAAAAATGGCTAAGAAACATCTTTGAAAGTGTTCAACATTGCTAGTAATTAGGGAAATGCAAATTAAAATCACCTTAAGATTTCATCTTACCCCAGTTAGACTGGCTAAGATCAAGAGAACAAATGATACCAAATGCTGGTGAGGAAGTGGAGAAAGGGGGTGCTCATTTAATGCTGGTGGGAGTGCAAACTTGTGCAACCCCTATCCCAGTCATTACCCATCAAAGAAGTTTCTTTTTCAATAGAGATTATTACAGAGTTTCACAACTGGCCACACAGAGATTCTCTGTGAACTGCACAAAGCCTAAGTGGCACATCTGCAATGCAATCTCTACACCTAAGGCTCAGGGAACATAGAAGAAGGGATGAAGTGACCACTGATGCATCTTTAACTCTCATCAATGAAGCTCCCTCATGCAACAGAGGGCCAGGAACACAAAAGGTCACAAATGACTAAAATGTAGAGAGTAAGAGTCTGCAGAGTGTGGGTCCCTGGATAGGACTCCTATATTAAAATTCACCCAACCAGGGCTCAGGGACCATTGCAGAAGTCGGGGCAGAAATTTGTAAGAGCCAGGGAGGAGGTGCATGAGCATACAGGAATAGAGTCCTACAGGCTCCTGGGACCCTTCTCATACGGTCCTACAGCAATGGTATCAGCATGCACAAGAGCCATGCAAACTCAAGCAGACAAAAACCCAGCACAGAACTGTGGAAATGACAGCAGACCACAATCTTAGTTGAAGAATTATTAGCAGCTAATTACTGCTGGGTGCGGATGAGCTGATCTTAAAGGGAGAGATTCTAGATAGGCTGACTAGACCTCAGTAGATGAACTTGCACTGAAGGACATCTGGGGACACTAACTTGACATGATAGGGCTTAACACAAATGACAGAATGTATGAATTCCAGTGGGGGGGACTATGGGAGGGGGCTAATGGGGAGGGGGTACAAAGATGATTGAGATGTTCTGTATGAAATATACAAAAATTTAAAAAATTAAAAAATCAAATGGAAACACAAAGTAACCCATTTACAGTCAACCCTGTTTCATAGATGCCCCACCACTCCTCTCACCTCCATCCTCCATATGAAGTGTATATAAACCCTCCAGTCATAAGTTCTTTAGCTCCTCTCTCTCTAAAATACGACTTTAAAAATCGAACTTTAATATTACTATTAAAAACATTTAGCAAAAATTATTTGTGTGGACTGATGTTAAAATGCTTTCAAATATTTAGTCAGTAGTCACGTTCTCAATTGTTTTTTGAGCTATTTGAAGACCTTTCATCATCCTTAGCAATTAGAAGGACTTTTACATTTAACAGTATTAGGAAAATCAGGAGTTTGAAAATAAAGTGTAT
Organism: Nannospalax galili; assembly: GCF_000622305.1. Lineage (NCBI taxonomy): Eukaryota > Metazoa > Chordata > Mammalia > Rodentia > Spalacidae > Nannospalax > Nannospalax galili. The sequence goes on along the minus strand of NW_008336851.1, from coordinate 97,758 downwards.
GTAAGCAGCAGAGTGAGAATGTTATAATAGTTATTAGAAAACTAGGAAGATGCCAGACTCTGGAATTTTAAAAATATTTGTTTATTTGTTTATAGGGCTGGAGTGATGGCTCTGTGGTTAAGGGTGTGCACTGCTCTTGCAGAAAAGCAAAGTTAGGTTCCCAGCATATATATCAGGTGGCTCACAACTGCCTGTAATTTCTAGCCCAGTGGACTGGACACCCTTTTCTGGTCTCTGAGGGCACCCTCACTGACATGCACATACCCACATACAAACACATACACATATCCATAATTTAAAATAAATCTTTTGGAAAAAACATTTCAATGTCCACAGAGGCCAGAAGATGGAGTTAGATCCTCTGGAACTGGAGTTCAGATAGTTGTGAGCTACCATATGGGGCTGGGAACTGAACTCTGGTCTGTGCTCTTAACTACTGAGTCATCTCTCCAGCTCCGAAAAACTGTGATTTTGGGTTTTTTTTAAATTTTTTATTTTTCTAAATTAAGATAACATATTTCTTTTCTTTTTTGAGATTGGGTCTCACTATGTAGCCCTGGCTGTCTGGAACTTGTTATGTAGACCAGGCTGGCCTGAAACTCAGAGTTCTACCTGCCTCTGTCTCCCAAGTACTGGGATCAAAGGCATGTGCTACCCTTCCCTCCCTCCCTTCCCTTCCTCCCTCCCTTCCTCCCTTCCTCCCTCTTTCCCTCCCTCCCTCCCTCCCTCCCCCCCTCCCTCCCTTCCTTCCTTCCTTCTTTTTTTTTTTTGGTTTTTTTGACAGGGTCTCCCTGTACCCCAGCTAACCTGGAACTCACTATGTAGAGCAGGCTGGTCTCAAACTTAGAGAGATCTGCCTGCTTCTGCCTCCTAAGAGCTGGGATTAAAGGCATGTGTCACCACATCTGGCCCTACAATCAATCATTCATTCATTCATTCATGCATTCATTCATTCATTGTCTTTTTAAGAAAGGGTCTCCCTGTAGCCCCAGCTGGCCTGGAACTTGCTATGTAGACCAGGCTAGCCTTGAACTCACTGAGATCTGCCTGCCTCTGCATCAGGAGTGCTGGAATTAAAGTCATGCACCACCACACCCAGCTCACTATATTTCTTTTTTTTAAAAATATTTTATTATTTTCATTTCATGAGGATGAGTATATTGGCTGCATGTATGTGAGTGCACCTGTGTCATGCAATGCCACGGAGGTCAGAAGAGGGCTTTGGATTCCCTTGGAACTGGAGTTTAGGACGGTTCGTAGCCGCCATGTGGGTGCTGGGAATCGAATCTGGGTCCTCTGCAAGAGCAGTCAGTGCTTTTAACCGCTGAGCCATCTCTCTAGCCCCCCTACATGTATTCCTTAAACACATACAGCAGAGTTAAACTATTTTAATCCTAGATCCCACTCCCCACCTTTCTTCCCAACCCTACCTTCTCCAGTCAAATACCACCAACCCAGATACTGACCTGTACAGCATAAGAGATAGCAAGACCTGCATAGGCTGGGGGAATCTGCCCATGCATGAGAACAATCATCAGCCCAGTGGTAGTGATCAGGGCAATGCTGATGAGGTCCAGCCGCACAGCCAGCCACCTCATTGCACAAGTGAACAAGAAGAAAGGAGCTTGGTTGTCATCAAGCAGCTCTTGGTACCTGTGAGGAAGATAGAACAGCTATCGAACAAAAAATGTACCATACAATCCCCTCATGGATGGATGTCAAAGCTTGAGTGAGCCACAGAATGCAAGGTAAATACTTAGTATTTCTGGTCTTCAACCAAGAATTATATGGAAACTTCAGAAGTACAGGTATTCTAAAGTCTCACATAAGAGGACACGGTGTATTGTTAGTTACTCTTTTGGAAACACTAAAACCTACATTAAAGATGTTAGGAAGGGTGGGGGTATGGTGGTGCACACCTTTGATCCCAGCTCTTGAGAGGCAGAGGCAGATAGATAAATTTCTGTGACTTTGAGGCTAGCCTGGTCTACATAACAAGCTCCAGACAGCCAGGGCTGCACAGTGAGACCCTGTCTTAAACAAAAAAAAAGATGTTAAGGAGAAACAACTTCCTTTATAGCACAGGGGGAACATGGGCATGGAGATCAAAACCAGAGGCTTGTGCTGTGCTTTAGAAAAGTTATCTTAGAGGTGGGCATGGAAAAATTCGCTTTTAATCCCAGCACCCTGGAGCAAAGACAGGTGGATCTCTATGAGGTTGAGGTTGGCTTGGTCTACATAATGGTTCCAGGCCAGCTGGGGCTACTTGGTGAGACTGTCTCAAAAAAATCAAAACTAAACAAACAAAAAAACCTAAAACCAAACAAAAAGTCTTAGGTCAGGGTCATTTTCTCAAAGAAAGGTTACAAAGGCAAACAGAAGTAGTCCAAGGCCAAAGAAAAGGAAGTCTCAATAGGAAGCTATACATTATGTGCCATATGCCTCACACCACTGCAGAGCCAAGAAGCAGGAGAGGTGAGCTGAGCCGCAGCAAGAGGGATTCAGGCAGTATATGTTGCTGAAGGGTGTGGCACCACCATCCTCAGTCTAGAGATCCGACCACTCTGAGAACTTGGAGTTCTAAAGAGGGAGCTTTGTCGGCCACATGAGTCTTGTTTTAAAGTTTTTTCCTCCTTACAAAAAAATGAATCTATAAATAAAATATAATAAAAGAGAAGAAAATGTCAAATTCCAGAAGTTAGTATTGTGCTGCCTTTCCGGCCAATCCCATCCCAGTGCTGCATGTGCATAAAGGCTTGTGTAGCTCCCTAGCTTTAAATTTATGTTTTTCTTTTCTAATTGAACTTTTGTGATTTTCCTTTTTTAAATTGTTCTCCCTGCAGTTACTTGATCTTAGTCAGTCTGACTGGGGTAAGGCAAAATCTTAAGGTGGTTTTAATTTGCATTTCCCCAATTACTAACAATGTTGAACACTTTTAAAGATGTTTCTTAGTCATCTTTATTTCTTCTTTTGAGAATTCTCTGTTCAGATCTTTAGCTTATCTTTTAATTGGATGATTTTTTTTTCGAGTTCTTTATATATTCTTGTTGTTAGACCTCTGTCAGATGTGTTGCTGGTGAAGATTTTCTCCCAATTTGTGGGTTTTCTCTTCACTTTCTTGGTTGTTTCTTTTGCTGTGCAGAAGTTTTTTTAGTTTAATGAGGTCCCACTTGTTGATTGATGAGCATCTGATGGCCAGTTTAGAAAGTCCTTTCCTAAACCTATATCTTGTAGTTTACTGACAATGTTTCTAACAGCTTCAGTTTCAAGTTTCACATTGAGGTCTTTGATCCATTTGGAGTTGACTTTTGTGCAAGGTGAAAGTCTAGTTTCATTCTTCTACAGGTGGAGGTCCAGTTTTGCCAGCACCATTTGTTGAAGGTTTTGTCTTTTCTCCAGTGAGTGTTGTTTTTTTTTTTTGGGGGGGGGGTCTCCCTGTAGCCCTGGCTGTACTGGAACTCACAAGTTAGACCAGGCTGGCCTTGAATTCACAGAGATCCACTTGCCTCTGCCTCCCAAGTGCTGGGACTAAAGGCCTGTGCTGCCACACCCAGCTTTCACAAAGAATTTTGAGGACTCCATTCAATGATCAGCAACACAAAAAAGTGGCCTAACTTTCTGAATTAGAACCCCAAGATGACCTGGAAGTCTTCTTACATGTGCAGAAACCTGCATGGAAAAGTACTGGTTTTAGACTGTAGTGTGTGTGTGTGTTGTGTACCCCAGCTGGCCTGGAACTCACTATGTAGATCAGGCTGGCCTTGAATTTACTTTCCTAATCTTTTCTTTCAGTATAGATTAACATTTTATTTGTGAGTCATAGATCAAATTTGAGAATAAAACATTATTTCTTTAGGAATAACACAATCAAGACCATTATTTTTGTGCGCTACCACAATGCTCATTTCTGATGTGCCTCTTACTAAGTAGCAGGGCAATTTCCAGGGCACCTGGCAATCATTGTGGAGGTGGTGGCAATCTTCTTACCACTTCTGCAGTGATCTGCAGGTAAGCTTTAGCCTAGAACATTGAGATCAACGGTCTGTGCTAGTTTTCTTGCACCATCAGCAACAAAAATATGAGTTTTATGTTTATATTGTGGACACTGGAAAACATTCATATTGTGGACAAGGCCGAGAACCTGGCAGAGAAATGAGGCCTTCATCATGTCCTTTGGTCTCCTGCTCCGTGAATCTCCAACTGGGACACCTTCCTTAGCCCTTGTCACTTGCTTCTCTGTTCTATTCCTCTGTCCTTCAAGGTCAGAAGTCACCTTTTCTTTTGCAGTTCTTTATGTTCCTCCTATTCTTCCTGACCTCTTATGATGGCTTTTTTCTAATTCTGTGAAGTATGTCATGGGGATTTTGATTGGGATTGAATTGAATCTATATATTGCCTTTGGTAGGATGGTCATTTTCACAATATTAATTCTTCCAATCCATGAGCATGTGAGGTCCTTCCATCTTCTGGTGTCTTCCTCAGTCTTTAAAGATTTAAAATTTTCATGTGGCCAGGTATGATGGCACATGCCTTTAATTCCAGCACTCCAGAGGCAGAGGCAGATGGATCTCTGTGAGTTCAAGGCCAGGAAGGCCTAGTCTCTTTGGTATGTAGAGATCTTTGATGTCTTTGGTCAGGTTTATTCCGTGGTTTTTTTTTCTTTTTTTGAGGCTATTGTGAATGGAAGTGTTTCCCTGTACTCTTTCTCTGATTGCTTGTTACTGGCATATAGAAAGGCTACTGATTTTTGTAGATTAATTTTGCTACCTACCACTTTATTGAAAGTGTTACTCAGTTCTAGGAGTTTTCTGGTGGAATTTTTGGGATCTCTTAGGTATAGTATCATATCATATGCAAAAAGGGATAATTTGGTCTCTTTTCTAATTAGTACTACTTTAATTTCCTTCTCTTGTCTTATTACTCTAGCAAGAGTTTCAAGCATTATATTGAAAAGGAGAGGAGATAATGGACATTGTTTTCTGGTTCCTGATTTTAATGGGAATACTTCCATTTTTTTTCCCCATTTAGAATGATGTTGGCTGTGGGTTTGTTGTATATAGCTTTAATTATGCTGAGGTATGCTCCCTCCAGTCCAATTCCTTTTAGAACTTTTCATCATGAATGCCTGTTGAATTTGTCAAAAACCTTTTCTGCATCTATTGAGACAATGATGTGGTTTTTATCTTTGAGTCCATTTATATGATTTATGACATTTTTTACTTACATATATTGAACCATCCCTGCATCTCTGGAATAAAGCCTACTTGATCATGGTGGATGATCTTTTTTATGTGTGTCTGTATGTGGTTTACAAGTATTTTTTTTTAGAATTTTTGCATCTATGTTCATTAAAGATATGGATCTATAGTTTTCTTTTTTGGTTGTGTCTTTACCTGGTTTTGGTATTAGAGTAATGCTGTTTTCATAGAAGGAATTTGGGAGTTCTTCTGTTTCTATCTTTTTGAATAATTTAAGTAGTATTGGTTATAGATCTTCTTTAAATGTCTCATAGAATTCTGCTGTAACTCCATGTGGGCCTGGGATTTTTTTAGTCAGGAAGTTTTGTATTACTGTTTCAGTTTCCTTATGTTATGAGGTCTGTTTAAACTAGTGATCTCTTCATGGTTTAGCTTTGGTGGTTCCCATGATTTTAGATATCTATCCATTTTCAAATTTGATAGAGTATAGGTTTTTTGTTGTTGTTGTCTTTTTGGTACAGGGTCTCCCTGTAGCCCCAGCTGACCTGGAACTCACTATGTAGACCAGGCTGGCCTTGAACTCACAGAGATCCGCCTGCCTCTGCCTCCCAAGTGCTGGGATTAAAGGTGTGCCACCACGCCCAGCTGTGAATAGGTTTTAAAGTATTCCCTCATAATGTCTGGCATGCTTTTGGTGTCTGTTGTGGTGTTTCCTTTCATCTCTTATTTTGTGTAGCTCCCTATCTCACACAAGGAAGTCTTTATTTAGAATAATTTTTTTCTAATCTCTTTACTCTAAATTTTCATGTAAAAATTACTTCTTACTTTAATAGGCAATATCTACATTAGACAGAAAATTTAAGAGGTTCTTTTTTATTGTGTTTATGGTGTGTGTGTGCACATGCATGAGCTTCTATGTGTGTGAGTGCACATGCATGTGCATGCCTGCGGAGGCCCAGGGTTGGTGTCAGGAATCTTCCTTCATCACTCTTTCACCTTATTCATTGAGGCAGGATCTCTCAATGGAACTCAGAGCTAGATGACATGGCTAATCCTGCTAGCTAGTTTGCTCTACAGATCTCCTAAGACTGAAATGACAGATGGGCTGTCAAACCCACCTGCTATTAACATAGGTTCTTGGGATCTGAACCCCAGTCCTCATGCTTATGTACCAAGTGCTTTAATCATTGAGTCATCTCTCCAGCCCCTTGAAAAGTCTTAAAATGCTCACTACAAAAGGTCAGTCTTTCTTGCTTGTTCTTCAGGTACCCAGTTTCCCATTCCAGGGATAGCTACTACTGTTCCTTATGAATTCTTTCAGAGATATCAAAATGTTGTATACACAAATATATTCTCAAAAGGCAGTATGTCATATACCCACATACGTTCCATGTTCTGTGTTCTCATTTTCCCAGAAATCTTATCAGGCAACTACATTTTAATCACAGACAGGTCCATTAAATCAGTAATACCTTTAAGTGATGAGCTTTATAATTCCAAGCTCTGGCCATGAAGGGCTCTTAAGAGGATTGCTAACAGCTGGGATACAGGTCCCCAGCCACACTAACCTGTGTAGAAACTCTTGTCCTTTATTATAGGCATGGATGGTGGCAAGGCCCTGTATGCTAGACGTGATGTGGGAGAGGAAAGGTGACTGTGTAATATTGTCCAGACGCTTCAGCTCACGAATCAGCACTCTGTGAGAAAACAGGCTTCTGTCACAGTGGGAAGCTGGCAATCCTGGCCTTATTTTTGGCTCTGGTAGACACTAATACCTCCTGTTTACCTGGAGACAATGTGTAGAACTGAAAAGAGGATGATGAGGGGCCCGACTGCCACAAGGAACCATGGAAAGACTCCTGCGATCATTCCAACACAGAAGAACACCAGGATAACATTCTGGATAAACATCTCAGCCTGGAATGGCAGGCGCACGTCCACTGGGGGAACCATAAGTGAACAAGTTTCATATGCTTTGGCAAAGAAAATGGAGCTAAACATACACTACTTCATTCTTATGTAAAATATTTGGAAAATAAATATGCGAAAAAGAAAACAAAGATAATCTATATTCTTACCAATACCAATGAACTTGTGCTAACACAAGAAAAGTTTAAACATATGAAACAGTCAAGAGTACAGAACTTCACCAGTCAATATTTTCTTCATTTATTTTTGGCTACCTCCCTACTACACACCCCTTTTCTTAAGGTGGAAGTGAACTCTTGTTTAAAAAAATTTGTTTACGTTTATGAGTGTTTTGCCTGTATGTATGTGAGGGTGTATGTAAGGGCACCCCATGCATGCAGTGCCTTTGGAGGGCAGAAGAGGACATTAGATTCCATAGAACTGGAGTTATAGGTGGTTGTTATCTGTCATGTGGGTGCTAGAAACCAAACCCGGGTCTTCAAGAGCAGCAGTACTCTTAACCACTGAGCCATCTCTCTAGTTCCTCCATCCCTACTTTTTTTGCTTTTGAGATAGGGTCACATTATGCAGCCCAGGATAGCCACACACTCACAATCTTCCTGCCTCAAACTCCTATGTGCAAGGATTAAACCAGCAAGTTTATTTCCTCTCTCTCTCTCTCTCTCTCTCTCTCTCTCTCTCTGTAACAAAAATGAAAATATGTACAGTTCTTGTACTGAGTCTGCTCCTGACTCCTTTTTCTTCTGACCCATAGCTTTACACTGACCTACTGATCCCTGAAAAAAATTCCTCCTATGGAAGTAACCAAGGCACAGTAGTTAAAAACACTAAACTTTGGGGTTAAAAAAGATTTGAGCTGGGGCTAGAGAGATGGCTCAGCAGTCTTAATCTGCACTGACTGCTCTTGCAGAGGATCCAGGTTCAATTCCCAGCACCCACATGGCAGCTACAAACTGTCCTTAACTCCAGTTCCAGGGGAATCCGAAGCCCTCTTCTGACGTTCGCGGCATTATACAACATGGGTGCACTCACACACATGCAGGCAATACACTCGTAAACATTAAAAAAAAAAAAAAAAAGGTCTGAGCTTAATTCCCAATGTGGTCACCTGGATAGCTGTCTGATCCTAGGCAAGTTATTTAACCTTTGCCTCCCAAGTGCTGGGATTAAATGTGTACGCCACCACACCTGGCAAGTTACTTAACCTTTCTGAATGTCAGTCTTGTATACTGGATGGTGACATAACAGCTGCCTCCCAGCACTGTTTCCTGGATTAGGACAAGATGCATAAAATACCCAGTGCTGTTCATTGTACAGTAGGCTCTCAATAAAGACAGGAAACAGTACTATATTCTGGGTGATGGGGAATATTGAGTTCTAGTGCAGGCACAGCCTATGTTGCATACAGAAAGCCCCTCAGAAGCTGTAAGTGTCTAAGAACCAATGCAGTACCACCAAGTAAACAAGCACTTTGGAATTACAGGCATCCTGGTCTAAGCCCCTCTACTAACTTGATCCTCTGACTTTGTTTTCAGGTTTTAAGGCAGAAGGAAAACTCAATCAAAAGATTTCTGATGCAAATGTCAGCAGTCACTGTGCTTGCTTTCTGAATCTCAGGACAGACAGAGCCGCACATCTGGGTGTGTGGCGGGGGTTATGTCCAGAACGCTGGAGGCGCAGCAAGCTCTGACTGTGCTCCAGAGCACAAAAGAGAGGACCGGTGGGAGATACCTTCATCCATGTCTTTGGAAAACCGGTTGAGAATCCTTCCTGTAGGGGTAGTGTCAAAAAACTTCATAGGGCTCCGAAGGATCCTTCGGAAAAGCTCATCATGGAGCCGGGAGGAGGCTCTCAATGTGCCCTGAAGAGCAAAGACAAAGTGATCAGGGCCCAAAGAGCTGGAGAATCAAAACAGGCTCAATTAGTACTCATGCAGGTGACGTGGTACATTGACTCCCAAAGCGGGGAAGGTACAGATGGTGAGCAGGCACAGGTGACTAAAAGGAAAAGGCTACGGCTAATGGGAAACATGTCATTTTTTCAGCAGGGTCATCCTGTTACACACATATGCCATGCCAAAGCCTGGTCATATGCTCCCAGGGAGACGGGGCACACAGATCACCTACTATGGTATACCTTGACAAAGACAACTCCACGAATGGCTTTCAAGATCAGCATGACTGCCATGGAGAGGGCATAGATACTGGCATAGTACTGCATGAAGGGATTATCCTTCATGCTGTCATTCACAAAGCTTCTGTTTCCTTGAGTCACTGTGTTGTTCTGTTTGGAAGTAAAGTAGCATGAGATGAGATTCCTAAAGACAGTCAGGTACTCAGGGGCATTCTCAGCTCAAAGAGAGAGTCATGGGAATGACCCTGGGACCTGGTCATGGCAAACACAAAGGCAAGCTTGCTTCCTACTTCTCTCTTTCCTAATGCAAGTGTCCTACTTACTGAGCATCCCTATAGCCCCTGGGATGATCGGGGTTGTTTTGTTTTTTCTGTTCTGTGACACTATACTAGAACGTCCTTGTTCATTGTTTCTTCTTTGAAATTATTTTTAACTGACATATAAAAAACATAAAATTATATACATTAGTGGGGTATCACACGATGTTTCCAATGCTTCTTTTAAGTGTGAACTACAAGAGTTTCCTGGAGAACAGCCAGAACCAGGGAGATAAGGCCATACCCTCACACATACGTCCCAGTAATGAGTATTCTTACCCCACTTCCCTGCTTGATCCAGTAGCTCAACCACCAGGTGCTGAAGGCAGTGCTGCCCACATTCAGCATGAAGAGCACCATGATGACCAGGAATGCCAAGGGCCCCCCTGCAGCCTGGATGTACACACCATAGACTGACCAGGGCACAGATCCTTGACCCTTTTCCTCCAGCTGCACAAGCTGTCCTAGGAGAGAGAAAAAGAAACATTAACTTAGAAGGAAGAATGTGGTATATAACTTTGTAGAAGTTATGGGTGTTGATGAGGCACCTACACTGGACCCAACAGATCCATCCAACATAGTGTTTGATTACAGTAACTTTTTATTTATTTCTTGTGTATGTATTGCCTGCATGTAAGTGGACCTATGTTGTGCAATGCCCGCAGAGGACAGAAGAGGCCATCAGATTCCCCTAGAACTGGAGTTATAGACAGTTGCTAGCTGCCACGTGGGTGCTGGGATTCGAACCCAGGTCTTCTGCAAGAACAACCAGTGTTAACTGCTGAGTCACCTCTCCAGCCCCCTCATCACAGTAACTTAACTTCGACGGACTGTAGGAAGACCTGGGCCATAAATAAATTAACTAGCTAAGCTAAAACCAACTGATGGGATGACTGGATTAAGTTACAGCCAATTAGGTTGTTTTCTACTCTGAACTTTTTCCTATAAATGCTGTTGTCAGATCACATTGTTGGTAGGAGCTTTCCGAACCTGGGGTTTTGGGTACTGTCCAACTGGTGAACTGCTTTGGTTTTGCCCAAATGAATTCTATTCCTTTCACATGATCTAGAGAACTCTCCCTTTAATAAGAGCTATTCCCAGCAGGGCGTGGCAGTGTATGCCTTTAGTTCCAGCACTTGGGAGGCAGAGGCAGGGGGGTCTCTTTGGGGTCCAGGCCCGCCCGGGCTTCATAATGAGCCCCCGGCCACCCGGGGGTACCGGGAGGTCCTGTCTCCAAAAAACCCAAAAAAAAAAAAAAAAAAAAAAAAAAAAAAAAAAACCCACAAAGCTATTCCCCTCAAACTCAGTCACTTACAGAGTAGCAGAATCAAGAGAACCTGTAGCATCAAAGGGTTCTAGAACTACTTCTTCATCAAAACATTCATTCATTCCACATTTACTCAGCACCATCTAAAGGCCAGGACCAGCAGACCTGAGACCAGGTCCCTGGCCTTTGAGGACCTAGCTGAGGGTGTCGTCACAGCCTGGGGGACAGGCAGATGAAACACAGTAATGTGCTAAATGCAATGGCAGAGCTGTATGCAAGCAACATGGGATTTAGTCTGCAGGCAGGTTTCAGAGAAGACGACTTTTTATATAGCCTGCACTGCTTGTGGCAAACTAGTAAAGATAACGTGCAGAGACAACAGGTTAAGAAAGCAGAGGTATGGAGCAGGGAAACTGACATGCAGCATGTATGGTCAGGCAAGTTGGCAAATTTGACTCCCTGGGGCTGCCTAGCTGCAGCAAGTAAACAGTGGCATCTGAGGTTTATGTGTATGGTTTTTTTGAGGGTCTCACTGTGTAGTCCTGGCTGGCCTGAAACTTGATATGTATATCAGGCTGGCCCCAAATTCACAGAAATTCATCTGCCTCTGCTTCCCGAGTGCTGTGATTAAAAGAGTGAGTCACCGAGCCTAGTGGCATCTGAGTTTTCCTGAGCAGAGAAAAACATCTGAAGAGAATGGGCTACAAATATGGCAAGATTCAATTTCCCAGCGCGACTTGGAGTAGGCAGAACTAGTAGCAGTCTCTTCTGTGCCCCCCAGAATCCCTTACAAATATGAACACTTTCTATGAGCACTGTATGAGGAAAAATATTAGAATACACTGCTCTAAAACTGGGAGCACTTAAAGGACTTCACATAGAAAGCAAGCTGGTATCTTGTTTGTGCTTTAAATTTTTTACTTATTGATTTATATTTTATGTGTATGAGTGCTTTTGGTGTGCATATGTAAGTGTGCCACCTGCACACAATGCAGAAGGCCAGAAAAGGGCATCAGATCTCCTGGAACTGGAGTTAAACTTTTGATCTTCCTGCCCCAACCTCTCAAGTAGCCAGGATTACAGGCATAAGCCTGCTGGGCTTCTGTGTTCTTTAAGGCTGATTTCTCTTCACAACTTATGAGTGACAAGATGTTTAGTCTTCAATCCCTAAACATCAAGGAATAAAGTAAGTGTTACAATCTTTGGCCTATTTCTTTTCTATGATTTACTTTTATTGTTTATGTGCATGTGTGTGTTTTTCCAGCATGTATGTAAGTGTACCCATGTGAGATGCTCATAGAGGCCAGAAAAGGTGTCAGATCCCCTGGAACCGAAGTTACAGACAGTTGTTAGCTACCATGTGGATGCTGGGAACTGAACCCAGGTCCTCTGCAAGAGCAACCAGTGCTTTTCACCACTGAGCCACCTCTCCAGTCCCTAGTCTCCTATTTTTAACTAGGTCTTTCAACCGTTTATATGGGGGACAGATTTGAAAGCAGGCAGTTGTAACACTCTAGTAAGAACTGATAAGGGCAGCATCCACATGGTGGCTAACCATGGTCTGTAACTCTAGTTCCAGGGGATTTGACACCCTCTTCTGGCCTCTGTGGGCACTGCTTGGCATGGGTACACTTACCTAGATGAAGGCAAAAGATTCATACACATAAAATTAAAACCAAAATAAGCCACACATACCTTGGGTACTTTCAGAGTTATGAGTAACCAGGATAGTGGCTACATAAAATGAGAACAAATATTCCCTAGTGATATTCTGACTTACGCTGCTTGTAACAGGAACCAAAAGTTTTCTACGTCACGTGTTTTTTGGGTGTATCAATAAATTATTCCAAATCATGATTTTAAAAATCCACATTTGTTCTTCTGAAAGACATGATAAATCAGCATGTCAATTCCTAAGATCAAATGCCTGCTACAGTGAAAACAGGTCCATTTATCCCCAAAGTCTCCCCTGTCAGTCCCAGAGATGTCCCTGGATTTACACACGTTCAGTGGAAACACACTTAGAAGCTGCTTTTGCTAAAACACACTGGCTTTGTACTTGGGCCCATAAGGTAGCTAAAAGTAGGATAAGACTAGAACCTTGGCTTTCATTTTGTGTCTGTTTCCTTTATGTGGGATCAGCAGCTTAGCTCTGCAGGTTATGTGTTAATTGCTCAAGGAGTGTCTGTCTAACTGATTTCATTCACCTTCCATGTTGAAGTCACAGATTAAATCACTGTCTTAAGCCTTCAATCACTTTAGATTCCAGGAAGAACAAAGCCTCACACGTTCCCCACCCACGACAGCAATTATCCAAAAGGGCAAAGCTGTCCCTGGAACAAAAGGGATCATCTAGTAAAACCAGACTGATCCCTCAAGTGATGACACCACTTCTTTGAATCAGAACTGAGAGAACTGCACCTTGACCTCTTGCTTCAGTTCTTCCTTGATTTAATCCTAAAGCTCATGACAGTGCACTGGAGGTGGACCTGGGGAAACTGGACTCCTTTATCTGTTCCTCTTCCCAAGGTGCTACACTGAATAAATCTCCTTTCTCTGCTTTCCATCATTACTTAATTTATTGGGGACAGGTGGATGAGCCTGTTTTGTTGGAGTTGCCAGAACCCAGACTTTTGTCCTAAAAATTCCAATCACAAGGTAAGGACTCAACACAGGAGATCTTTAAGTAAACTACATTTATTTTTTATTTCAAGAGTGACATATACTTAAAATTCACAAAAGGTTTACTGTTATAATGGCACATGCTTTTAATCCCAGCTCCAGGGGCAGAGGCAGCCTAGAAAAAAATGTTTAAAAAAACAGGAACACAGGCTTTGGACAAGGAAATCCAAGTAGGAAAACTGCTGGCTGTAACCTCTCTAGAGCTCTCTGCAATACCACCAGGAGCAAACAGTGAGCTGAACTAGCACATAACTGAAGATGAGGTATGTTGAGACACCTCAGCTTTTGCTGGGATTCATGTTTCAGTACAAACGCAGAGTATTGAAGGCTGGAATTACCTACAACTGACCCTACCCTTCCAAAGCTCATTCTCCAAGCCCTTCTGTTTTGGCACATCCAAGGTGTCTCATAGCATACTAATATTATTTTGGAGCTTTATTATTCTAGAAATGTAAGACCATGGGGGAATGGAGACATGGCTCAGTGGTTAAGAGTATTGGCTGCTCTTGCCAAAGATCTGGGTTCAAATCCCAGTACCCACGTGGTAGCTAACAACTGTATCTCCAGTTCCAGGTGATCCAATACCCTCTTCTGCTCTCTGTGGGTACTGTACAACATGGGTGCACTTACATATATGAAGGCAATACACTCATACACATAAAATAAAAAATAAAAAATAAAATAAAATAAAAAGAAATAAAACAGCAGATGCTCCATAACACACAATGCTACTAAGCATCATGGATTACCACGTGACATTATTCCTGATAAGTGGCAAAACTAAAGAGCCCCAAATGGTTGTTACCTTCCTCTGGCTTCACTGCTTTCTCCTTCTTTACTGACCCTGTTTTAGGGCCCTTGTCTTGTGATTTCTTCTGTGAACCACTTGCTTCCTTTTTTGAATTAATCTAATAACATTAAAAAAAAAGTCTCCAGTCATGAGATGGCCATCTAGATGAATGTTGACAGGCTATATTAGAGAACCCTTTATTGAACTATCAATATTAATAAAAAGATACACCCATTCTTATTTATTTAGTTTCAAGACCAGGTTTCTCTATGTAACCCACAATGGCTCTAAGCTATCTCAGCCTCCTGAGTGGTGGGTCACAGGCATGTGCTGCCATGTCTGATGCATCTAATTTCTTGAGAAGGCCACCCATTCTTATTCCTTGTACTTTGGCTCCTCAGATCTTTTGAGATGTGGGTTCCTACCCTGTTAGTCCACTGACATTTACTAAACCATTCAAGATCTAACCTCCAAACACAGGTTTTACTCTATTCTTAACTCTCCAACTTGACTCAATGATCAGCACTTCTATTCCTTCTGACCCTGACCTGCCACATCATTACATCAAATTCATAGATCTGACCATTTCCCACTGCAACTATAGGAGAAATTCCAAACTTGTCTGCTTGGTTTTGCATGGTTTCTGCATTCTGGTGCTAATCTAGTTCTGCAGGTCTCCTCTCCTGGTCCTGTAGCTCCTAATCTCTAGTCACACTTGATTCGACATCATTTCTAAACCATGCTTCAAATTCTCACTGCTGTGCCCCTGTCCAGGTTAGGATCCCTCATTTCAATCTTGGTCATAGATGCCGCCATTTCGATGAATTCAAATATTATATTATATTTTCTTTTCTTTTTTTTT
>NW_008336851.1:67658-82556 GCF_000622305.1 Nannospalax galili | reverse complement strand
TTTTTTGAGGCAGGGTCTCCCTGTAGCCCCAGGTGGCCTGGAACTCACTATGTAGACCAGGTTGGCCTCAAACTCACAAATAGTGAGTTTGCCTCTGCCTCCCAAGTGCTGGGATTAAAGGCGTGCGCCACCACGGCCCCAGTAACTGTTAACTCTTCTAAGCTTCAGTATCCTCTTTTGTAAAAGTGAGAAAGAATCCTATTTGGTCACAATTCCACTAAAATGACTAAATAGAATGGTATCTATAAAGTGTAATCCTGTAACCGGGAGCCTATGTGCCAAATCAGGAACCAAGATTATTCACAAATGTATGCAGTATTTAAGTTCCTTTCCCTTGTATCTTACCCACTTGTTTATTTTAAAAGGAGCCTCACATTGCTTTAGTCAGCATTGATGGAGTTTAAGGACTAAGCAATGACCATACAACAGTACATATCCTCTGAGTTCTCAGAAGAATTGGTTCACCACCTCCATCCTGCTCTCCCTGAGGAAGAATAGGCACATGCACAGCACAGAAGTCTGTGCTTGGAAAACAGAGGCAAACACCAAGTTCAACTGGCTAGCATCATGTCTCCCCTGTACAGAAAGGAAACAAACACAAAACAGCAAATCTTACCTCAACAGGGGGTGCTTCTCCCAGCAACAGGTTATTAAAAATGGTAGCATAATCCCCATTTAAATTCATCAGTTCCTCATGGGTACCTCTTTCTGTGATACAGCCCTCTTTCATGAAGATCACATCATCACAATCAACAAGGTACTGGAGACAAAGGAAAAGTAGTACTGATACTTGTGAAATACATTCAAATATCCAGATCTGAACTTGGTATGACTCAACCAGAGATGATGTAGCTGTCCAGGGCACATTGGGCAACATCTGAAGTTATCCAATGTAAGGGGGAAGAGATACCACCAGCATATAGTAGATCAAGTCTGAATGCGCAGAGCAGCCCACCCCACCCCCAAGCAAGAATCCGAATCATCAATCAGTCTACAATGTAAATAGTGTCGAGACTCAGCTTTGCTTTAGTTTACTGTGCCCTATTATATGGGTCAGAGAGTATTTATGTTTTCTGATGGTGGGGCTGCACAAACCTTCCCTTAAATTTAAAATCCTGACCAGGTATGGTGGTAGCACAAGTCTTTAACCCCAGCACTCAGGAAGCAAAGGCAGGTAGAATGCTGTGAGTTCAAGGCCAGCCTAGCCTACATAGTAAGTTCCAAGCCAGGGCTACATAGTGAGGCTCTGCCTCAAAAATAAAATAAAATAAAATGAAATAAAATAAAAAGAATTACAGGCTTTCTGGAGCGAAAGGGGGAATTGGGACTCCAAACTTGACAACCTGGATGGCAACACATTTGAGATCTCTAAAAATGATAGCCTTTCATGGAATAACAGAAGGAAAAGCACTTGTTTCCCACCTTCAGATGTTGAAACAGGGCTTCCGATCAGACTACCTCACAATCAAAGTGAACTTTGAGTTGCTTTTCTCAGCCCTTCTATTGCTGATCTATATCCACAACCTGGTATGTTTCAAGGATCTGATTCAGATGGCCAAATGAGGGTCTGCCACAGTAACTTTCCTGGCACAATTGGTCGGGAGGCTATTTGCTGAGGAATGAAAATAATTCTAGGAATCTCTAGTTATCTCACAAAGATAACTAGACCAAGCCCATCTTTCTGTGTCTGATTTCCCAAGCCAAGGTGGGCAGCCCAGAGAAGAGCGTATCATACCTGTAACTGGTGTGTAACAAACAGAACTGTCTTAGATTTGAGGTGCTTCCGGATAGCACTGTTGAAGATATGGTTGCCTACATGGGCATCTAAGGCACTGAGGGGGTCATCCAGGATGTAGATGCTTCTGTCACTATACAAGGCCCGTGCAAGGCTGATTCTCTGGCGCTGGCCACCACTCAGGTTGGCTCCTCGTTCTCCAATCTACAAATCCAAAAGCAAAGGGAACCTTTTAACTCAAGTCCAGAACAGTGCTTCTCCCTACCCAAACTGATACCTTCTTTTGAACTCCCTGCCTTAGATGAAGTACCACTGTGATCCTTCTAGGAACTGAGGGAGTCAGCCCACAAAACCAGACCTATCTGTGGTTTTGTCACCTCCCTCTACAGAAAGACCTTTCCAAAACAAAGTTAACCATACCTCATCATTGCTTAAAACTCTTTAAGAACCCTGAAAGAATCTTAACACCCAAACACAGCTTGTAACCAGGCCCTTTCCCCTCAGGTCCCCAGCAGGCAGCTATCATGCCCACTATACAATCCCCCATCCATACCCTGAGATTTAAAACAGTGTGTACATTATGAACCCACAGGACATCATGCCTTGTTCTGCACTGTGCCTGCTCAGCTAGTGGCATCATCCCCTTTTGGGAAACTCTCCCAACCTCTTCTCCACTCACATCCACAGAAAGGGGGTTCTTTTTTTCCCAGATCATTTTGTGCCTGTTTATCTGGGGTCTCCTTAACTGTGAGCTCTTATGCATGTGGACTATTGTCCTGTTCCTTTATATTCCCAGTGCTGAGCAGCTGCTGCACACGTCACTAGAGATTCACTGGTGTGCACACATACCTGATAAATGTTACTATGTGAGCAAATGAATAAATCAACTATCAAATGGTAACTGGGTTTTTTTTTTAAAGAAAATATTCTGGCTGGAGAGATGGGTCAGTGGTTAAGAACACTGAATGTTCTTGCAGAAGACCCGGGTTCGAATCCCAACACCCACATGGAGGCTGACAACCGTCTGTAACTCCAGTTCCAGGGGATCCGACAGCCTCTTCTGTCCCCTGCGGGCATTGCACAACATGGGTGCACTTACTTACATGCAGGCGATACATGTGTACACATAAAAAATAAATAAAAAATAATAAAAAAAGAAAATATTCTTTAAAAAAATCACCCCAAGAGCCGGGCGTGGTGGCGCATGCCTTTAATCCTGTGAGTTCACGGCCAGCCTGGTCTACACAGTGAGTTCCAGGACAGCTGGAGCTACAGGGAGACCCTGTCTCAAAAAGACCTAAAAAAAAAAACAAACAAAAAAAAAACACCCCACGTATGCTATAAATTCAGAGGTTTTTATTAAAAATATTTTATTATTTTATGTGTATGAGTGTACTGCCTGCAAGTATGCATTGTACCCATGTCGTGCAGTACCTGCGGAGGTCAGGAGAGTATCAGATTCCCCTAGAACCGGAGTAACGGATGTTTGTTAGTTGCCATGTGGGTGCTGGGAAATGAATCTGGGTCCTCTGCAAGAGTGGCCTGTGCTCTTAACCACTGGGCCATCTCCCCAGCCTGGAATTCAGACGTTTTCTAACTTAACATAATAAACAAATATTATTAAAAACAAATTGCTCTTAGGTATTGCCTAACAATGTACATTTCTACTAAGTTCCCAAGTGATGCTGCTGCTGATCTGAGCACCAAGATTTGAGAACCTCTGAACTAATTAAACTATTACCAAATCTGGTTTGAGGCTTTAACTGATCAGCTAAACGAAAGGGTCAGACCCAAAGACCTCAAGACAGCTCACAGGGTTAACTTGAACAATGAAGAACACAAACCGGATCTTGAGACATATCTCCAGAAACGGCTCCAGACCAGAGAAGAAAAGAGGTTCATTCTAAAGCTCTTCCTTTCTAATAGAAGGCAAATCAAGTTCACCAAAGAAGTTCAACATGCACTTGCTTAGTTTGTAGTTTAAAAAACATTAATTCATTCTCTCTCCTTCTCTCTCCTCTCTCCTCCTCCCTCTCCCGCTCCCTCTCCCCCCCCTCCTCCCTCTCCCTCTCCTCCTTCTTCCCATCCTCCCTCCTCCCTCTCTCTTTCCCTCCCTCTCTCTCCAGAGTCTCACTAGGTAGCACTGCCTGGCCTGGAACTTGTTTTATTATGTCTACCATGCTGGCCTCAAACTCACAGACATCCACCTACCTCTGCCTCCCGAGAGCTGGGCTTAAAAGAATGTACCACCACACCCTGTTAAAACATATTTACGGTGCCAGGCACGACGGTGCACGCATTTAATCCCAGCACTTGGGAGGCAGAGGCATGTGGATCTCTGGGAGTTCAAGACCAGCCTGGTCTACATAGTGAGTTCCAGGCCAGCTGGGGCTAACAACCAAAAAAACCTCCCAAACAGAAAAACACATTTAGGATAAAAAACTAGCCAGGCGTGGTGGCGCAAGCCTTTAGTCCCAGCACTCAGGAGGCAGGTGGATCTCTGAGTTTAAGGACAGCCTGGTCTATATAGTGAGTTCCAGGCCAGCTGGGGCTACAGGAAGACCCTGTCTCAAAAAGACACCTCCCCCTCAAAAAAAAATTAGGGTAAAAAACCAATTCTGAATCAAAATGGGATATGCTTCAAATTTACATGACAGGGCTGGAGAGATGGCTCAGCGGTTAAGAGCACTGACTGCTCTTGCAGAGGACCTGGGTTCAATTCCCAGCACTCACGTGGCATCTATGAACCGTCCTTAACTCAAGTTCCAGGGGAAACCAAAGCCCTCTTCTGACCTTTGCGGCACTGCACAAACACGGGTGCACTCACATATATGCAGGCAATACACTTGTACACATAAAAATAATAAAATATTTACATGGCATATGAAATACTTAAATACTTAGGTAGTGTTGATATTCCTGTGGTAATTACAAATGCATTAATAATATAAGGGGCTCAATGAAGCAAAACACCCTATGTTGTTCTTTGCCTAAGCATTTAGGATGCTCTCCCCAGAAGGGGCTTTGGCCCAGCCTTCCATGTCTTCCAAAGTCTTTCCTGCTAAACTTGTTTCTGAGGCCTATCAGGAGCAGAAGGCCTGTACCTCCGTCAGGTCACTGTTCGGGAGAATGGCCAGGTCAGGCCTCAGGCAGCAGCTGTTTAGCACTGAATTGTATCTGAGGGACACAAAGAGACATGGAATCAGGGACTTGGTAAGAGCAGAGCCTGCTGATGCCTTGCCTCACACATGGCCAAGATTGAAAGGATGACAGAAACCAAAATTTCTTACCTTTCTTCATCAAATTCCTTCCCAAAGAGGATGTTGTCTCTAAGAGTGGCATTGAGAATCCAGGCCTGCTGGGCCACATATGCAAAAGTTCCATTGATTGCAATGCTGCCCTCTAGAAGTGTCATCTAGGGAGATGGACACCACCAGTGTCATAAGACAAAATCATCATCCTAAACCAACAGACAGTTGCCCCCCGCCCCCCATTCTGCCTTGTGCTGGATAGCTTTGGTGTCAACTTGACACACCTGGGTTGAGGGATCCTCAATTTGGGAATTGCCTCCATTGGACTGGCCTGAGGCCATGTCTGTGGGGCATTTTCTTGACTGTTGTGTGATGTGAGAGGGCCCAGCCCACTTTGAGTAGTGCCACCCCTGGGCAGCTGGGCCTGTGTTGGATAAGAGAGCAAGCTGAGTAGGGGCCAAGGAAGCAAGCCAGTAAGCAGCATTCCTCCATGGCCTGTGCCTCAGCTCCTGCTTCCAGGTTCCTGCCCTGAGTTCCTACCTTGGGCTCCCTGATGAACTACGACCTGGGACATATAAGCTGAATAAACCCTTTCCTCCCCAAGTTGGTAGTGGTCAGAGTGTTTTGTCACAGCAATGAAGAAACAAACTAGGACAGCCATGGAATCTAAAGATTTGGCAATTTCTAGGATGCTTTTATGGATTTAAGTCCAGACCACATCTTTGTTCCAAAGAGAGCTACAGCAACAAAGAAAATCAAAGTTCTCCTTATTTATATGAGATGGGAGCCCAGGATAATCCATAACTAGACTATAGGCACACACTTCACTCAGAAGCTTACTGGATGTTTTATACTTTTTCCATCTGAAAACAAGTCTCACTGTGAAAATATAGAAAGAAGGCCCTTTCAAAAGTTCACTGGGGACTGTCTGAGAGCCCCTGGATCCTGCCTCCATGTGGTTCTATCAAAATACCTGAAAGCAAATCCTGAATCCATCACTGTAGAGTCTAGCCTTGGAAGACAAAAGAAAAATGAGGAAGAACCCAATAGAGGGATGCTTTTGGAAGCTCTAGTCAAGAAATTCCAATGGACTCTCATGTGAACATTTAAAAACTGTCCTGTTCTTTTTTCTAGTTCCCTGTCTAGAACTTATAATGCTAATTACTCTTGCCTTTACTTCTCCTTCACATCTCCTATTCATGATTCAAGGACTTTCTTTTCCCCTTAGAGATAAGAGTTATGCAATTTGGGAGTCTTTTAGACCCACTGAAGCAGTACTCCAAATGCTTCACCCTGCATCCTTGTTCAGCATGGAAGAAGCCAGAGCGGTCTGAGGCCCGAGTCCCTATTGGCAATTTGGATAACTCCTCAGAAGACGGTGTGATAAGAATAGGAGGTAGGAATTGGCTAGGCAGTTAGGGTAAAAAGACCCCAAAGAAAAGTAGCCAGTTTCTTGGCTAAAAGTCAAAATGTCCTTGGGACTGTTAGCAATATACTCTGGTCCAAAGGCCAAAAAATGTCAAAAGTATTTGGGAGCTAATATCTAATCCTTAAAAGATTTTAGGGTTACCTCTTCAGAGGGGAGAATGTTAGAGTACCCAAAAGCCCCATAAAAATGAATAAATGAAAGAAGAAGAAAAAAGAAAGAAAAAGAAAAAAGTGATGGGGAGGTATGGGAGGTGTTAGAAGAGAGACAGCGGGCATGGATTTGATCAAAACACCTTATATTGCATGTATGGAATTCTCAATAAAGTTTTTGTAAAAGTTAAAAAAAAAGTTCCCCGGGGAGGGTGCCCTAAATATTTACAGCTAGAGCCTGCCTAGCTATAGGTGGGTCAATGAGGGTGGGTCAATTCATCTACAGAATTCTTCTAAGATATTGGCTTCTGTAACATGAGGATCAGAGAGAAAATAAAATTCCAGGCTAGACACCAACTCATAGGATACAACATCCACATAAAAATGATGGAACTTTCCTCCAACATGAAGGGACTGCATGATGTCCCATGTGCTTTTATATTTTCTGTAGCAGTTTGATACAAACTGATTTGTCCATTTTATCATGGGTTCTTTTTGTTTTTTTGTTTGTTTTGGAGACAGGGTCTCCCTCTAGCCCCAGACAGGATGGCCTTGAACTCACAAGAGATCTGCCTGCCTCTGCCTCCTGGTTTGCGCCACCACGGCTATCATGGGTTCTTTTTGAGACCAACAATAGACATCTATTTTGGATTAAGGATGCTATAGCTTTGAAGCAGTTTCATTAATCAGCCCATGTAGTGCTTGCACAAATAAGCTTGTCCCTGTGAACACCATCACATGCAGTGAATGGTGACCAACATAGGCAAACCACCCTGAAACTGGCAAGCAATCTACCGTGCACATCAAAGTGTTCAGAAATCTACCTCTCTTGACTGCTGCTACAAACAGTCACATACAACACTGTCGGTCAAGAGTTAAACTCTAGGGGTCAGGGGGCTGCTCTGTATCATGAGCTTCCCTATCAGAAGGGCTGCCAGGATTTGGTCCATAAACTAAGTCCCACTTGGCTTTGAACTTAGCACTGCCTAGTTAACATCTGAAAAAGCAGCATCTTGCTATACCAGTGAGTAGCACTTTAAAAAGACTTCTTCCTACTTCTCCTTTCCTAGTCTCATCACTGGTCCTCAAATTTAGGGGATTATGAGAAATCGCCTGTCAGGACTTGTGATTTTTACGAAGACTACAACTGGACCCAAGGACTAGAGTGTATAATAGGAGGACCATAGCACACTATGGTGGTTGGTACCTTACAAGACAGGGAAATAGTCCCTAGCATACAGGCTCCACTGTCCTCAACATGGAGTGATTTGGGAGACCTCATCTGCCAGGAGCTAGTAATAATCCCATGTTAAATCATCTACATCAAGCTCTTTAAATTGAGTTAAAAACATATAGGTACTTTTGTTTCTTTTTGATTATTGGGTTCTAAACACACAGACAAGCTGTACACCTTTTCTCCCTCACTCTCAGTGCTGACATCTGCCCGTCTCCTCTGTGGACTGTTGACTCACTGACTTGTGATGTGCCTCCGTATCTGGAGAGCTGCCTTTTTATGGAAATGAACTCCCCAAAGGAGTAACGATCTCAGAGATTAGGTTGAAGATCAAGTGAGGTTGTACTTCTGAATCAAATTCTGGTAGTTCACTTAAATGCTCTGTGGCAGTGTGCGGTGTTCGGTCATCTCTCTTCTCTGCTACTTCCATTTCTAGCATACCTATAGCATTCAGTAAGTACCTCCTAGATAAGAAAAGGAACAGGAAACAAATAAACCATGTAGGGCATCTATTGGCTACACATCAGGTGCACTCTTCCAGATACAAGGCCTTTAAGGGTGGAGATGGGGGGCATGACACAAACCATAGTCTCTTTGTTTCTACCTCTCCTGACTCTTCAGCAAATATGTTAGCTTTTCCTGAGACATTTGCTGAGCAGAGCCCTGAGAAATAAACAGAAAATGCCAAAGAAATAACACAAATCTTACCTGGCCTAAAATGGCTGAAATGAGAGATGTTTTTCCACTTCCCACACTGCCACAGACTCCAACCAGTTTACCCTGGACAAAGCAAAAGGTGAGAAGAAGGACATCAAAAGACTACCAGCCACTCACCCTAAGGACCTGCAATTTCTTTGAGGAAAAATGCATTCGCCTATCAACACAGGAACTGTCATCCCAAAGATCAACAAGCCACTCACCTTTCAGCTGCCTGCTTCATATAGAAGCCCTTTGGGATGAATAATTAGCATAAAAACACATTATGGTATTCTACAATCGCTATAGGAAAAGCTGAAGCTGCTTGTCAACTTTGTAGATAATCTAAGTGTTTTTTTTTTTTTTTTTTTTTTTTTTTTTTTTTTTTTGAAGCAGGGCCTCCCTGTAGCCCCAGCTGGCCTGGAACTCACTATGTAGACCAGGCTGGCCTTGAACTCACAGAGATCCACCTGCCTCTGCCTCCCAAGTGCTGTGATGAAAGGCATGAGCCACCATGCCTGGCTAAACCAATTGTTTAATATATTTCTTTTTTAAAAAAACATTTTATTTATTGTTTTATTTTATATGTATGAGTGTATTGCCTGCATGTATTTAAGTGCACTTATGTCATGCAAGGCCCATCGGAAGAGGGTGTTGGAGCTCCTGGAACTGGAGTTATGGATAGTTGTTAGCTGCCATGTAGGTGCTGGGAATTGAACCTGGGTCCTCTGCAAGAGCAGCCAGTGCTCTTAATCACTGAGCCATCCCTAAAATGTATTTTGTTTTTAAAAAAATATTTATTTTTATTTTATGTGTATGAGTGCAATGCCTGTGTGTAGATGGGTGCACCTGTGTTGTACAATGTCAGAGGAAGTCAGAAGAGGGTGTCGGATCCCCTAGAATTGGAGTTATGGATGGTTGTTAGGTGCCATATGGGTGCTGGGAATCAAACCTAGGTCCTCTGCAAGAGCAGCCAATGCTCTTAACCACTGAGCTATCTCTCCAGTCCCCTAAAACATATTTCTTATATATCATTTTTTTCCTGCAAAATATTTTCAAAAATCTGAGGAATGCCATCAATCCCAAATAAAAATAAAAAAGCAAGGGGCTGGAGAGATGGCTCAGAGGTTAAGAGCACTGACTACTCTTGCAGAGGACCCAGGTTCGATTCCCAGCACCCACATGGCAGCTATAAACCATCCTTAAGTCCAGTTCCAGGGGAATCCGAAGCCCTCTTCTGACCTCTGCGGCATTGCACGACACAGGTGCACACAGATACATGCAGGTAATACATTCATGCACATAAAATAAAAATAATAAATAAAATGTTAAAAAAATACAAAAGCAAGTCTGTGATTATCTAAATACAGTCATCTTAAAAGTACTCCCAGGAGACTGATTTCAAGACCCAAAAGGATATCAAAATCTTCAAGTGCTCAAGCTCTCTGTAGAAGATCTTTGTAGAAGTATTTGCGTAACCTGCATATACCCTCCAAGTGACTTTGAGTCACCTCTAGATCATATATAAAATATAATAGAGGGGTTGGAGGATGGCTTAGCAATTAAGAGCAGCGGATGCTCTTGCAGAGGACCCAGTTTCAATCCTCAGCACCCACATGGCAGCTAACAACCATCTGTAACTCCAGTTCCAGGGGATTTGACTCCCTCTTCTGACCTCTGCAGACAATGCACAGGAGTGCACTTATACACATGCAGACAATATACACATAAGCGTTTTTATTTAAAAAACATGTAATATAATATATATAATAGTTGCTATATATTAAGGAATAATAACAAGAAAAAAAGTTGTGCATGCTCAGAAGATACAACTGTTTCCCAAAATATGTCTATGTGTGGTTGATTTGAATGTATAGATTTGCAACCACAGACACAGATATCTAACTGTATACTCAGGTAAGATGATGAGTTCCCAATCAGTAGTGTGGTAAGTTTTCAAAAACAGTTGACTTTTAAAAAGGGCAATTTGAAGCTAGGTATGGTGGGGTGCTTGCCTTTAATCACATCACTCAGGAGGAGGAGGAGGAGGAGAAGGCTATCTCTGATGGTGAGGTTATGTTTTTTGGAGAGAACAAAAGGATCTTGTTTTTTTATCTAGTCTGTGTTTTTTTATTGGGAACTTAAGACTGTTAATATTGAGAGCTATTATTGAACAATGTGTACTAATTCCTGTTATTTTGTTGTGTTTTTTTCTTAGACCTTTGTTCTGGAACTGTTTATTTATTCTCTGTGATCTCTTAGATGTAACTAATCTTCTCTTCAAACTTAAGTATTCCTTCCAGTATTTTCCATTGAGCTGGATTAGTGGTCATAAATTCCTTAAATCTGTTTTTATCATGGAAAGTTTTTCTTTCTCTTTCAATTACAACTGATAGTTTTGCTGGGTATAACAGCCTCAGCTGCACCCGTGGGGTTTAAGAACTTGTAGGACACCAATCCATACCCTCCTAGCTTTCAAAGTCCCCACTGAAAAGTCAGGCGTTCTTCTGATGGGCCTTACTTTGTTTGTGATTTGGTCTTTTTCTCTTGCTAACCACTGCATTAGTCTTCTATTATTGCAGATGAGCATTTCTCACCACCTTCATCTCTACCACCAGTGGTTGGAGACATTTTCTTCTTTCTCCTATACTAGAGGAACAGCCCATTAATGATTCTCCTTGTTTCTACTTCTGTCTCACATCCTTTACCAGCTCTTTTCCCTCTCAGGGTGAAGCCAGAATCTCTGGGGAGGCTCCAGCACCCCCCTACTTTCCATCCTCATGATTTGCCACTGTCTTCTGTACTCGTCCTGCTCCAGTAACCACCGTGATCCAGATGTAGAGCCTATGTGCCTTGTTCTTTAGCTTGGTATGTTCCTCTTCCCCTAGATAAATGCATGGCCCACTCTCTCAGGTCTTTGCTCGCACATTATTTGTCATCATCCAGTCCTTTTTATTTGAGATAGGGTGTCACTATGTAGCCAGGCTCATCTCAAATTCATAGTGATTTTCCTGCCTCAGCCTCCTGAGAGCTGAGATTATGTACTTTTGTTATGGCTAATCTTGGATGTCAACTTGACACACCTAGAAAGAGAGACTTCTTCCATCAGACTGACCTGTGGGTCTTTTATGGGGGGCATTTTCTTGATTGTTAATTGGTGTTGGAGGGCCCAGCCCATTGTGGTGTCATCCCTAGGCAGGTGGGCCTGGGCAGTATAAGAAAGGTAGCTGAACATGAGTCTGAAGGCAATTCGGTAAGCAACATTCCACCAAGGTCTCTGCTTCAGTTCCTGCTTGAGCTCCTGCCCTGGCTTCTACTGATGATGGACTGTAACCTGTAAGCTGAAATAAACCCTTACCTCTTCAAGCTGCTTTTGGTCATGGTGTTTATCACAGCAAACAAACAAACAAACAACAACAAAAAAAAAACCAAAAGAAAAAAAAAAAACTAAAAAAAAACAACCAAAATAGAACATACCACCAAATCTGGCTAAACAGTCAAGGGTCTTCTTTTTCTTTCTTTTTTCTTATGGGGGGGTGGGGGGGGATAGAGTGCCATTGTATAATCCTGGCTAGCCTAGCACACACTATGTAAACCATGCTGGCTTCAAACTCACAGAGATCAGCTTGCCTCTACCTCCCAAAGTGCTGGAATTAAAGGTGTGTGCCACCACTTCCACCAGGCTAAAATAGTCTTTAAATGATGCCTTGCCAACCTGTTGAAACTGCAACCACAACAGTTCCCATCCCAGTCCTCTGTGCCTTTCACAATCTGACAAACAATATATTTGACTTGTTTGTTGTCTAGAATATAAACTCCAGGGTAGGGATTTTTTTTTTTTTTGAGACAGGGTCTCCCTGCAGCCCCAGCTGGTCAAGAACTCACTACGTAGACCAGGCTGGCCTGGATCTCACAGAGATCTGCCTATCTCTGCCTCCTGAGCGTTGGATTAAAGGCGTGTACTACCACACCTGGTGTCTTTGTTGCTGTATTCCCAGTCCTTCATTAGTGCCCAGGAAAGAGTGGCACAAAAAAAAAAAAAAAAAAAAAAAAGGCTGTTGAATGAATGAATATATACATACACACAACATCTGGAGTTCCCAGATGATCTGGTTCTCTGAACATGAAACTAGTTCCCAGTCAGTCTGTATCTTACAAACCTTGAACCTGGAGTCTCTGTCCCTTCTGAGAGTCCAGGTCTATACTACCTGAGCTATGACATCATACCCAAAATCATCCTTTAAAATAAATGATCTCAGCCAGGTATGGTGGCACATGCCTTTAATCCCAGCACTAGGAGGCAGAGGCAGGCAAATCTCTGAGTTCCAGGCCAGCTGGGGCTACAGGGAAACCCTGTCTCAAAAAGACCAGAAAAAAATAAAAAAATAAAAAAAAAATCACAAGATCACAATATAGTATGGAGCTGTAGAGATGGCTCTGAAGTTAAGAGCATTTGCTGCTCTTGCAGAGAACTGGAGTTTGGTTCCTAGCACCCACTTCAGGCAGCTTCCAACTGCCTGTAATTCCAGTTCCAGGGGATCTGACATCATCTCTGCCCTACCTTCTGCCAGTTCCTGCACTCATGTCCATATACCCATACATACAAATGTAAAAATTTTTGAAAAGCAGCACTGAGAATACCTCTTTTTTTTTTTTAAGTATATAAAAACATTTATTCATTAGTCAGATGAGCTAGTTAAGAGAAATGCCTTGCAATTTAAAGATTATGTGTTAAAAACAAGGAGGCAACAAACATTTCACAAGGGGAATGGAGCTGGAATCCCAGATTATCCAATAAGATTCCCTGCACAGCAGGAATAGAACATGGAAGACAAGTCCTAGGACCTGTGTCTGTGGGCAGATGCTCTGTGGATGGGAGTTGAGAATATCTCTTACATGCCCAATTCTGTGTGATGCACAACCTGGTGGTCACAAAGAGCCTGCATAGTTTTAGCATTGGATGTAATTAGGAAAGCTCACATACAGCTATTACAGTCAAAAATCATCACAGAGCAGAATCTTCTAAGATTTACCAGAGTGCTTCATTTCTTTGTTGGTAAAATGTGCATCTTATGAGATCATTGGTAATTAATTCTGGTGCTAAATGCGTAAGTACTCACTTTGGAATTAGAACTGGCCCAATCCGTTCTTGGTTTAAAACTACTCCCAGCCCGAGTATTTTGCTTAAAGGAAGGATATCTGCTTATTCTTGCCAGATCCAAATGGGGGCAGTGCAGGAGATGGACCACAGGTGGGAAAGGGCTCACCTCTTCAATTTCCAAGTCAATGCTGTACAGCGTCCTCTGCAGGCGCAGGCTCCCTGTGTGGATCTGCTTGCCTTCTTCCTCTTCGGGACTGGGCCGCTCGTCACTATCCAGTAGGAGGTGTCCTTTCTGCTCTGCCAGCACCGCCTGATGCTCAGTGCATTGCAGCTGCCTCACCTTCTCTTTCTTGCCCCTGGTGGCCCTCTTGTCTTTTTTCATTTTGGGGGTGAGCTTGGGCGAGTTCTGTATACTGGAGTGGGAGGAGTCCCATGCCAAGGTGGCATTTTTCATCTCTATCTTGATGTGAGGATTGGCCGGTTTGTTCTTTATCATGTGAACCTCTTCCATTAGAAACAAACTCTGATAGGAGTTGTGAGAGAGGTGTAAAGATGAGACACTGGATCAAGACCAGGGAGACAAGCCTATGGCGTACACTCACGTAGCAAAACACATCAGGCTATACAGTGGAAGGAAGCTGAAGGGCAAAAGGTAGCTCATTAGTGTAGCCTCATCTCAGGCCCATCAAGGGGGCTCAGGAGTGTGGGGTATCTCAGGAGGTACAGGGCCTTGTCCAGTGACCCAACCCTCTATACTGTTACATGCTAAGCTACCCCTTTCTTTTTCTGTTAGCCTAATTATGGAGCAAAAGGCATTTAAGTAACTGATATGGAGCCCCTGGTACACTTTGCTCATGAGTTACTAAGTAACATGTAGAAAACCCAAATAGCACATTAACCTTCTACACAGAGTCTCATCATGCTGTTTTGGCTCTAGATTACTTCTGCTGACCCAGTGCCTGCATAGTGCCCTCACTCATGGCCTGGTACCTACTGGGAGAGGCTGAACTGGCACCAGGCTTAGGTTGCTTAGTTTGGAAAAAATACAAGGTAAGAGCCTCTGTAGAAGCAAAGGTACCTCCTGAGAAACATTTCATGGGAAGGGAGTAAGATTCTTTCCTCCCACTCATTTCCAGGGTCCCCCTGAGTCATTTCAAAGGAAAGGAAAATGGAACATTTAAACAGGGAGGTTTCTCTGAAGTTAGATCTGAAATTCTGATTTTATAATAAAACTTGAGCTCCTTTCTGACCACTCATTTAAACCAGAAATGGCTACACAACACTATTTCAGAATGCTTTTTTT
>NW_008336851.1:48368-67647 GCF_000622305.1 Nannospalax galili | reverse complement strand
GGAAGCATTCCCAATTAAAATCAGGAAACAGACAAGGCTGTCCACTATCTCCACTCCTTTTTTCAATATAGTGCTCACAGCTCCTGCTAGAGCAATAAGAAAATAAGAAGGAAATTAATGGAGTGGTAATTAGCAAAGAAGAGATCAAATTATCTTTTGTTTTTGTTTTTGTTTTTTTTTTTTTGGTCTTTTTGTGACAGGGTCTTCCTGTAGGCCCAGCTAGCCTGGAACTTGCCATGTAGACCAGACTGGCCTTGAACTCACAGAGATCCACCTGCCTCTGCCACCCAAGTGCTGGGATTAAAGGCATATGCCACCACACCCGGCTAAGACTATGTTTTAAAAGTTAATTTAAAAAATGTAAACATTCAAAAGTCTTTAGAGAAAAGATAACGTCTAGAGTGAAAACCCTGCTTAATTGCTAAATATCTCATTGGCTTAAGGTTGGCAAGTATCATATTTCTACATTTCCCAGAGAACCTTCACTCTTGATTAGGTTTAGATATAACTCTTGCTTTCTGTAAATACCTACTGGTATCATGTATCCAGAGCCTTCCTAAGAAACTGAGCTAAGAATAACATATCAACTTTCTGACTGCCTTCACAGAGTAAAACCACATGCAAACTGAATTTCCATTATTTCTTTCCCTCAAGATCTAGTAAAAGGATGAAGATTGTTTAGGCCTCAACAAACTATTAAGAAAAATGCTGGTGCCTCTTAGATTACATAGCTCTTTTCCTGTGTTTCCTTCCTACTTCCCACAGCCCTGCCCTCTGCTCAGAGCTCTTTCAGCATCAGGGTGCCCTGCCCTGACATGCTGAGACAGACAACATCTACCCACTTAGATGTGTGCCTGCCAGGGCAATAGAATCTTAGAGGTGCCCAAACCACAATCTCAACTTCCTGCAGGATGCTGACCATAAAAACAAAACAAAACAAAACAAAAACTTTGGTTTCTAGATCTGCAATGTGGGGCACACCAATAATCTTAGTACTTTGGGGCAGGAGATCATGAGTTAGAGGTGAGCCTGTCTCAAAAATAAACCAACCCTCAAACAAACAAAAATGGAAAACCAGCTCACTTTCATTAACAGAAGAATCAAATCATAATGCATCACTGTTGAGAAAAGGGGAGTACTCACAGGACTAACAGGTAAAATACAAGATACCCAGTTAAACTTGGATTCCAGATAAGCAAAAGATCAATTTTTCTCTATAGATATATCCATGCCACCTGCTAATATAAGTTCTTACTTAAGAAGATAAACTTCAAAATACAAAGTGCTCAAAAAACTACTTTTTACCCTCACTTCTTCATCCAAAAGTCAACAAATCCATCCATTAACAAGGATAGAGAAACAAAGAGGGAGAACTTCTCTCAAAACATTCTCTTTCTTCCATGACTGGATATTGTGGTTTCAACAAAACAAAGTTCTGACTGCCATTTGAACATTTCTTTTCATGTGATTCTGGCTCTTGTCCTAGCAGTCAGGCTGGGGAGGGGGAGGATAAGAGAATGCGGGTGCACTCTGCAGGACTAGGAAACAATAGAAATAAATTCCAACGAGCTGCTCTCTCTCCTTAATAGACACCCACTGTTTCTTCCTGAGCCTCTAAGGTAGTGACAGTCATCCTTCAAACACTGGAGCTTCAACTCTTCCTATCACCAGAATTGCTCCCATATGGCTCTCACCAGCCAAGGAAGATGGTCAGGAGTCCAAGAATTCCCTTGTCAATGAATTCCAGCCCACGAAATGCTGCTCTTTTTTTGTAATTGTTAACCACTTTCAAATATCTACTTCCCTCCACCCTCCCAAGTAGCTCCCTCTTGTATCACATATTTGCATTATTCTGAAAATACAACCAACACAACAAAGGTATGATCAACTAGCCACCTGCAAGGAAAAGAACTGATACTTACTTAACTGTACTTCTCAACATGATCTAGTTTTATGACTATTTCCATGTCACTGCATTCCCTGCCTCATGTAGTGGCAATCACTGGGTAGGAAAAAGAAATTATCAAAAAGACTCAGCATTGCGACCAATCAAAGTGGCAGCAAGGACGAGGAAGGAGGGGAAACCTGATGGTCACCAGCTGTGCTGGTCTTCTATATTAAAGCCACTTAAAGGCCAAGTAAATGATGACATATATCCATGTCAGGCCTGTAAAGGGAGCACACCCCAGATCCAGACCATGCAGAAGGGATAAAAATTCATATCAGTTTAAAAAGGCAATTACTCTCATCCTTAATTCATCCTTTTCTCTACTGCCTCTTTTCTTACCAACTCCAAAAGGCTTAAGGTAAACCAAAGCCAACCGTGGCCAGCCTGTGCAAACCCTTGGAATATGGGTAGCAGTGAGTTGTGTCAATGATAGCTCCTGATATGGGAGAGGGGCAAGGAGCCACTTACCTTAAATCTGTCAACAGCAACTGATGCTTCAGAGAGGGACTTCACTGAGAATGGTGTTACTTTTAAAGCAAAAGTCATGGAATTGAAGACAGTCACCACTGTGAAGGCCTTAACATACAAAAAGAGGTGAGAGAGCCTGGTGAGGCTATGCAGCTGAAATTAAAGAGAGCACCAGTTTCCTTTCAGGCGTGATAGGAAAGCTGTAACTACCAAATGTTAATACAATTAGTTACATTAAAAAAAATGTACTGCTGGATGTGGTGGTGCATGCCTTTAATCCTAGCACTCAGAAAGCAGAGGCAGTGAGTTCCAGGCCAGCCTGGTCTATACAGTGAGCCCCAGGCCAGCCAGGGATACACAATGGGTCCCTGTCTCAAATAAACAACAACAACAAAAATCAAAAACCAAAAAACAGAACAGGGGCTGGAGAGATGGTTCAGCACCTACTTCTCTTACAGAAGACCTGAGTTCAGTTCCTGGCACCCATGTCAGGTAGTTCACAGCTACCATTTAACTCTAGCTCTATGGACACTAGCACTCCTGTGAATGCATTCACATGCAGACCTACACATACACACACACACACACACACACACACACACAAAATGTCTTAATTATTGTGTAGGTGTATGTGTTAACACATACATATGTACATGTGTGTAGGTAAGAGGACAGCTTATAGGAAATGGTTCTCTCCTTCCACCATGCATGTTCCAGGGATTGAACTCAGGTCACCAGGCTTAGTGGCAAGTATTTTTATCCACTGAGCTGTCTAGCCAGCCCTAATTACATTATTTATTTATTTGATTTATTTTTGGTCTTTTTGAGACAGGGTCTCCCTACAGCCCCAGCTGGCCTGGAACTTGCTATGTGGACCAGGCTGGCTTTGAACTCACAGAGATCCACCTGCCTCTGCCCCTCAAGTGCTGGGATTAAAGGCATGTGTCACCATGCCCAGCCTAATTACATTTTTTTTTTAAAGGTAAGGTTGCTTATTTGCTTTTCTTTTTTTGAGACAGGGTCTCCCTATAGCTCTAACTGGTCTGGAACTCACTATGTTGATCTGGTTGGCCTCAAACTCACAGAGATCTGCCTGCCTCTGCTTCCTGAATGCTGAAATTAAAGGCATACATCGCCAGGCCTGGCTGTTTTGGTATTTAGATGTTATCTTCAGTTAAAATTCTTAGTAAATCTGAAATACAGGTTGATCTGTATTTTCAAAATTAAACCTAGGCTGACTGAAACAGTCCATACATTACTCCTGTACAAGGGATAGTTCCCCACTCTTCACTTCTCAGCTTAATCAAATGAATGAAAATATACTGAATTCTTGGCAGAAGCCCTAAATGAAGTAACAAGAGGACCAGAAAATCTCCATGAGTGACATATCCGTGACATTTGTCATCACTGAGCATTTTCTTACCTGTGCAGCCGACAGATCGAAGCCCAGAATCATGTGAACGGAGAATGTCACCACGCTGGCAATCACTACAACAATGGGAGCCACACCAACAGTGATGCTCTGAAAGTATCCTGCTTTTTCCAGTATCCGACGCTCCTCCTCTCGGATTTCTATAAAAAAGCAAGCCACCTTCAAAACAAGTCAAAAGAAACTTGGGATGTTATCCCTCCATCACCAAATAAGATTCAGGCTTCTATCACAAATAGGTCTTATTTATCACTTATTTATTTATTTATTTATTTATTTATTTATTATTTTTTGAGACAGAGTCTTCCTATGTAGCCTAGGCTTATCCTGAACTGGAAATTCTCCTGCTTCAGCTTCCCAAGGGCCATGATGCTGGGACATAAACAGGTTTTTAAAATGACTCTTTAACACCTACAATGCAGAAAACCAATTTAATATGACTATCAATTCTTTTTGGTTAATACTGGGGATTGAATCTAGGGTCTCATGTATGCTAGACAAGCATTATATAGTGCCAACATTATGACCATCAATTTTATCAGCTGTAAAGCTGAGGTGTGACTGAACCAAGTCTCAAGACCTAACATCATCTGCTTTCTTATACTTCTTCTAAGTCTCTTGAATTTAGATGAAATACTTTAATTGTATCTACAGCTGATAAATTTGATTACTTATTTATTATTTGCCTTGGCAATGCTTAACAACCTCATGAAGTACAGAATCCAGGTAAGCTGTTGTAGGTTTAATCAATGAAACCAAACCAGCTGCTTTGATATGAACTCTGTACTTTTTATTTAGATTTTATTTATTTATTTATTTATTTATATCTTTATTTATTTTAGCCCTGGCTGGCCTGGAACTCACTATGTAGACCAGGCTGGCCTGAATCACACAGAGATCTGCCTGCCTCTGCTTTCCAAGTGCTAGGACTAAAGGTGTGCACTACTATGGCCAGCTTGGTTTATTTTTATTTTATGTGTATGAGTGTTTTGCCTGCATGTATCTAAGTGTACCACACAGAGTATCAGATCACCTGGAACTGGAGTTATGGATCATTGTAAGCTGCCATGTGGGTGTTGGGAACCGAACAAACCTGGGTTCTCTGCAAAAGCAGCCAGTGCTCTTTATCACTGAACCATCTCTCCTGCCCCAAAAGAATGTTTTTTTTCTATTTAAAACTGCATTAACTATTTAGGAGCACTGTACAGTCAGCTATGACATTAAGTCCATTAACAGCCCAGAGTTTCTTTATTTAAATTAAGGTTACATATAACTATTCTTTTTTCAAACTCTAAATAAAGTGCCTTTAAACATATCCTTATCCTTCCTAAACATCACTGTTTTTAAGGTTCATCCTTCTAACTTTTGTTCATATCTTTTTTGTTTTGGAGTTTTTTTGTTTTTTTGAGACAGGGTTTCCCTGTAGCTGGCATGGAACTTGATATGTAGACCAAGTTGGTCTCATGTCACAGTGATTCACCTGCATCTGCCTCCCTCCCGAGTGCTGGGATCAAAGCTGTGTGTCACCACACCCAGCCCCAGATTTTTTTTTTTTTTTTTTTTCTGGACTTTTTGAGACAGTCTCTTCCTCTAAGCTATGTGGTGCTTACATGTTTGATGTGTTTATGCCTGCACTTAATTTAAACACAGAATTGGGTCAAGCACTAAGAACTCTGTAACTACATCAATCATTTTAAAGACAATTAAACAATCCCCTGGTGAGTAGCAGAGGTAGGAGCAGAATCCAGGCACCCTGACACCCAGTTCCTCCTTTAGGGTCACATGGCTACCTCTGGTGTATTTGCAAGCACAGAACAGAAAGGATAAGAACAGAGCTCTCAGAAATTATTTGATACTGTTTTCTCCATCAGCTTCTTGGTCAGGTCAAAAAAAATCATGTGTAGGGTGAGAGAGAGATTTGTACATATTGTTCTAACTAACTGTGTTATCTTGGGGACCATGAGTTCCCGAGGTTCAAATGTCTAAGACCTCTTTTGAATACAAAGGATTCTATATTAAGACATCAGAAGAACTAGTATTTAATATGTTCAGGAAGCATAGTAGGTAAATGATCAGATCCAAAGAATCTAAAAATCCTCCTACCATGAGAAATCTTGAAACTCACTTTGAACACTCTGAGAAAATGCTTTGACCCAAGCATACATTTTAATAAATTTAATGTAGGTGAGAACTTCATTCATCTTCTGGACACGGTCATCTGTAGCAGCTACACACTTTCTCCTGAAATATGCAGTGAGCCGTGATACAAACATCTGAAAGGAAAAACAACAGCATGTCAAACTGGAGCCCACTCAGACTGAAGCACTGCTTGGTCTGTCTCAAGACAGTCTAAGAAAAGCCAGCATAAAATCCTGTTTTCTAGGATAGACAAGATTTCACGTAGTTGTGCTGCTTTTTAGTAAAAATGACTTCAGGAGTGATAAAATATTTAATTCTCAGGGCTGGAGAGATGGCCCAGCAGTTAAGAACATTGTTCTTATAGAGGACCTAGGTTCGATTCCCAGCACCCACATGGCAGCTACCAACTGTCTGTAACTCTAGTTCCAGGGGATTCGACAGCTTCTTCTGTTCTCTGTGGGCACTGCACAACACGGGCGCACTTACCTAAACGCAGGCAATACACTCATACACGTAAAATAATAAATAAAATACTCTAAAAAATATATTTAATTCTCTTCCCTTGTAAGGCAACAAAGACAAGTAACTACCTGTTCTCACAGTGGTCACAGATACTGAGTGCCAGCAAAGGGGATGGAGAAGAGAAAGTCAGCACCTGGACATAGAGTAACTCAAGCGCTCCTGTGCTACCTGGGGCAAGGTTCACTGGCTGACTACCTCTTTCTTTTTTAATGTCATCGGGAACATTTAAACAAGCGACACCTTATTTCCATTCAAGCTAAAATTCTGCCCAGATGAACTGAGCACCATCTTAATTTCCAGAGGCTGTGCCTTCTACAGTCCAGTGGAAGCACTTCATTCCCTATGCACAAGCCACCAAGACAACTGACAGGCTCACTCACCATTGCTGGGTAAAAGAGGATAAAAACAGCTGACCCCAGGAAGCCCGTGGGTCCCAGAATGATCACGTTATAAATCATGCCTAAGATGGCAACCACAGGTCCTCCAGCCAGCAAGCTGCCAACAGCGGCTGCCTCAAACATCCTCTGCCCATCATTGGAGCAAATATTGATGAGCTGTAAGATACAACACACACTGAAGGGAGCCTGCAAGGACACAGATCACTCAACTCAGGAGAAAGTTCAAGTACAAAGCAAGGCCCTAGGTGGAAGGAGGAACTAAGCTGAGAACTGACTCTGGGCATGAGCACACCCCCAAACTCACCTCACCCAGGGACTTTTCTTTAATGTTCTTTAACTTAAGGATTTTCTTGAATGCCATGGTTACGATAGCTCCCCGCAAGCGGACACCAGTTCGATAATTCAATGCCCAAGTCAGTGCGAGTGACCAGGAGCGTACAACTTCTGTCAGGAGGAGGCCTAGGACTAACAGCAAGCTGTACTGCAGGTTAGAGTCTGTTGCCTGGGTGTACTCCAAGAGGTGTTTTACCACGAAGGCCTATAGGGAGAAACATACACCACCGTCAACATCCCCCCCAATACCCACACACGATGCCACAGTGTTATGTTAGGTTAGAAAGAGCAGTCGGCTCCACAGCACAACGATGACTGTGCAAGCAAAGACAAACTGTGTTGCTGGACCAAATGCTGCTGACAACCTGCCCACCGATGCAGGACAGATGTGTAATTTCCTTTTTTCCTAAAGGATACCATCTTGAATATTACTCTTTCTAATGTAACATAAACCTGTTTATGAGCTGAAATTAATTCTAAACACATGGTCATCCAAAAGTATATATTGACTTTATTCCAGTATCTCCACACATGGAAACATTTCTTTAAATGAATTTAAGACCTTTCTCTGTACCCTTTCAAACGTGCTTATTTGATAAAAAGGAACAGTGTACCTACAGTTGTACTGGGGAACAGTGAGAAGGGCATTTGCAAAACATTCCTGAAAATAAACATGGGCAGTTTAATAGTACAGAAGAGAGCAAACAAAGCAGGCCATCAAACTCCAGAGACCCTCCCATGGGCCCTCCCCACGCCCACCCCCTCTCAAAAACAAAAACGTGTTACCTCAGGTAGCACATGTCTAACACCACCTGCAGGGAGGGAAGACAGCCAGCCCCCAAGAACCACGAGCGCCACCTCCAGCTCTGAGGTCCTGCAACGCCGGATACACACTCACACAGCACATCCAGCAACAGTATTAAATACCAGGAAGTGGGAAGGAACGTGCTTTTATTGAAAATGAAAAAAATATATATAAAGGTACCATCTTCAAAGAGCATCTCACAAACACTGTACAATAGCAGGAGCATCGTAGTAACACACAGTGAGAACATACAGACTCGGTGTACAGGGTTAGCGATCTAACAGGTCACGTGGCCTCCAACTGGTAACTACACACAGCAGAAATACAGAGCAGAGCCGGTATCTGTTTCCAGAGTCTGAAGCAGTACATGAGGCGGACGGCACTTTAACCAGATGGGAATCCTGGAGCTGCAATGAAGTAGATTCTCTAGCAATAAAGACTTTGCTGCTAAGGAAAGAAGATTAAAAAAAAAAAGAAAAGAAAAAACTAAAAGAAAAAAACTAAAAATCCCCTAAAAAGGTACTCTGTTTAAAATTGTAGGTGCTGTTGGTGTGCTAAGCTGTACTGCAATACCTGCTCCAGAAGTAACACAGACTCCTCGCTTGGACTGCGGGACCAGGGCTGTTGGTACCTTTCTGAGTCTTTCAAGTCCTGGTAGCTAAAATTGATCTTGGCAAAAAACAAACCAAACCAAACCACAACAAAAGAAAGCCAAACCAATCCCCCACCTTAAAGGAAGAAAAGAAATGGACTCAAACCCATCTACCCTGGTTCCTACAGCAGGGTCCTGGGGCTATAAGCTACCACCCACTGACAGACAAAAACTGGCCAGATATTATCATCCTGAGGTGCTCAATGCTGAATTCCAGAACCCAGACTCCAGGTTAATTTGTCTTTCTCAGTTTTCCTGAAAGTGACTTAATACCATGTCTACTAGGTCCTATGAGATTCCTCACCAATTAGGTTTATGTCAAGCCCCAGTAAAATGACCTGATCAAACAGGAGATTTCAGACTCTAAACTATTGGATCCCACTCTATCCTCCCTTAGATTTTTTAGATTCAATGTCTGGGTCCTCATTGCATACACGTGGACTGCTGGTTTACTAGCAAGAAGATTGGCTTCTTCTCCAGTACGCATCCAAAATGTGGAACTGGGTCATGGGGCCAAAGCCCCTCCTCCTCTCGTGAAGCAACTCAGAAGGATGGTGTGTGGTGAAGCACTTTCTTACACACAGCAGCATTGTGGAGCAGTCTCCAGGGAAGGCGTGAAAGGGCAGCAGGTGTTGTTTGGACTCCTTCCTTCCCATACCTTTAGGGTGCCCAATTTCAGCACAGGATAGTGCATCAGCCCCTCCCAGAAGGGAGGAGCAGGGAAGGTAAAAGACATAGCAATGTTTACACTATGCAAAACTTTCAAGGGTGGGGGGAGAGGAAACAGATTAAAGAACTTCCAACACACAGGGTTTTTAAAAAGCAACGACATTTCAAATGGTTTTGTATGGGAGAAAGAAAAATAGGTTTTCATGAAAAATCAAACAAAATTCAGTTTTTAAAAAGTCATAAATTTATCATTTAAGTCTAAACAAACTGGGAGAAAACTTGAGATTGTCAGCATAGTTGTCTTGCTGTGGAAAGCATTCCCAGTGAAGAAACATTACCTTACCTGAGCTCTTGGCGAGAGACTCTGCCCAGCTTGACTCTCATTCTGACCGCAGAATACAGCCATCCTGAAAATTCTAAAGAACAGCTTCTGTCACTGGTTCCACTACAGAGAGACTCCCCCCAAGTCCAGAACCTGACAGCACAAACAAGCTGAGGCTGGAGAGAGGTTGGAGGGTGGAACTTACCTCTCTCAAGGCTTCTCACTGTCCTTTCCCCAAGGCCTGGAGCAGAGTTAGCATTCACTAAGAAACAGCACTGCAGAAGGCAGCCTGTTCTTGTAGGTCTAGGGCAGATGCTAACTCTTTATATACAAATCCTAGGTCAGGCCTGGCCTTTTAAACTATCACAGTCTAAGAAGGCCCCCAAAGCATCTCTGTAAATTTAGTAGTTTGCTTTTTGATTTTGAATAAAGCTCATACCCATAGAGATTCTGGTACTCTGTGAACATTATCATGATCCTCAGGCACTTGACACAGAATGCTGGTCTGCTGGCATTATCAGAACCTTGGACCATCTTGAGACATGAATGTCTGGCATCAGCTGACCAAGCAAGTTTAAAATAACACAACTTGATTGTGTTTCATTTGTTCTATGTATGGCTACTAAGGCTCAAGGAGACCTGAGGTGGTACTCCATTTATGGCCTATAATTTGGGGAGTCTGTTCTTATATGAATTTTCATAAGAACAGAACAAGTCAACTTGAAAATCATGCCAGATTAGAAAATGTACAAAAATCTAAAATAAATGTTCCTCAAAAGGACCGATGCCCACTTACAGGTTTACTTGATGCTAATTCTAATTTCAAAAAATATTCAAAACTAATCTGGTTCTCCAATTACCAGTTAAAAAGAAACATCAATTAGGGCTCAAGAAAATAAGTCTGCATAGTTTACACTTTACAAAAAGAGACAATGGATGGGCCCATTGCTTTGCCCACTGGCTTTCTGGGGCTCTTCTCCCAAGGGTGGGCAGAGAGAAAAGTGCCTGCCACCTTTCCTGTTGGAGGAAGGCACTCAGATTTCCCTGGCATCCAGAAGCATCTTCTAGAGCTTAGCAGCCCAGTGTGCTATATCAGAAATTAAAGATTAAGAATTTTACAGAGGGGCTTTACATGTGCATGATCGGAGTGACCGTCATGCCACCAAAGCGAACATGCATAGGTAAATTACTTTTTTTCAAGTAAAAAAATTAATCCCAGCAATCATGGAATTTTTTTTTTAAAGGAGAGTGGAATCAAGAAAGTCTATTGTGACTTTATTAAGAAATCCTGTATACTGTGCTAGCCATATGAAAGACTTCTACGAAGGATCAGAGCAGCCACCAGCCCTGTAGTGAAACAATGACAGAAGCTCTTCTTGGGGGATGCTGGTTCTACGAAATCATTTGCCATTTTGGTATAACATTTCAGTTACATGGTCCCTCTTATTTAAAACTTACATAAAAGTATGTTAGTTGGTAAATTAATAAGAAACCTAATTCCAATAAAGTAGTGTTCTCTGCTTCAGAAGAGATCCAAAAAAAATTTTTTTAAAGGCATCAAACATTAAAAAGAAACAAAGAAACAAAAAAACAATAAAAACCCCTGTAAATTAGTTTTACCTAGTCATCATGCATCTTAAGACACATACTTACCCAAACCATGAACCTCCAGCTTACCCACACATGGAAAATGCACAGTATAAACAGTACTACTGCTCCGATGCCTCAAGGCAAATGTGTAGAGAATAGATTTAATCAAAATCTCAAGTGTAAGGCTGCACAACAGGTGTAACAAACAGATGCCCTATAAAAACACCTGTCAGAAGCTCCCTTTTCTAAACTGCTTCCATACAGACTAGGAAAGAACCACAGCTGCCACCCCAATGCTTGCCACAGTTTACATTATATACAAAACTTGAAATGTTTTCAGGTTAGACTCTTTAAAACTTTGATAGTTCCCTAGCTTCTTCAAGGTTCATCTGTCATAGAAACATACATGGTAACTATGCCTCCAGGCATTTCGTATGTCACCAACAAGGCTTGCTAGCCCATGCCACACAACACTCAGCTTGCACACTCACAGCACTGCCAAGAAATATCTGCCCTGACCGAGACTGTTGCTTCATGTCAGCACACCATCAATAAGCAGTCCTGTGCAGAACCAGGGCCAGGCCAGCTTCACCCAGCCCAGGAAAGCGAGCCAGCTGTTTTTTCTCTTGCAACACTATGTCCTCATCCTTCTGGCTGCTGACAAGACACCATTTACTCCCAAATCCACTGGCCCTCTTCAATAAACCTAGAAGCATCTCTAAGGCTAACTAGCCCAAAGGTGATCATAACCCCTGCAACAGAACAACAGGGTTAGAGCCGGCCATGGCTGGGCCCCTGGAGACGTTCAGAAAGAATGGTTAGAACTTACTGGTCCACTGAAGCCGGCCAACTGCGTGATCATCAGGCACACGATGGACAGGATGAGCCTGGTGCGACAAAAGATCCACACAACCCTTCGTAGAGAGGCGGCGTCTGGCCCAACTTCATTCAGTTCTTCTTGCCACAGTCTCTCTAGTCTTAACAAGGGCACATGTCCTCTGTTACACATTTCCTCAGGGAAAAGAGACACCCTAAGCCCCCCACTCCTGCCATCATATTTGTCTGCAGGCTCTGTCCCTGCATACGCAAATCTCTTTTAAAATTATGCACATAGCCTCCATCTTCTGGAGAAAAACTCCCTTTCTGGGTACATTTTATTTACTTTCTAAAGGGAGCTTCTGAAGGTACAGAAAACAAGGAGAGCAAGAGACTTTTCTTCCACCCCTGAGTAAAGAATGTGGGTAACAGCTTCTTTTCTCAAGGGCCCCCAATCTTTCTAAAGGATCCTGTGGTAAAATGCAGTTACAAACTAGATTTTAATCCGACAATTAGCTACCACAAAAATGTATTCTGTCACAAGGCAAAGACAA
Source organism: Nannospalax galili (assembly GCF_000622305.1). Lineage (NCBI taxonomy): Eukaryota > Metazoa > Chordata > Mammalia > Rodentia > Spalacidae > Nannospalax > Nannospalax galili. The sequence goes on along the minus strand of NW_008336851.1, from coordinate 55,002 downwards.
AATCTCCCTGTAGACTCAGGAAGAGAAGCGGGGCTGAGAGAGAGAGAGAGAGAGAAAGCCCGTGGTTAAAACAGAATTAGAGGGAAACAGAAATAAAACAGAAGCACAAAAGGAAAGTGGTCCGCAGGTGGCTGCCCTCCCCAGGGCAGCTGAGCGCCTAAAAGGACATGGAGCTTCAGGCTCCACACTGCTGGCCCACCCGCTTAGCTCAGGCCTAGCATCCGGTATATAGGGTGGACCAGAGACGCCTACCTTCTGCAGTTCACATCAGAAGACTCATACTTGGACAAAGACCACACATCCTCCATTAAGAGCTCCCCCTTCTTGTGAACCACACGGGCCAGGGGAGAAAGCCATGAAAACGTCATGCAGGAGAAGAGTCCAGCATTGTCCACTGGGTGCTGGTGTCTAGGGAGAGAAATCCAACCACAAAGCTGTCAGTGCATTTTGCAAGGATGGTCAGTATGTGAACTTTACTCTTCACTAAACAGAGCTCTTGACAAAAATTAGGTCTCCCCAACATGCTAATTTTAGCTCAAATTTTCAAAACTGTTTTTAGTGCTTTGTGGACGAGTCATTAGCCAGCACAGCCTTACTTAGAAGTGGTCCGGAAGGGCTTCAGAGCTCTCAGACCATGGTGGTATTTCCCTTTGGGATGTTCCTCGTCCAGAATTCGGAGATGAGAATGCACAGAGACATCCAAGGCAAGGCCCTCAGCTCGGGCTGCTGTTTCCAGGGCATCTTGGCATTCCAACTGTTCCACAGAGAGGGGGTGGAAAGCACGGTTAATAAACATTAGATAAAGAGAGAAGTAAATCCAGCTGACTGCAGCTCACACTGCACAAACTACACATCATTTCCACCTGCTCTGTAAACCCCAGGTCGCTTTACCTCCACTGTAAACTCTGAGGGTTAGGACAGCACTCCACCTGCTCTGTAAACCCCAAGGATGCAGGGTTAAACATTGACTCTATATGACAAGAATCCATTAACAAACATTCAACTAAATATACCGATTACTTTTAGGTTTACAGAACTGAGCTGAAAGTACAATTCCCATATGTCTCTGCTCACCTTGTCTCTTCCCCATCCCTTCCTATATTGGTATCTTCTATCACATGATACAGTTGTTACAATGACAACCAACACTGACACATTAACTGAAATCCATAGGTTACATTAGATTCATTCTTTGTGTTATACAGTCTAAAATTTATAATTTTACCATTAAATCTTTTATCAAGGGTTAGGAATGTAGATCAATGGTAGAGTACTTGCCTAGAATGAATGAGATGCTGGGTTTGATCCCTAGTGTTGGGGGAACAGGGGAGCAGGAATAGAGCACAAGAGGCCCTGGGTTAGTTTTCTGGCATTGGTGGAGAAAAGGAACCTGATCCAGACCCCTAGATATTACTTCCAGCAATGGTATTTCCTGTATAGGAGAATACCAAATTCAAAGATACTTTTTAAAAACTTTAAATGAGGGCTGGAAAGACAGTTAAGAGCACTAACTGCTCTTACAGAGGGCCCAGGTTCAGTTCCTAGCACCCACATGATGGCTAATAGCCATCTGTAACTCCATTTCCAGGCGACCTCTGTGGGCATTACATGACACAGTGCACTTATATACATACATACAGGCAATACCGTCATGCACTTAAAATAATAAAAATAAACAAAGATTAATTAATTAAAAACTTCAAATGATAGTTGGCAGGCAAATCTCAATTTCCTGAGGATTTTCTGAGTACAGTGGTGGCCATCAGTAATGTGACAAAGATGGCTCTTGTGCTACAATCTTTTTAAAAAAATATTTTATTATTTTTATTTTATGTGTATGAGTGTATTGCCTGCATGTATGTGAGTGCACCCATGTCATGCACTACTGCGGAGGTCAGAAGAGGGCTTCGGATTCCCCTGGAACTGGAGTTAAGGATGGTTCACAGCTGCCATGTGGGTGCTGGGAATCAAAGCCCAGTCCTCTGCAAGAGCAGTCAGTGCTCTTAACCACTGAGCCATCTCTCCAGCCCCATGATGTACAATCTTATGGTTGAGATGGCATTAACCCTCAGTATTTTGTGTAATAATAAAACACAGAGTACGGATTGTTGATGCAAGAATCAAACACTGTCATTCATAAACCCCATTACTGTTATTCTTTCAGCTTATTCATTTACTGTTATTCATCAGTTTCCAAGGAGTCAAATCTGTCATGACTTTTTTTTGGGGGGGGGTGTCTTTGAGATAGGGTCTCCCTGTAGCTCCAGCTGGCCTGGAATTCACTATGTAGACCAGGCTGGCCTTTAATTCACAGAGATCCACCTGCCTTTGCCTTCCGAGTGTTAGGATTAAAGCTGTGTGCCACCACGCCCAGCAGTTCTGTTATGTTTTATGCACAGCGTATGTTAGGAAAATGTAATTTCTGACTGAGATGCAAGTTGCAAGATTTGATCTTTTGAAACTCAGTCCTGCTCCATACAGGCACACAGCAACGACAGAGAGTGGTTCCTTCCAAACATGAAGATCCAGACCTTCAGGCACTGGCAAAACTCTGGAATGCTAACATTAAAAACAAAATATGAAAAACAACAAAAAAAGAGAGAGAGAAAATAATTCTCTTACTACAATAAAACCATTTTATTTTATGGAATTAAATCATTTTTTTCCATAACTGGAGGCCATAGTAAGGTGGAGAGATTTTTATTTTTATTTATTTATTTATTTTGGTGTTTTGAGATAGGGTCTCCCTGTAGCCCTAGCTGGCCTACAACACTATGTAGACCAGGCTAGCCTCCATCTCACAGAGATCAGCCTCCTGAGTGCTGGGATTAAAGGCAGGTACCGCCATGCCTAGCAGGTAGAGATTTTGAACACAGATTTTAGAAGACAGACACTGGTTGAATCTTGATTCTGCAACAATCCTTTCCCATGTTACTGGTCACACTGTAAACTTCAGCTCATTCGTGTTTCCAAGGTACAAAAACCTACTACACAGTGTTGAGAATTAAGGTTATTAAAAATACTTAGCAAACATTTAATACATAATGTCTGCATTACCCCAGTTTACCTTTCTGATAAAGGCAGTATCTCAACTATTTCCTCCTTCCTTTAGCTTGCCTGCTCTTTCAGGGTCAGGTAATTTACTTCTTCAGTCCATTTGGGTATCCCTTGCACCTACACTACATGCAACATAGGATGCTTCCAGTAAGTGAGAGCAAACTGTCCTCAAGTTTGCATAGAGTTTGTATCTATTATTCAAATATCAAATGTTGCCTCACAAGCTACACAGTTATCATTTAAGCTGTGTGATAATCCTGAGGTGATTTTAACCATTCATCCCACTTCTGATTAGATTCTCTTACTAAGGGGAATATGATTAACAGTACAATAAACAAATATTCATTTTTCTTTTTCTGGATTATGTAGGATACACTCCATCAGTAGGATTATAAGACTAGAGTATAGCTCCTAGCAGCTAGACATCTATTCATTCATCCCAGTTAACTATTATGAAACATTAGAACATGAATTCTACTTTTAGTGCAAAAGAAAACTGCTATTAGCTTTGGTACTTCTGGTTTTATTCTGCTGATCTGAGGGTGCTTTATTCCAACTATACTAAGACGCTGTCTACAAACAGAAAAAGCTAGGGCAATTTTATAGCCAAATCTCATGACCAGCAATGTGTCAATAAAGGCAAACTGGTTACTTGAATGCGACAAGAAAATTTGTACCAATTATTATTTTTTTAATGGTAGGGAATTGCTGTGTGGCCTAGGCTGACCTGAAATTTGTGATCCTCTTGTCTCAGCCTCAGAATTACTGTATTACAGATGTGTGCCACCACACCTAGCTCTGTAGCAACTGTTCTGAAACACAGCAAGTTACCAGCCATGTGCTAGATACTGTCTTGTTTTAGATATGTTGGCCACTAATCCTCACAATCACTTTATAATGAAGGTACTCATCTCCTGAGAGACATATGTATTAAATAAGTAGCAGAGACTTGAATTCAGGCTTAAGTTACTCTGAATTATTACATATGTGGCTTTCAAAGAAAAAACAAGCAGATTAATCATAAATATCCAACAGTCTCACACGTATCTTCAGAAGTGGCTCCATCTTCTTCCCAGGGTGAGTGCTGCATTAAAATAAACTCTAATTTACTCTCCAAACTACCTTTGCTACAGCAAACGGTAGTTTCTAAAAACCAATACAATCACATAATTGTAACACTGGAATGCAAAACTATTGTTTAATGGCAAAACCATGCATCTCTAATTTTAAAAAAACCAGACAAGCAGATGCTAGAGGATAGATACACTACAGACTAATACGTAAATACAAAATAAAAGCACCTTTATTATTTAGCTGCTGAGGCAGGACAGAGAGACAGGGAGAATTAAGGGGATATGAGAAAGCAAAGAAGCGCCTTACCCTGGAATCTAGTTTGCCTCTTTCTGCTGACTGAGAATCAACAAATTTCAATATAACTGATACATCCAAAATTCTCTACAGAGATAATATATGTTTTCCTAAGGTCAACCTAAACAAAGATGTTAAAAACAACAAATGAACTGTGCCTACCTAGAACCAAAATGTTTGTGATTTGAGTTTTACCTTGCTCATCTCTAAATTTAAACAATCCACCTCATAAAACCAGCTCACAGTTTCATTCATATAAGGAAATTGTTTAACATAGGAAAAATAAGTAAGGGGCTGTGGGGACCTAAAGGCCCCGCCTTGCAGAGGTCCGAGAGTAAGTTACTGGGGTGTGGCCTGACTGGTTTTAAAAGTCTGAAGGATACTTCAGCACTGCTGAGGAGTGCATGATCAGCGCGTGACCATCCTTAAGATATACCCTGGGGGGGGGGATTTCCAGATGCCTTTATAAGCTCTGTAACACCTGCAATAAATGAGTCCCTGCTTGACTAGGCTCCCCGTTGCGTCTGATTGTCCCCAGTACTAAAGATGGGTAACGAAATTAATAAGCCTGAGGACCCGGCACTTAAAGTGCTGAAAGATAGGCTTAAAAGCAGGGGATTGGATCTGTCAGATCTGGTAGCTCAAAAGGTTTGGGCAGAGGCGATTTATCTGGCTCCCTGGCTACTTGGGGATAATGTTTTTACTGGGGATACATGGGAATCATGGGAAGGGTTTGAGAAAAAAGGCAGAAATGCAACAGAAGTGAAACCAAAAGCGGCCAAAGTAACAAGCGGCACCTCAGGCGTGCCTTGGCCAGCTTCAGGGCCTCCCGGGACCCATGAAAATAGGACCCACGGATGCCTTTTTCAGAAGGGCAGAGCGGAGTTCAGGGGTCAGCAGGAAAGCCGCCCACCCGACCCGCCTTGAACTAACGTGTGTGTGTGTGTGTGTGTGTGTGTGTGTGTGTGAGTCAGAGGCCCGTGCAAAAGCCGGGCAGGGGGACTGCCCACCAGCCAGTGACCAGCAGCGGCCACTGGGCGCATTTAAAAAAAACAACAAAAAACAAAAAAAACACCATTGGCTGTGTGCCACGACTGGCTCCGGGATGGCTGGAAAGGCCCGGTTCGGGGAAGGTGGCTGAGGGGGGCGTTGTATCCATCCGTTCTGCGGGGTGGCCACCCCAGCCCCGAGTGTAACAGCCCTGCCAGCAGCAACGCTGGCTGAATCCCGGGGCTGAGGGAGCCCTTAGTAAAAGCCTACAATGTTTTCACTGACGGGACAGATTTGGAGCTGCAGTGGTAGTATACCTGGGGGCAGATGAGAAACCAAAAAGATATGTACACACTTGTGATGGCTCAGCTCAATCCAAGAAACTCCATGGCCATTGCTTTCTGACAATATTCAGACTCATACGCTCCTTAAAGAGAGAGAAGCCCCTATCTTCTCACAGCATCTTAGGGGGCACCAAGGATTGCCTGGGCTTCTATCCCAAGGCAATGCAGAGGCATATAAGACAGGTGCTGCCTCTGCAACAGCCAGGGGTAAACCTCAGGGGACTCAAGCCCGATTCCTTGTGGCAAATGGATGTCACACACTATGCTCCTTTTGGAAAGCTTAAGTATATTTTTGTGTCCATTGACACATTCTCACATGCCTGTTGGGCTACCGCTCATACAGAAGTCTAAACATGCTCAGTCTCATTTTCTCCAGTGCTTTGCTACATTGGGATTGCCCCAAAGAATTAAAACTGATAATGGACCATGTTTTTTGAGTAAAAATTTACAAGATTTCTTTTCACTTTGGGGAATTCAACACAATACAGGAAATCTCTACAATCGCCAAGGTCAATCCATTGTAGAACGCAACCATCAAAACCTAAAAATTCGCTGCTTCCCTGGACCTGTACCACCGGCTAACTCTCCAGGCCTGCTCTCCTGCCCTCAGGACTCTCTTGGGGTAAGTCTATCGCACAGCCCTCCGCGCCTTGACTCCTCCAGCCGCGTTCACCCTTCCATCTCCCCCGCTGTTCTCTACTCCTAGTTTGGGCCCTGTGCCATTCCTAGTCTTGGGTCCCCAGACACCTGGGGAACCAATACTACTTCCTGATCCTTCTCACCCAGAGCAACTAAGACCTTTTCTTGGGCTCCAGGAGCACCGCTTCTGGTCCTGGCCCTGCCCTCATCTCCCTCTACTTCCCTGGTCCTCCAAC
>NW_008336851.1:42664-42850 GCF_000622305.1 Nannospalax galili | reverse complement strand
AATTTTGAAAGAGATGTACTGTAGGTCAGAAAAATGTTTTTGAATAGGTTAGTGCTGTTGTAATGAAATGCTTCTTCTAATTAAAAAAAAATATTGTATAATGAAGACCATATTTTTTTTCAGAAACCTAAGTGGCCATAGCATAATTATTTGTAGATTTAAAAAAAATTAAGCACCTTTTTTCAG
>NW_008336851.1:36941-42066 GCF_000622305.1 Nannospalax galili | reverse complement strand
GAGCATGAAAAAGGTCAGCTCAGCTTGTTCTTAGCATTCAGAATTATTTTTTATTTTTACTTCCTTGTACAGTTTTTTGGCCTGAAGGACTTATTTCTTTGTCTTTAGCCTAGGGGGACTGAATTAGGGTCCTTCAGAATCTCGGTTTCAGAAGCATTGGAGATGACAGGAGCAGAGACCGGAGGTACGGGTAAGGTGGAAGGACCCCATTACAGGGCAATGGAGAGGCCCAGATCCATTCATTGCTAACCATGAGTTGAGGCTTTGGCTGTGTCTACCCTACAGGAGATTCAAACCCCATATGGGTGCCTGTGAAAAACCTTAAGTGTGTAGGCCAGGATCCGACTGACTAGCATGACGGTCCATGGACAATAGTTCATGAGACAAAATTCCTCTCTTCATTTATATCCATCTAAGGTGAAGGACCCAGTTCCAGATGCCTTTATAAGCTCTGTAACACCTGAAATAAATGAGTCCCTGCTTGACTAGACTCCCCGTTGTGTGTGATTGTTCCCGGTGCTGGGGGCAGCATGGGCTGGTGAACGGCGTGCTTACTCATCCCCAGTTATCCTTGCACAGGGGTTGCAGGCTCAAACCCCCCACAGTGGAACTTGTGAATATTGGTCTATTGTACTTGAAAAACTCGTTCAAGAAGATTTTCAGGTTTTAGCTCTAAAAAACAAACAAAAGGGGCTGGAGAGATGGCTCATTGGTTAAGAGCACTGGCTGCTCTTACAGAGGACCTGGGTTTGATTCCCAGCACCCACATAGTGGCTAACAATCATCTGTAACTCCAGTTCCAGGGGATCCAACACCCTCTTCTGACCGAGGGCACTGCACAACATGGGTGCACTTACATACATGCAGGCAATACACTCATATACATAAAAATAATAAATAGATTAAAAAAATAAAAAACAAAAACACTAAAATAGAAACTGTGAGTGAAACTTCTTTCATTGCTTAGTAGAGTGTATGTTAAAAGTCAAATGTAGGGCAAGCTGGGCATGGTGGTCCTCACCTTTAATCACAGCACTTGGCAAGCAGAGCCCTGTGAGATCAAGGCCAGCCTGGTTTACATAGCAAGTTCCTGGCCAGCTGGGACCATAGGAAGACTCTGCCTCAAAAAAACCCAACCCAAACCAACCCAACCCAAACCCAACCAAGTCAAATGTTTACTATATCAGGGGCTCCAATTTAAGAAAAATAAGGAGGCAATGGTGGTACAAGCCTGTAATCACTGTTATTCAGGAGGAGGAGGCAGAAGGCTCTAGAGTTCAAGGGCCGGCCTGAGGTACTTACCAAAACCTTGCCTCAAATTAAAATTAAAAAGGGCTGGGGATGTAACTAAGTAGTAGAGCCCTTACTTATACAGCATGCTTGAGGGCCTGGGTTCAAGTACCAGAAAAAAAGAAAAAAGAATGAGAAAACTAAGTGACTATTTAGTATCATATCTGTACAATACAAACTAAATATAAACAGAAAGCTGCATGTTCATGGGATTCTTTGTGTGTGTGTGTGTGTGTGTGTGTGTGTGTGTGTGTGTTTGTGTATGAGTACTCATGCATATGTATTTGCATGCATGTATATGGAAGTCAATTCCAGGTATCATTCCTTCTCATGGTCCCACACACTGGGCCAGGAAAGTAGGCAAGTGAAATTAATGCTTCAAAGGGAAACCAAAGGCTCTGTTCTAAGTCATCTAACTTTAGAAATAACACACTGAAAAGAACATGAAGCCCTAACCTGGTCAGTTGAGTAAACTTCTCTGTTGGGCCACGCCTACAGGGAGGTCAGAACATAGACAGAGGATGGCCTTTATGGTCCTACCTACCTTGCAAAGTGCACACATTTATAAGCCAGTCTTACTTAATGCCTCCATGAACAGGCTTTGGCAATCAAATTTTCATCCAATTTCTACTAACAAAATGAAGTCAATTATTTGAACAGCAATGCAGAAATAATCTGTTTGTTTGAGACAGGGTCCAGGCTGGCATCAAACTTGGGATTATCATCCATCCCACCTCAGTCTCCCAAGTACTAGGATTAGAGGCCCATACCCAGCCAGAAAATAATCTTAAATAATGAGAACATATGTAACATCTAAACAGCTAACTATAAAAAAGGCAGGGAGGAAAAGTTAAATTCTGACTAGTGGACTTCAATGTTCCAAATGAACCTTATTTTCACTTCAGTATGTTTGAAACATCAGGTTCAACGCTGCAAAGATTTCCAGAGACACCCTGTTTCTTATCCTTACCATTGACCTTGGAATTTGTGATTGAGACATAAGACAGTAAAAAAACCGTTAGCAGAAAGCTTCCTAAAAATAGAAACAAGGTTTCATTGAAAAAGTTTTGCTAGCCATTTGTAGCTCCCAAGTTACTCTCACAGACTTCAGTGTTTAAAACTGCTTTGAAAACAGGAAGCTGGTTCCAACAGTTTTCTTCTCCTTTACCAGAAAGCTCTTCAACTCATGCTGAGAGGCTGTATTTACTTCACTTCAGCTTCCTCAGAAGGAAGCATCCGCCTTGCTGCAGTAGATGGCACAGGGGAACCTCATGATCAAGGCAGCAGGCCAAACCCGGGCACTCCAGGGAGCTGTATCTGTAGACACGATCAATCCCGAGTAGCTCTGTGCCAACAGCACTACAGCTGCCATCTCTCCCAGGGAGCTTGGGCTGCTACTGGAGACCAACATCTGGCACAAAGCTAGATATCATATCACATCCAGCAGTACCTCAGAGGCTCCTGAGCTTTACAGAACTTTATAGACACAGGAAGGAAATGGGGGTAGGGTGAGGGTGGTATTCTTAATTTTAACACTCCAGAAAAATCTCCTGAGTCACGGGGCACCAATCCAGAGAAAAATAATGCTCTCCTTCCTAACAGCAAGCAGACTCACAGGCAATGTTCTTGACTCTGATAACAAAGGCATAAAGAAATTCACAATCCATTCATGTGTAAAAGCTTTCAGGGTCAAATTCTCTTAAAGTATAACATCATTAATATAAAACTTTTATGAAAATAATAGTACCTGGGTAGAAAGGTTGATTTATTTTTTCTGACATAACCTTATATACTTCACATTTTCTACAGTGAATCCCTATTTCTTTCCTAATAATATGTCTTAGAGTAATTTCTGGTAAGAGATTAGACCTACATTGTTTGTTTGTTTGTTTGAGACAGGGTCTTCCTGTAGCCTCAGCTGGCCTAGAACTTGCTATGCAGACCAGGCTGGCCTTAATCTCACAGAGATCTGCCTGCCTCTGTCTCCTGAGTGCTGGGATTAAAGATGTACACCACCATGCTGGGCTCCAGAACTACATTCATAATCCCTAACATACCACTTTAACTCATTCAAATAGTTAATTATGAAAACTGCAGCCAATGTTAAAGAGTCAGCGTAAGTGCTAAATAAAGATTCCTAGGTTTTACTGAATATTTGCTTTGTTACCTTTTCTAAATGCAGAAATTGTATGTAACTTAAAGGAAAATTCCACCAATGATACTTTTGAGGGAAAAGAAAAATAATGCAGTAATGCACACACAGGAATTTCAGTCCACTTGCTGCTTCTCCACTCCTCCTTTTCTCAATTTATCTTGTTTGTTAAAACACATAACTCTGAGCTTTGACCTATGAGTACCAAGAAAAGCTGCCCCACACAACTAAAGTTTATCAAAGCATCTGACAGCTTTTTTTTTTTTTTTTGTCTTTTTGAGACAGGGTCTCCCTATAGCCTCAGCTGGCCTGGAACTCACTATGTAGAACAGGCTGGCCTTGAACTCACAGAGATCCACCTGCCTTTGCCTCCCAAGTGCTAAACTACAGGCATGTGCCACCATGCCTGACTTTCTCTTGCTTTTTTCTAAATATCAATTTAAAACAATGAAATCACAAACTCCTCGACTTACTATTGAAGAACATAGGCAATCTGAAACTTCCTGAGTTATCCCTCTGTATCTGTGACTTTACGCTTAAAGCTACGTCGGACCTTGGTGTTGCTACTGATAACTCATGTCCAGAGTGTTATTTCTCCAAATTCTACCTGTTTCTCAGGTCTCCAGTCAAATGCTACCTTCTCCTAAAGCCTTCCCAGAGAAGCATTTTCTCCTTGTTAATTTCCTAAATTTTAGCAATCTGTATATGTATTGTTGGGGTCCTCTGTTATGCAAGTAGAAGTCTCTTCACGTCTGGATAGCCCACGAGCTCGGAAACCATGTGCTGCAGATTCCTTTCATAGCAGAGTGCCTTCCTGGCATCCTCCCTGACTCTTCTTTTAAAGTGCTTGCCACAAATACATGCCCTCCAGCACAGGAGCTACCAGGTTTTTAATCAGGCATTGTCTGATAGCCTGATAGAAGCCCACCGCCCTATGTAAATGAGGCATCCTAAAAGTACCTATCAGCTAAGACTTCTTCTGCTGTCTCTACACTATAAATAGTCCTAGTTTTACCCCAATAAAGTTGGAGCTGGAGCTGGAGTTGGAGCTGAATCACTGAGATCTGAGCTGAGTCACTTGTCTTGAACTGTAACACTAAATCCTGTGATCCAGTCTCCCCGGGGGGCGCTATTCCTCCGTCACCGACTCACGGACACCCTGGCTTTCGCCGTTCCTCGTACGCTTCCCGTGTGGTCCAAGTGGCCAGTGGACCTCACATCCTGAGGAAGGTATATGGGTGAAATAGGGATGGGATCGACTAAGTAGACCTCAGTACATATAATATTACTGAACTCTGCGTGTGTGCAGGTACATGTGTGTGGTGGGGTATGCATGTATGCACATGCATGTTGAGACCAGCTATCCATTCAGATGTCATTGCTGAGGTACTGTCTACCTCTGTTTTTGAGATAAGGTCTCTAACTGGCCTGGAACTCTCCAAGTAGACTAGGCTGGCTAGCTAGCCAGCCCCAAGGATCTGCTTATCACTGCTTTCCAGCTCTGGAATTATAATTATGCACCATACACCCAGCTTCTCTCTCTCTCTCTCTCTCTCTCTCTCTCTCTCTCTCTCTCTCAGGCTTAAAAACTATATTAGCTGGGCGTGGTAGCACAGCACTCGGGAGGCAGAAGCAGGCAGATCTCTGTGAGTTCAAAGCCAGCCTGGTCTACATAGTGAGTTC
>NW_008336851.1:32140-36889 GCF_000622305.1 Nannospalax galili | reverse complement strand
ATATATATACATATATAATTTATTTTTAAATTATGTGCATGAGTGTTTTGACTGCATGTATGTAAGTATGCTACATGCATTTGGTGCCCACAGAGGCCAGAAAAAGACATGAGATCCCCTAGAACTGAAGTTACAGATGGTTATTAATTCTGTGTCAGTGTTAGGAATGGAACCCTGTTCCTCTGCAAGAGCAGCCAGTGCTCTTAATTTCTGAGCTCTCCAACTCCCCACCCCCGCCACTCCCAGGTATTAATATGAGTTCTGGGGACTGAACTCAGGTTCAGATGAGCTCTATCCCCCCAACCCAAGCTGCTGAACTTTTAATAAAATCAATGGACTGTCTCATTGTCAATCCTACTGCGATGGCGTACTACAGTCATGTAACATGTACTCAGGGAACCCGAAAAAGCAGATAAGGAACTTCTTAGCATGGCATGCAGAATTTTCCCTGATATAGTCCCTTTACACATCCTACGGTCTAGACAACTAGTTTAAGAGCTAATATTTACTGAGCACTAACCATTTCGAGGCACCATTCTGAGTATTTTATATGAATTACCTCACTTAATCATACTATACAGAGACACAACACAAGCAGCTTATTCAAGGTCATGCCATGTCCTTTTTCTATATCTCTAAGTCTTTACTTCTATTGCTTAAAAAGCTTCTCTACCTTATCATCCCTCAATACTCTGCTCCAATGGACCCTTTAAGACTTTTCCATATTTAACCTCTATATTATTAGTGTCCTATCCAGCATTCAATATATATCCAACAAACTTTTAATTAATAAACTTTTAATTAATACAAGGTCTAGACAAAAGGAACTGGTACCAAGAAGTATTTGACACTGAATGATAAGGCATTCTATACTATACAGCAGGGGACAAAGAAGGCCCTTTAGTTAAGAAAACATTGATTGAAGCAACAGCTTTAATCCACCAAAGCACATGCGTCAATGTCAGGCTAATGAAACACCAGTGTCCTCTAAAGCCCAAACTAAGTTTTCACCTATAAAACTGAAGTTCCTAACCCTAGACAGCCTCTTCTACCTTACTAGTGACTCTTGTGATTCCAGGAAAAACATAATGTTTTTCAAGCAGGAGAAAAAAAATCCTTCAATTTAAAATTTAAAATATGGCTCATTATTTCTATTGAAGGAAACAGATTACTAAAAACTGCTTTATATTCATGAATTTACCTGTGAAACTGATTTTTTATTCTACATCAATCTAGAGTTGTTCCCTGTGAAACCTGAGCAAGTCTCTTCAAATAATTCATACTTTAAGCACAGAGAACAGAGGCAGAAGAAAAAAACTTTTTTTTTTTTGTCTTTTTTTTTGACACAGGGTCTCCCCTGTAGCCCCAGCTGGATTGGAACTATGTAAGATCAGGCTGGCCTCAAACTCACAGAGATCTATCTGCCTCTGCCTCCCAAGTGCTGGGATTAAAGGTGTGTACCACCACTCCTGGAAACAAGAAAAAGATTCTAAGTACATGAGAGAAGCTCAATGCTTTATATTCCTCTGTTTGTTGTTTCCTCATAAATTGTATCCCTGCCCCAGTACTGGGGATTGAACTCAGCCTGGGCTTCATACATGCCAGGCAAGCGTTATACCATTTAGCTACATCCAATTCCTTTTTTTTTTAGTTGTCTCTTTTTTCTTTTTTTCCCTCTCTTTTTGAGACAGAGTCTCCCTGTAGTCCCAGATGGCCTGGAACTCACTATGTAGACCAGGCTGGCCTTGAACCCACAGAGATCTGCCTGCCTCTGCCTCGAGTGCTGGGATTAAAGGCGTGCGCCACCAAGCTTGGCTTTTAGTTGGCTCTTTTTAAGCAAGGGATTTTCAACAGGCATCAAGATGGAGTAAATGAAAAAGACAGCACACTAAGGAAGAAGCAGATGAGCAGTTCAAGACCACCTCTCATTCCACCCACTGAGCCATGTCTCTGTGGTGCTGGGGACTGGACCCAGGACCTCACGCATGCTCAGCATGCACTCTACCACTGAGCTACACTCTAGGTCTGAATAACCATTAATTCTTAACGTTGACCTTTAAACTTTGTGTCATATACGGACAAAATGTGCAATACAACAAGCAGATAAGAAAAGGCTTGGGGGAGAAGCACAGACCGCTCTCGTTCTCTGGAACCTGGATTCCTCATGATCTCTGTGTTGTGCAGAGGTGCTGCCTCTCTCCCGGACATTTCTATACCCAGGACTGGGGATGATATACTCTTTTCCCATGTCAATATCCTTCATCTTCACCAAGTAGAGGTGCCAGGGCTCACAGACTCTTCGTTTTACTTCAGAATTTCTGAAATTAAAAATTTACAGAAATAGCATTTTCTAATTGTGCTTAAGAATATGATAAAGTGCTTTATAATAGCAAGAAAGGGCTAAGGCACTGACACTTTCTTACCACTACAGCTACAGCTATAAAAAATTATTTATCTTTAGAATATGGATGAATTTTTTTTTTTTTTTTTTTTTTTTTTTGAGACAGGGTCTTACTCTAGCCCTGACTGGCCTAAAACTCACTGTGTAAACCAGGCTGGTCTTGGAACTCACAGAGATCTGCCTGCCTCTGTCTCCCAAGTTCCAGAATTAAAGGCATGTGCCACCATTTCACTTTTTTTTTCACGTGTATAAGTGTATTGCTTGCATGAAGGTACCTGTGTCACACAGTGCTGGTGGAAGTCAGAAGAGGGCGATGAATCCCCTGGAATTGGAGTTACAAACAGTTGTTAGCTACCATATGGGTGCTGGGACTTGAACCTGGGTCCGCTGCAAGAGCAATCAGAGCTCTTAACCACTGAGCCATCTTTCTAGCCCTCCATTTCACTTTTTAAAGGAAAACAGAAAAATTACCTTATTCTGACTCTAAGAAAAATCAACTAGAAAAAATAAACACATTAGTAAATATATACCACCTTCCTCAACTAAGTGCAAATCCAATGTATATAGCATTTAGATACTTTTTTTTTTTTGGTCTTTTTGGGACAGATATTTTTAAAAAGCCCTTCTGGTATGCTAGGCATGGTGGCACACATCCCAGCACTCAGGATGCAGAGGTAGGGGGGTTTGCTGTGAGTTCAAGGCCAGTCTGGTCTACAAAGTAAGTTCTAGGCCAGCTGGGCTACAGAGAGACCCTGCCTCAAAAAAGACAGAAAGAAAAAAGCCTTTCTGGCTCTGCTTCCTGGGCTGAAGATATGATCTCTCACCTTTCTGCTCTGGCCACTTTCTGTCACCATGTCTCCCCTGCTTAAAGCTCAAATAAACTCTTCTGTAAGTTGCTTTAGACATGGTATTTTATCACAGCGACAGAAAATGGACTCAAGTGGTGCCAGAGAATGGGCTGTTGTAAAGAACTGACCATATGGGGTGGTTTTATTTTTATTTTTATTTTTTTCTTTTTTGGTCTTTTTGAGACAGGGTCTCCTTGTAGCCCCAGCTGACCTGGAACTCACTATGTAGACCAGGCTGACCTTGAACTCACAGAGATCCACCTGCCTCTGCCTTCCAAGTGCTGAGACTAAGGCGTGCGCCACCATGCCTGGCCCCCATGTGGGTTTTTGGAATCTTGTGGAAGACTTTGGAAGTTTAGACTATAAAAGTGGTTGAATGCTGAAATGAATCTAAGAGCTAATTCTCTGAAAAGCTAAATAAGACAGAAAGACCCTTTAGCCCAGTTAACCAAAAGAAAGAGCAAATCTAAATCAACAAAATCAGAGATGAAAGGGGAAACATCACAACAGACATCAAAGGGATCCAGAATTTCGTAAGGGGAATTTAAAAACCTATACTCTATTAAATCTGAAAACCTAAAAGAAATAGATTGATATCTAAAATCATCCACTTAATCAAAGCTAAACCACAAAGAGATCAACAGTTTAAACAGACCCATAACATAAGGAAACTGAAGAGTAACACAAAACCTCCCAACTAAAGAATGCCCAGGCCCATATGGAGTTACAGCAGAATTCTACCAGATATTTAAAGATTTATAACCAATACTACTTAAATTATTCAAAAAGATAGAAACAGAGGGAGAACACCAGGTAAAGATACAACCAAAAAAGAAAACTATAGACCCATATCCTTAATGAACATAGATGCAAAAATTCTCAAGCAAATATTTGCAAACCACATACAGATGTACATCAACAATATCATTCACCATGATCAAATAGGCTTTATTCCAGAGATGCAGGGATGGTTCAATATATGTAAGTCAATAAACATCATAAATCATATAATTTGACTCAAAGACAAAAGTCTCATGGTCATCTCAATAGATGCATAAAAGACCTTTGACAAAATTCAGCATGCATTCATGACAAAGTCCTAAAAGGAACTGGACTGGAGGGAACATACCTTAACCTAAGTAAAGCTATATACAACAAACCCACAGCCACATCATTCTAAATGGAAAAAAAAAATGAAGGCATTCCCATTAAAATCAAGAACCAGACAAGGATGTCCACTATCTCCACTCCTTTTCAATATAGTGCTTGAAACTCTTGCTAGAGCAATAAGAGAAGGAAATTAAAGTAGTACTAATTGAAAAAGAAAAGAGATCAAATTATCCCTTTTTTGCAGATGATATACTATACCTGAGATCCTAAACATTCTACCAGAAAACTCCTAGAGCTTATTAAAACTTTCAGTAAAATGGCAGGTTACAAAATTAATCTACAAAAATCAGTAGTCTTTTTATATACCAACAACAAGCAATCAGAGAAACC
>NW_008336851.1:21229-32099 GCF_000622305.1 Nannospalax galili | reverse complement strand
ATTGGTGCAAAATAAAATATCTTGGAATAAATCTGAACAAAGATACCAAAGATTTCTAGAATGAAATTTTTAAATCATTAAAGAAAGAGATAGAGGAAGACACCAGGAGATGGAAGGACCTCCCATGCTCATGCACTGGAAAAATTAATATTGTGAAAATGACCATCCTACCAGAGGCAATATATAGATTCAATGCAATTACAATCAAAATCCCCATGACATACTTCACAGAATTAGAAAAAAAAAATCCTTAAATTTACACAGAAGACCCTGGATAGCCAAAGCAACCCTGAGCACAAAGAGCAATACTGGGGGGATTACTATACCAGATCTCAAAGTATACTATAGAGCTCTAGTCATCAAAACAGCATGGTACTGGCACAAAAATAGACACATAGATCAATGGAACATCATTGAAGACCCAAACCTGAGTACACACAATTTCAGCCACCTGATATTTGACAAAGGTGCCAAGAACACACAGTGGAGGAAAGACAGAATCTTCAACAAATGGTGCTGGAAAACTGGATCTCTACCTGTAGAAGAATGAAACTAGACCCTTATCTTTCACCTTGTACAAAGGTCAACTCCAAATGGATCAAAGACCTTAATGTGAAATCAGAAACTCTGAAACTGTTAGAAGAAAACATTAACAGTAAACTACAAGACAGGTTTAGGAAAGGACTCTCTAAATCAGACATCAGTTGCTCAGAACTAAGGTCAACAATCAACAAGTGGGACCTCATTGAACTAAAAAGCTGTACAGGGAAAGAAACGTCCAAGAAAGTGAGGAGAAAACCCTCGGAGTAGGAGAAAATCTTCACCAGCAACACATCTGACAGAGGTCTAACAACCAGAATATATAAAGAACTCAGAAAAAAAAGAATCAAGAAAACAAATGACCCAATTAAAAGATGGGCTAAAGATCTAAATAGAGAGTTTGCAAAAGAAGAAATAAAGATGGCTAAGAAACATCTTTAAAAGTGTTCAACATCATTAGTAATTAGGGAAATGCAAATGAAAACCACCTTAAGGTTTCATCTTATCCTGTCAGATTGGCTAAGATCAAGACAACAAATGATACCAAAAGCTGGTAAGGATGTGGAGAAAGGGGAACACTCACTTAATGCTAGTGGGATCGCAAACTCGTGCAATCCCTATGGAAAGCAGTGTGGAGAACTCTTAGAAAACTAAAAATTAACCTACCATTTGACCTGGTTTTACCACTCCTTGGCATACACCTAAAGGACTAACCACTCCTTGGCATATACCCAAAGAACTCATCCTATTGCAGAGACACTGGTGCATCCATGTTTGTTGCTGCTCTTTTCACAATAGATAAGAGATGGAAACAACCTAAGTGTCCCTCAGTTGATGAGTGGTTAATGAAAATGTGGTGCATTTACACAATGGAGTTCTACTTGGCTGTAAAGAAAGATGAAATAATGAAATCTGCAAGTAAATGAATGGAATTATAAACTGTTATACAAAGTGAAGTAACAGACTCTGAAAAACAAACCACATCTATTCCCCCTCATTTGTGGATCCTAGCACCAAATCCTTATATGCCAGTATATATAATATATATCCTGATGTAACTGCAGGAACCAGGGAGGGAAAGAGAAAGAAGGAACCCAAGAGAGAAGAACAGTAGGAGACAGGTATTACTAAGGGAGAAATGTGTAAAATGGGGATATTTAGTTTGAATCCCAGCATCCACATGGCGCTAACAACTGTCCGTAACTCCAGTTCCAGGGGATCCTCTGTCTTCCGTGGGCATTGCACGACATGGGTGCATTTACCTACATGCAGGCAATACACACATACACATAAAATAAAAATAATAAATAAAATATTTTTTAATGGGAATATTTTTTTTAATGGGGATATTTAAATGGGAGGGGGAGAGAGAGGGTTATACAAGGAACTATGGGGATAAAGGGGAAGAAGGAGCTCAAGAGATGTGGGACCATAGCAGACAGCAATTATCAAGGGAGAAATGCGGAAAATGGGGATACTTTAAATGGGAAGGGTGTGGAGGGAGGGTTAGACAAGGAGAGAGACAAGAGATAAATAATGTCTAGTTGGAATAAAAAAATAGAGGGACTCCTATTAGTCCAAAAATCTACTGAAAAAAATCACACATACAGGGCCAGGCATGGTAGTGCATGCCTTTAATCCCAGCACTCAGGAGGCAGACACAGGTGGATCTCTATGAGTTAGAGGCCAGCCTGGTCTACGTAGTGAGTTCCAGGCCAGCTGGGGCTACAGGGAGACCTTGTCTCAAAAAGACAAATAAAATAAAATAAAATAAATAAATAAACAAATAAATAAATAAAATAAAATCACACATACAATATCTCTACATGAGTCTGTGTGTATGGCTAAAGGCTACATAAGAAACAGTGCTAGATTGGAGAAAGCTTCCTTTGAGTTGTTCGCCAGGGTAGGTAAGAGACTTCCAAAATTATACAGGTCACTGCCACAGTCCTTGATTGCCTCCCAGGACCTGAAGGTAAGACCCTATTGCTGAGACAGGACATACTTCAGACACAGGATTTGGAGCAATGGAGCTGGAACTGACCTGGAAGCCTCCTCCCCTGAGGGCAGCTCTCATAGCTTTGGAGAGCACCATGCAAACTGCTAAGGGAGACATCAGTCCATGGTCCAACCCCAGCTTCAAGGCTGAAAAACCACATCAGTGACCGGCACAGCAAACGACATTGGTGCAATAGTGGCACTTTTATCTTGGGGGTAATCAACAGCTACCTAATTGGACTTAAAGCCAATTATGGTACCTGTAAACCTAGTCAGATACACATGGCTGGAGAGGTCATAGATCTTAGAGAAAGTCCCAAGGCTAGAGAGAAATGTAACTTCATACTATATACAAAATATGGATCCTGAGCTGGGCGTGGTGGTGCACACCTTTAGTCCCAGCGCTTAGGAGGCAAAGGCCAGCCTGGTCTACATAGTGAGTACAGGTCAGCTGGGACTTCAGGGAGACCCTGTCTCAAAAAGACAAAAAAAAGGGGAAAAAAAAAGGATCCTTAAATTTACAGACAAGTATCCCAGTCACCACCCATCAAAGCAGCTTCTTTTTCAACAGAGATTATTACAGACTTCCACAATGGTCATACACAAAGACTGTGAACTGCCCAAGCCTACATGGCACATCTACGATGCAACCTCTACACCTAAAGCTCATGGAACATAGAACAGGGATGAAGAGAACACTAACACATCTTTCAGTTCTCATCAATGAAGCTCCCTCATGCAAGAGAGGACCAGGAACACAAAAGGTCACAAATGGCTAAAACGTACAGAATAAGAGTCTACAGAGTTTCAGTCCTTGGACAGGACTCCTATATTAAAATTCACCCATCCAGGGTTCAGGGACCATTGCAGAAGAGGGGCCAGAGAGAACATGATAGGCCTTAAGACAAATGACAGAATGTATGAATTTCAGTGGGGGTGGGGCTATGGGAGGGTGCCAATGGGGAATGGGGTGTACAGATTATTAAGATGTTCTGTGTGAAATGCAGAAAAATTCAAAAGAAAATTTAAAAAAATGCTGATATGGATGAAGCAGGCCAGGGTCCATCCCAGGATGGCAGCTAAACTTGGCAGTGTCATGCATGTGATGCTGGTTTTAGAAGCATGAAAGATGCAAGAGTGAAAGGATCATCAGGCCAATCAGCATGAAACAGCAGTGTCCCTGCTTAAAGAAGCCCCTCACAGGCCAAGAGGACCTGACAGGCACTGTGTGGAGCTGTGACTGTGAAGCCTGGTTAGCATGGAGAGCCCAAGATGCTGGAGATGCTAGAGCGTGAGACATCTACCAAAGAGAGCTGCATAGGGAGTGGCACCAGTCTAAGAGAGAGATGTATGCCGTATGCAGCAAAGCTGGAGGGGCGGAGCCATCTCAGATCTTTGGAACTGAAGTCTCATACATTGGACATGGAGCTGTAGGATTTGGTGTTTGCCCTGCTGGGTTTCAGTCTTGCTTTGGTCCAGTATTTCCTCAGTATATATCCATTCCTCCCTTCTGGAATGGGAATGTGAATTTAGTTCCACTAATGTTGGAAGTATAATTTGATTTTACAGGGGTTTATAGTTGAAAGAGTGCCTTGACTCTCAGAAAAGACTTTGGACTCTGGACTTTTGAATAGCATTGAGACTGGTAAAGACTATGGGGGCTTTTTGAAGGTGGATTGAATGCAGTTTGCATTTAATAAGGTCATGACCCTATGGGAGCCAGGGAGTGGAATACAGTGGTTTGAATGAGAATGTCCCCCATAGGCTCCATATATTTGGGTGTTTTGTTACCAGCTGGTGGTGCTGTTTGGGGAGGTTTTAGGAGGTGCAGCCTTCCTGAAGGAGGTACATCACTGGGGGTGGGCTGTGAGAGCTCTTAAGCCTTGCGGGATTTCCAGTTGTTCTCTGCTTCCTGTGACTACTTGGTGATGTGGTTACTCAGCCTTCTGTTCTGGCCACCTCTGCCACCCTGCCCCCCCCACCATTACGGACTCTAACCTTCTGGAATTGTAAGCTCAAATAAAGTCTTTCTACTTAAAAATAAATAGACTTTCTGAAAACAATTTCAGTTTCTGCCAAGCATTACAAACTTCACAACTTTAAAAGAGACAACTTTTCTCCTACCAAAGTTTACAAGATAAAAACTTAAGAAACACATATCCTACCAATGATATACCCCATTTCTGCCCTTTTATGGATTCACTGATTTTCTTGGGTGGAGGAAGGGTCTGCCTGGAACTCACTATGTAGACCATGCCTCCTGCATGCTGCGATTAAAAGTGTGTGCCAGCACACCTGGCTGAACTGATGTTATTTTTTAAAATTCTTAAAAATTTACTTTTATTATTAGCCAGGTGTGGCGCATGCCTTTAATCCCAGCACTCAGGAGGCAGAGGTCGGTAGATCTCTTAAGGCCAGCCTGGTCTACCTAGTAAGTTCTGGGCCAGCTGAAGCTACAGGGAGACCCTGACTCAAAAAAAGACAAAAAAATTTACTTTTATGTGTTTTGCCTGCATGTAAGTAAGTGTACCATGTGTGAGCCCTTGGAGGCCAGAGGAAGGCATCAGACCCCCCTGGAACTGGAGTTATACATGGTTATTAGCTGTCATGTGGGTGTTGGGAACTGAATCTGGGTCCTCTATAAGAACAGCCAGTACTCTTAACCACCAAGCCATCTCTCCAGCCCCTAAATGATTTTTTTAAAGTATTTTGTTATTTTAGGTTTTATGTGTATGAGTGTATTGCCTGCATGTATGTGAGTACACCCATGTTGTTGTACAATGCTGAGGAGGTCAGAAGAAGGAATTGGATTCATTTCCCTGGAACTGGAGTTAAGGATGGTTCATAGCTGCCATGTGGGGGCTAGGAATTGAACCTGGGTCTCTGCAAGAGCAGCCAGTGCTCTTAACCACTGAGCCCTAAATGATGTTATTTTAAATCTCCAAGAAGTTATACAACTAAAATACAAAATAACTTTAAACACAAATTTCCCCTTTAGCAAATATTCTGAAGTCAAACAGTACTGATGAGATACAATTCTGTGAATGTACTAAAAGAACCAACAATATTGACTTTCTATTTTAAAAGGATGAATTTTGAAATACACAAATTATATCTCGATAAAGTTATTTAAAAACAATAGCAAAAGTGGGATGTGGTGGCTCATGCTTTTAATTCCAGGCACTTGGGAGGCAAAGGCAGGAGGATCCCTTCTCAAAGGCCAGCCTGGTCTCTATAGTGAGTTCCAGGCCAGCCAGGGCTACATAATGAGGTCCCATCTCAAAAAACAAAAAGGGACCTGGGCATGGTGGTGCACACCTTTAATCCTAGCTTGGGAGGCAGAGGCAGGCAGATCTCTGTGAGTTTGAGGCCAGCCTGGTCTACTGGTTGGTGTACTTGGCAAGTTTCAGGCCAGCTGGGGCTACAGGGAGACCTTGTTTCAAAAAGACCAGAAAAAAAAAAAAAGAAGAAGAAGAAAGATCAACATTCTGTATCAACTTAGTCACTTTTTTTTTTCTGGTCTTTTTTGAGACAGTGTCTCCCTGTAGCTCCAAACTCACTATGCAGACCAGGCTGGCCTTGAAAGCACAGAGGTTCACCTGCTTCTGCCTACCGAAAGGCGTGCATCACCACACCCAGCTAACTTTTTAAAAATTTGTTTTTTACATTTATTTCATTGTGTGTGTGTGTGTGTGTGTGTGTGTGTGTGTGTGTGTGTGGGAGAGAGAGAGAGAGAGAGAGAGTTAGTTCTCTCTTCCATCTTGAGGGTTCTGGGGATGGAACTCAAGTCATCAGTCTTGGCAGCAAGCACTTTTACCCTTTGAGCCATCTCACTGGCCCTCAAGCCACTTTTTAAAAACTAAACATCTGTTTGTGGCTTGACCTCACTGGATTCACCCACCAATTTTAATTGCCCCTAAACAGACAGCTCCTTCCAAGTACTGTTTTTTCCCTTCAGCGATCTCATTCAGACGAAATCTACCTTAGGAAAGTTAATATATTTTAAAGTATTTTGAAAGAAATGCAACATCCTATTCTTTGGCTTTTTTAAAGCTGATGCTTTTTATTTTTTATTTTTTTGGTCTTTTTGAGACAGGGTCTCCCTGTAGCCCCAGCTGTCCTGGAACTCACCATGTAGGCCAGGCTGGCTTTGAATTCACATAGATCCACCTGCCTCTGCCTCCAGACTGCTGGGATTAAAGGCATGTGCCACCACACCCGGCTAAAGTTGATGCTTTTATGGAGGCAGTGTTAACATTGTATGCACTGAATAGAGGAATCTCCTTCTACCGCTTGAAGAAAAACATTGCAAAATGAGGCTTTCAGTGAAGGAAAACAATAAACAAGTAAAAACTAAACACGTACATGCCTTTCTAAAACATACCCCCCATTCTTAGAAGGTTCACAGCTTCCTGGAAACAAGCTGTGAAAACACCTTGGATAGCAACCTCACTAGAAATTAAAGTGTGGCTACACTGCCACTGTAGTTCATGAAGCCAGCTATGAATGTTACTCTAAAGGTATGTCTCCTGCAGCATAGAATTCTGACAGCTAGAATTCATGTGTTTGGTTTTTGAGACAGCCCAGGGTGGCCTGAACTCTATTTCTGGAAGGATGACCTTGAATTTCTGATCTTTCTACCTCTACATCCTAAGAGTTACAAGCATATGCCACCATTCCTGATTTATATGGTGCTGAAGATCAAACCCAGCTTTGTGCATGCTAGGAAAGTATTCTGTCAACTGAGCTATAGCTCCAGCCCCTATAATTCACTTTTGTTTGTTTATCTTATATTATATATTCCCTGCATGTATGTAAATACACCCATGACGTGCAATCCCCAAGAAAGACAGAAGATGGTGTTGGATTCGCTGGAGTTATGGACGGTTGTTAGCCGCCATGTGGGTGCTGGGATTCAACCCCGGATCTTCTGCAAGAACAGACAGTGCTCTTAACCAATGAGCCATCTCTCCTGCCCCTATAATTCACTTTTAAAAGTGTCAGAAGCGAGAAAAAAACACATCTGTCAACCTCTGAAATAAAAAAGACTAAATCTCCAAGGAGAGCTGAACTTCCTGCTTTTCAGAATTCTGGTTCAAACATCCTAAGCTGATACAGGTAAATTATTTATTTAAAAAACAAAACCACCTTGTCCATGACAAAGTATACTATAAACATCAACTAACTAAGCAAAAGCACAGTGCTCATGTCACTGAGGCCTCATGAAGGCTGAACTATAAACAGACCTGGGATCTGTCACTGGCCCCACAGTCATTATCTGGAAGAGGAAGATTAGTGCTACTTTAAAAACAGGAAAGAGGCGGGTGGGGGCACTTGAAAGGGAGGAGGCCAAGGTAACCCATTCAAAACACCAACAGTCACATAAAGAACATGAGGAATGCCTCCATTATCTAAGAACCCATGAGAGGTGGATTCTTTTCAGTCGTATCTTTCAAAGAGTGAAGGAGAACCTGCAGAATACACCTATGAGCAGATTGTGCTAGCGACATCTGGTAATAACAGAAACAAGTACTGTTTTCTGCACTGCATGAGAAAGGGACTTCAGTGACCTATCCTGTCTATAAGACCAAGCTATTTTACATATGAGGAGTATGAGGAACAGTGTCACATCTTGAACACCCCCATTTCTTTAATTTTCTAGAAAAAGAGTCACAGCCATGAGAATACACAGGCCCTGAATAGGCATAAAGTTACTGTTTCTTGGCATTGAACATTGAACATAAGAAAGACACCATCTTCTGTATCTCGGGGATATGACAAAGCACCCCCAGTGAAGCCAGCTAAGCACTAGAAAACGATACGAAAGAAACAAGGCCTCAATAAGACAAGAGACTAAGGATTACTAGACCAGACAACCCTCCACTCCCACCCAACACACACACAATTTGTACTTCTTTATTTTTTGGTCTTTTCCCTTGCAGTTGGTGGGCAGTCTTTTTTAAAAAGCCTAACGCTTTCTTAAGTTAAGTGGTACAGCAATAATATAATCCCCAAGTCCACCCAAACCAAAGCTAACATCTCAAGTACCAAGGGAAGAAGAAAGAAAACAGGTATGTTTCCTCTAAGCCAGAGCTGTGCAGGAGCAACAGCAGAATAAACGAAGTGGAGAACTCCCAAACAAGTGCCCGACTCAAAACAGAGTTGAGGCCCCTCGATCGGCCTTTGCACCCTCCCGGTGGTAAAAGGGTGGACCCCAGCCCTGCACCGCCATACAGAGTCAACTGCACAGCGGAGGGGCGTAGCGCAGGACCGGAGAACTGTGACTAGTTAGAGTGGTGTTTCCAAGCTACGTTATCAAAGCATTCCCGAGTAGGTTTCCTGCACCTCAGGAAGCTCCTTCCAGGCCCTGGAGGTGCAGAAGCAAGGAAGAAGAAAAGATACCCTCACCACGCCCCCGGAAAACACTCGAGCCTCCCTCACCTTTCACTCACTCCCGAGACCCCAGAAAAATCTATCCGTTTCTTCCTTCGGAACCTTCTCAGGCTTCCCCTCTCATTCCTGCGCCCATCCGACTCGAGACGCCCACCTGTGCGGAAATACATGACCCAGGCGTGACACAAATACGAAGCAACTCGCACCGGATGACAGACGTCTGGCCGCCAGTCCCGGCTCGGCCGAGTTTGCTGTGCGTGCTGATGTCACGTACCCATTCCCCCAAAACTCGAAAATAATGACTTACGTCCGAGTGACCAGCAGGGGGCCCGCGTCCGCGGCTGGGGAGGGCACCTGCCGCCCTCAGGTAGTGGGGGCTCCTCTGCGGACTGTGGCCCCGGCCCCAGGGCGTTCCCTCGCCAGCTCGGCCTGGGCTGGAGGCGCTGCGACCCACCCAGAGCGCAGGCAGCTCCCCCTGGTGGCCGCGGCGAGGACGACGCCGGCACACGACCGCCCACCCAACCTTCCAGCCTGCCCTTCCGGCACCCGGAGCCCACCTCTACCCCGCGAGGTCGCAACCCACGCAGGGATGCGGACACCAGAGGCGGGCAGGCCGCGCTGTTCCCGTGTCCGGCTTTCCCCGTCCACGGCCCGCCACGCCCTCAGAAATCTCAAGGGGTTACGCGGTGACAGCCCAGGGACACTGCAGGGGTAAGGGAGGGCAGTCACCTACCTGCGCCCCAGCTCCCACACAGGAGAGCCGGACACTCGGGCACGCTCACGAGCATCGGCCCGGGAGCAAAACAAGCCTTTATAGCGGCATCGTTCGCCCGCACCGCGCAAGCGCGCTGCACAAAGCTTGCGCAAGACCGAAGGGAATCGTAGTTCCTCGTCCAGCAGCCGCAGGCGCTGCACGCGGCAAAGGACTACGTTTCCCAGAAACCCGGTAGGTATCCGGGAAGGGGTGTGGGTTACTCCTCTTCCCCCAGCGCACTCGGCGCTGCCCCGTCCCTCCTTGGGCTCCGAGACTTGGTCTGGAATCTTCTGTAACGTTGTGAATCCCCGGGGCCGGTAGGCCGGTCCGGGTGGTGGCCGGTGGCTCTGTGTTCCCAGGCAGCCCGAAGTTCATAGTCAGGCCCGTCCAAGTATGTGCGGCCGGTGGTGTACATCGTGAAGGTCATCGTAGCTTGCTTCTGTTTAACCCCAGATCTTTTCTGTGGGGTCACTTAGCAGTTCGCATTTGCTTACGGGTGAGTCCACCCCACATTCTGCACAGTTAGTATCTTTCTTTTATCCCAACCACCCATCACATAATGTGCTGTCTTGGCTTCTAAATAATAAAATGCCAGGATCACAATTTTCAAAGTGGCAAGGACGGTAGAAATCGGTTTCTTTTTGTAACTAATGCCTAACGGCATTAGTCATGTTTCTGGTTTGTCTACTTAAACATAATAATATAAGGATTACTGTTTAGTGTCTCCTTATCCTTAAAGTATCTGGGGCTTGTTTATGGTTATCCATTTTAAGAGATTAAAAAGAGTAAAATGGCTTGCCCATCTTCATAGAGCTAACTAATGAGAACATCATAAAGTTGCAGTTATTGGCGATGTACACTTGAACGTAGATGGATTAATAGACCAGTTCTACACGACTAATAACCTAAGGGCTGGGGAGGTGGTTTCCTGAGTAAGAGCATAAGGAGCTGAATGCATATAAAAAGCCAGGCGGGGTGAGGCATTCACCTGTAACCCCAGGACTGTGGGGTGCTGAAACAGGAGGATTGCTGGGGTTTGCTAGTTGTCAGCTCAGCTTCCGGTTCAGTGAGAGACCCTGTCTCAGGGGAATAAGGCAGAGAGAGATAAAACAGGAATACCCAAAGTCCTCTGACTTTCCCGTGCATGTGGGAATGTGCACTTGCACTCATAACCTCTCTCTCTCT
>NW_008336851.1:0-21180 GCF_000622305.1 Nannospalax galili | reverse complement strand
TCTCCCCCCTGCCCAAATAAATACATAAAACCATAGCTTAGAAAGAGCATGGCATAGTGGCATCCTCCTGTACTTCCAGCATCCAAGATTTGAAGGAAGGAGAATTGTGAATTTGAGCCAGCCTGTGTTACCTAGAAAGTAAAAAGCCAGGCTAGTGTAGGGGCACTCACCTTTAATCCCAGTACCTCAGGCAAATGTAGACTGATCTTTAAGAGTTCCAGGCCAGCTAGAGTTACATGGTGAAACCCTGTTTAAAAAAAAAAGAAAAGAAAGTGGCGCACAGGCCTTTAATCCCAGCACTCGGGAGGCAGAAGCAGGCGGATCTCTGTGAGTTCAAGGCCAGCCTGGTCTACATAGTGAGTTCCAGGACAGCTGGGGCTACAGGGAGACCCTATCTCAAAAAATACACACAAAAAAAAAGGAGGATGGGGGTGGGGAAGGAAAAGGAGAGGAGAGGAGGAGGAGGGGGGAAGAGGAGGAGGAGGGGGGGGAGGAGGAGGGGGAAGAGATGCCTAGAAATAGACTTCTACATATATGTGGATTTGATGTGAAGAACCTGAGCTGTTTTTGGAGGAATGGAAGACTTTGGAACTTTGGACCAGAAAAGTGGTTGAATGCTGTATGCAGAGCTCAATGAGCCTGGAACACAGTAGTGCTGAGAAGAATGTGGACAGGGGAGATATGACTCAGAGGGAAACAAGAACTCTAGAGGCCATTCTTGTGATATTTTGATAAAGAATGTGGCTGGTTCTGCCCATGTCCTAAGACCTTGCCTGAGGCTAAATTTAAAAAGTAACAGTCTAATTTCTTTGGCAGAAGAAATTTCAAGACAGCATAACCTTGAGTCTGTGGCATGGTTAGTACTGTCTACTCTTATGCTGGTCTACAATGAAAAAGAACAAGGGGTGGGGGGAGAAAATGTGCAACCTGGAGAGGAAAAAAGTACTAGGAAGTTTGATGTTGCAGCCTAATCATTTGATGAAATAGGGCTCTAATTGTTGAGGAGACTAACACCAATAAAGAAAAGCCTTCTGCTCTGCATTGGAAAAATAGGAAAGGTACTCTGAAGACAAGACCACACCCACCTAAGTTTCCAACTTGTGAAAGCAGAGAGCCTAAGAGGTTTTCTGCTCCTACAAAGCAAATGCCTAGGAAAGTTTATTACAAGCTTCAGCAAAAGAAGCTACTGCAGCTGTGGCCCAAGGGACCAAAATCCATCCCAAGCTGGTATCCACATGGTACTGGTTTTAGAGACAAGAAAGATACAAGGGAGTTGTGGATTCTTCCTCTGTGGTTTTAGAGAGATGCTGAGCACAGGTAACAATTGGTAGAGTCAGAGTTCCTGTAAGGAGACCCTCAGTGGCCACTGAGTGAAGCTATGATGGTGAAGCTTGGATTGTAGTAGAGACCTCAAGATGTTGCAGATGCCAGGACCATGAGACATCTGTCAAGGAGAGCAGTATTCAAGGAATGGAGCCAGCCCAAGAGAGAGATGTATGTTGCAGGCAGCAAAGCTAGAAGGGTGGAGTCATCTAAGCCCTTTGAAACCGATGCCACAGACATCAGATATGGGGCTACAGGATTTGGTGTTTGCCCTGCTAGGTTTTTAGTCTTGCTTTGACCCAGTCTTTCCTCATTATGCCTCACTCCTCCCTTTGGAAATGGGAATGTATATTCTGTGCCATTGTATAAGTATATAATTTTTTATTTTTTATTTATTTATTTTTTGTATTTCATACAGAACATCCCAAACAATCTTATTCATCTTCATCTTTATACTTGCATCCCAAATGGCACCCCCCCATGTAATTTTTATTAAGAGATTGCCTTGAATCTCAAGAGACTTTGGACTTTTGAACAGTGTTGATACTGTTAACAACTAAGGAGACTTTTGAAGTTGAAATTAAATGCATTTTGCATCATGAGATACATTTGATCCTATGGGGGGGGTCAGAAACATCCCCCATAGGTTCAGGTATTTGAACACTTGGTCCCCAGTAGTGGCACTATTTGGGGAAGTTATGGAAACTTTACGAAGTGCTATCTTGCTGGTGGAAGTGTATCACTGAGAGTGAGTTGTAGGGTTTATAGCGTTGCCCCACTACCTTTTTGCTTTCTCTGCTTCCTGTGTGTTAAAAATGTGATCTGCTAGCTTCCTGCTCTTGCATCCTGTTGCCATGCCTTCCCCAATATGATGGACTCTGTCCTTCTGGATCTATAAGCCTAAATATACCCTTTTATCCTTTAGTTGTTTTGGTCATATTTTATCACAGCAACAGAAAAGTAATGCACACCTCCACATGCATGTGCATGCACATTAACATGTACACACTCATATACCACACACACATATATATGCATGCACAAATTGGGCATGAGCACTATACAGCACTGGTATTAGTTTTCAACAAAACTAAAGCAATGCCTTAGTCTGCCCAAGGAATTACATATATTTATATGACATTGATGCTAACATATGGCTTCCTTGAAATGTGATTGTGTGAAATATTTGGAGAATCTGTGTTGCAGTGCAGAATTATATTATTTAATATTTTGTATAAGGTCTAAACAATAATATTCATTTGTATTCAAAATATTAATTTATATTTGTTTTATTAATTAATACTAATATTTGATAGAAACACAATGGACCTAAAGAAGACAACTTTTCTGTTCACATGTGTCTTGAGAACTCTTTACCTGGGGAGACATAAACAGATGTCTACCCCCTCCTTTTAGGGCCCCAAAGATAAACCAAAGTACTATTCCACAGAAGTCCTACTTGGGGAACCAATGAGTTTATTGGGCTTCTTTACAGAGTATGGGTGAAAAATTACATACAGGAGCATAGGTGATCCCAAAGCAGCCATACTACTAGAAAGTCTCACCCCAGCATAGATGATGACATCCGCATAGTTAGAGTCCTCCCTTAAGTTAACTTTCCAGTTTATATACTCAGGCACCTTCCAAGACCACCAGGTCATGTGCATTTAGGGCAAAGTTACACACTGTGGGGTTTGAATGAAAATGTCCCCCATAGGTTCCAAGTACTTGGACATTTTGTTCCCAGTTTGTGGCCCTCTTTTGGGATGTCTTAGAAAGTGTGACTTTGCTGGAGGAAGCACTTTGCTGGAAGAAGCACATTGCTGGGGGCAGACTTTGAGAGTTCTTAAGCACCTACATGGTGGCTAACAACCATCTGTAACTCCATTTCCAGGATATCTGACACCCTCTTCTCACCTCTTTGGCATTGCATGACATGGGTACACTTACATACATGGAGGCAATACACTCGTACACATAAAATAAAAATAATAAATAATTTTTTTTTAAAAAAAGAAAATGCCATTGGGGCTGGAGAGATGACTCAGCAGTTAAGAACTGTGATGGTTAGTTTTTGACAACTTGATATAAACTAGAGTCACCTGGTGTTGGATAGGCACATCCTCTGAAAGAACTAGCAAGAGATGGATGTCTGAACCCTAAGAGACTCCGTAGAAAGAGAGGGAGGAAGAAGCCAGGGAGGCAGCGGGAGTTTTGCCATCTTGGGCTGGGGCACCAGTGGTCACTGTTAGGGAAAGAGGAATTTACTGCTCGTTTGAATTTACTGTTTGTCTGAATTTACTGCTTGTTTGAATTTACTGCTTGTAACCAATTAACTCAACTGGAGACACAGGCATCCGGAGATAGGGGCAAGTACTACAGCCCCCGTAACCTGACCTGTCTGGTCTGTGTCATTACCGTAGGCATGTCTGCTTACACAAGATAACAAGGAAGGGCTGTGCCAGGCACAACCACCCATCCCTCCCCGATTGGGACTCCTGAAGGGAGTTGTAGCATTTTTCTTGAAGTTATTGGTTTGTGAAATGCTTGCTTTGAAACTATTGGTTGTATAAACGCGGGCTTTTGTGTAACGGTTGTGGGAGCCTATATAATCTTTACCTGAAATTGCCTCGGTTGATCGCTCTAATCAGACCTGTGTGTCTTGGAAGGATGGTCAGCCCCAGCTAGCTGGTTTAATAAAACTCTGCTTGATTTTTGCATCTCCATACTCGTGCATTTGTTCTCCAGAAGAGACCCACCGAGTCAAGGACCCTAACATTTTAGGGGCTTGTCTGGGATTTGGGGGGTGAGCTTCTGGGGGAGCAAAGGACAAAGGAGGCAGAGTTTCTTTTCTCCGGACAGGGCAGTGTAATTCGAGGGTCGCCCCCTCGTGTCTGTAAAATCCAGAATAAAGCGAGAGTCGCCATCTCGTGTCTGGTCTTGGGTTAGTAATCCAGAGTGAGGAAGTCTGGGTTTGAGTCCCAGCACCTAGTTAAAAGTCCAGGTAACCAGCCCTGGCCCTAGGGTCCGAGTGTCTCGGCCCTGGGAAGGAAGCCTGCCATCAAATCTGGCGCCTGAGGAGGAAAAAACCAAGCTCGTCACCCTGAGGCAGTCCGAGTGGACGCCATTTGGGAGAATCACGAGAAGTCTCGGGGATCCTGAAAGTGAGAGTGGTGAGGGCAGCGCACATCTGAGTGAAAGGAGGACTGGTCTTTATGGTTGTGCTAATTGTCTCACTGGGGGGGGGGTCTGGTTTTGTATTTTTCTCTACGCTCTCTAATTTAAACCTTCCTTTCCTCCTTTTCCTTCCATTTATTCTCTGTATCTCCCACCCCTCTCCATCCCTCTCTCTGGCCACTGAAAAATCCCCGCGGGCACGGGTCGAGCAAATAAGAGCCATAGGGCGCTCGCCGCTAAAAGACTCCCGTGAAAGGATAAGGGGGTCCCACGCGTGAATCCCAGATAAATTCACGTCCCACGCAGAAGAAAAACTGGGCAACGACAGGCACCCGTCCACAAGCACACCCACTGGCCATCATTGTTTAGAGTGGCATCTTCACTTCTCCCTTTTCATCTCTCTCTTCTCGCTGGACGAGGCTGTGAACGTTATCTTGATGTTTGTGCTCAAAAACCTGAATGTGCACATGCGTGGCAGCTGTAGCAGCACCGCCCCATGCCTCTGGAACATGCCATCCACAAAAACGCCGTTCTGGCCGGGGCTGCGCAGGCTCTGGGGTGGCCGCGCCATGAACACTGCCCGGGGGCATGAAGATCTCCAGGTGGCGCCGCGAGATGAAGTTCGAGTGGTCCATGCTCACGTCCACCGAGCC
Organism: Nannospalax galili; assembly: GCF_000622305.1. NCBI lineage: Eukaryota > Metazoa > Chordata > Mammalia > Rodentia > Spalacidae > Nannospalax > Nannospalax galili. The sequence goes on along the minus strand of NW_008336851.1, from coordinate 16,027 downwards.
CTGTGATGAGTTGCGCCCGATGGTCACCGAGCGCTTGTTCATGAGGTACTCGAACTCGCGGCCCTCCAGCTGTGCCATGGCCCAGCCGCCCGGTGGGGACCTGCCACCTGGCCCCGCTGCCCGCAGGAGGGGCACCCGCGCCTGACAGTGCCGCCGCGGCCGCCATCACCTGCGAGGCCTGGCCAATCCTTGCAGACGCCCTGGAGGGCCGAGGCCCGGGCACGGTAGTGGGCCACACGAGCCTAGCACGGTCGCTGAGGCTGCCAGCTGGTGAGGAGAGCAGGACCCCGCCCATCTAAACTAGGGCGGGAACAGTGTGCCCTGTGCAGGAGATGTGGGCACTGGAGAAGAGAGTGCCCACAGGGAAGGGAGACGAGGAGGAGGGAGCCGTGTTGGGGCCCTCCATGGGGGGGGACCTCCCACTGGGTTCATGGTGGATACTGGGGCGCAGTGTTCAGTTCTTGGTCAGGCTTGCGGTCCTCTGAATCCAGGACGCACGGGCGTGGTCCGGGGAGCTACAGGAACCGAGGGGTGCGCCTGGACCACCGATGGGGGTGTGGACTTGGGAAGGCATCAGGTTTCCCACTCCTTCCTGGTTGTGCCCAGGAGTCCCGCATCTTTGTTGGGTGGAGACTTACTCGCCGGGATCAGGGCACGTATCCATTTTGAGCCTAAAGGGATAAAAGTCATGGACTCAAAAGGACAGCCCCTGCAGCCAGTACATGTGTTGTCTTTATCTCTGGCTGATGAATATTGCCTATTCCTGGTGGCTCTAGAAAAGGGGGGCCAGGGAGACATGAGCTCCTGGTTGCAGGAGTTCCCTTCCACCTGGGCCGAAACTGGAGTAGTCGGTCTTGCTAAGCACCTGCCCCCGGTTGTGGACCAACTCAAAGCCACGGCCCTGCCCATTCGGGTCTGACAGTACCTGATGCCAGAAGAGGCTAGGAAGGGAATAGCGCCTCACATCCATAGACTGCTAGAAGCAAAAATCCTTAAACCCTGCCAGTCAGCATGGAATACACCCCTGCTTCCTGTGAGAAAGCCTGGCAGTGGAGATTACAGACCGGTGCAGGATTTGCAAAGGGTAAATGAAAGAGTAGAGGACATTCACCCCACGGTGCCCAATCCATACACCCTACTTAGCCACCTGCCACCATCTCATGCGTGGTATACCACCCTAGACTTGAAGGATGCTTTCTTCAGTGTCCCTCTTGCTGAAGTCAGTCAGCCCTTGTTTGCCTTTTAGTGGCAAGAACCAGGAGGGGGGAAGACAGGGCAGCTCACCTGGACCAGACTGCCACAAGGCTTTAAGAACTCTCCCACCTTGTTCAATGAGGCACTAAGCCAAGACCTGGAGCACTTCCGCAGAAGGCACCCCCATGTAACACTGCTGCAGTATGTGGATGACCTGTTGCTGGCCACAACAACCCGTGAAGAATGCATGGAAGCTACGAGGAACCTGCTGGCTGAACTGGGCAGCCTGGGATAATACTTGCTCATCAACCTACACAGATCCACCCATCTAGGCTGGAAGAAGTTGCTCAGTCTTTTTCAGCATGTGCAGTTGGTATTTCCATACCAAAACGAGGCCTTGCGTCAGATCACTGGGGGATGTGAGAGCTGTGCAAAGCTAAGACCCGCCCCAAAGGGGCTCCACCCGACACCTGGGCCCACCACCCCCACGTTCGGAAGGCCCTGCCTCTCGAGGATCCGGAATCCTGTGTGAAGGAGTGGGAGGTGTGGCAAAATCCTGCTAATCCCTTAAAGCTACATCTGAGCCGAAAATGAAGTGATTCCTGCTGATGAGCTCACTGTTATGGGCCCTCCAGAGAACAGTGGTGTCAGCGGGAGCCCAGAGCATCAAAACCCACCAACCGGTATGTCAGACATGGATCCTGCGAAGCGGTGATGCCTATGAGGAATGGAACCGTACCTCTCATATGGCCCCATTGTGGACATGGTGGCCAGATCTGTATGTTGACTTAGAACTTGTACTGGGGCAATTTTATCATCTCCCCCAGAGAAACAACCAGGAACAATATCATATGAAAAAATGGGCTTTGGTTGACTCATCATCCACAGTCAACAGCCAAGCTTTGAGGGCAAATGGGTTCTTTGCCTGGCCAGGTTTCCGGACAGGTTGGTGGAGGCGCAATTGTGGGGGTGCTGATAGACTCTACTGCGCTGAATGGAATTGTGTGGAAGTTAATGATGGGCAGTGGAGATGGGAGGTTTCCCCCGACCTGATTGATATGAGGTTTACTTCTCCATACAACCAATGGCCAGTATCTCCATTGGCCAACCAGGTTAAAATCACTTTTACCTCAAAGGGAAAAAATGATAAAAGGTGGATAGATGGGCTGACATGGGGCCTGATGCCCTACCATATGCCATGGAAGGGGGTCCTGTTCCAGATCTACCTCCAGGTCGAGGGAGTGGTTAGGTCACCGGTAGGACCAAACCCGGTGTTAAATACCCCTCGTCTGAGGCCCCAACCTCCCCTGCCTGGGTCTCCTAGGCCCACCTTCAAGCCATCAGGCACCACAACAACATCAGTAGCCCCAGGCACAGAAAGGCCAGGGACGGCTGCGAAACCACAAACTTCCAGTAACCCTATGTGGGAGATGGTGCTAGCTGTAGTAAAAACCCTTAATCATACCACTCCCTCACCTCCTTATCAGAGATGGTGCTACAAAACAGAAGGGGCTTGGATCTCCTATTTTTAAAGGAGGGTGGGCTATGCGCAGCTTTAAAAGAAGAATGCTGTTTCTACGTAGACAAGACAGGGGCAGTCAGGGAATCTTTGACCAAGTTAAAAAAGGACCTGGAGAGGAGGCGCAAGGAGTATGAAAATAGTGAAAGCTGGTTCGAGTCTTGGTTTATGCACAAACCATGCTTTACAACTCTCCTTTCAGCTATCGCAGGACCTCTAATTATTCTACTGCTATTAGTGACAATTGGTCCCTGCATAATAAATAGGCTACTAAGGTTTGTTCAGGAAAAGATCGATACTGTCCATCTCTTGGTCCTTCGCCAGAAATACCAAGCCTTAGATACTGCTGAGGAAGATTCCTCAGTCTGATCTAGAAAAAGGGGGGAAATGTTAGGGAAGGAGGAATTTACTGCTTGTTTGAATTTACTGCTTGTCTGAATTTACTGCTTGTAACCAATTAACTCAACTGAAGACACAGGCACCCGGAGATAGGGGCAAGTGCTACAGCCCCCCATAACCTGACCTGTCTTGTCTGTCATGTCTGTAGGCATGTCTGCTTACACAAGATAACAAGGAAAGGCTGTGCCAGGCACATACCACCCATCCCTCTTCGATTGGGACACCTGAAGGGAGTTGTAACATTTTTCTTGAAGTTATTGGTTTGTGAAATGCTTGCTTTGAAACTATTGGTTGTATAAATGCGGGCTTTTGTGTAACGGTTGTGGGAGCCTATATAATCTTTACCTGAAATTGCCTCAGGGTTGGTCGCTCTAACCAGACCTGCGTATCTTGGAAGGACAGTCGGCCCCAGCTAGCTGGTTTAATAAAACTCTGCTTGATTTTTGCATCTCCATACTCGTGCATTTGTTCCCCAGAAGAGATCCACCAAGTCACGGACCCTAACAGTCACAAATCTATAGATAGCTCAGCAAGGATGTAGGGAAAAAAGCCCACAGGTGTCTGGGTAACCCCATTCCAGACATTATAAACTCTCTAAGGAAACCCAAATACATTGTATCAGTTTTGTTGGTCTTTGTAAGAGCCTGGGGGGCAGGGGAGAGAAGGTCACAGTGCACCTCATAGAAGGCCTGGGAGTTAAGGGTGCACAGTGCCAGCCTCCCAGAAGTGAATTTGACTTTACACCTAGGAAGAGGAAAACTCAATTGAGTAAATTAATCACCTCCATTAGACTAGACTGACAGCATGTCTAGGAGGCATTTTCTTAATTGATATAGGAGGGCCTAGCCTACTGTGGGCAGTGCCATCCCAGGGCAGGGGGCCTGGGCTGTATAAGAAAGGTAACTGAGCAAACCAGGAAATGCAAGCCAGTAAGCAGTGTTCGTCTGTGGTCTCTGCTTTAGTTTCTGCCTCTAGGTTTCTGCCTTGACATCCTGTGTTGACTTCCCTCAAAGATGGACTGTGACCTGAAGCCAAATAGACCCTTTCTTCTCCCAAGTTGGTTTTGGGCAGTGTTTTATCACAGCAACAGAAAAGTAATTGCAACATAAATTCGTTCCAGAGACTGGGGTCTTGCTATGATGGACATAACCATCTTGTTTGGGGGAGGATTGTGGACGATTTTGGAGTTCTGGGCTAGAAAAGCCATTGAGTATTCAGAGATTAATGAGTTATTGTGGGAACTTGGAAGATAATGCTGAGAGAAATGCAGATGATGGAGGCCTGACTAGTGAAGTCTCAGAGGGAAGCAAAGACTCTGTCAGGGCCATTTGTTTGATCTATTTCAGACCAAGAGTTTGTGGAAGGAGGCAGAGGCAGGCAGATCTCTGTGAGATCAAGGCCAGCCTGGTCTATATAGCAAGTTCTAGTCCAGGTGGGGCTACAGAGTTTCCTGTCTCAACCCCCCCTCCAACAAAAACAAATAAACAACAAGAATCTGTGGACGTGAAACCTATGACTTCCTGGGACAATTGATGCTGGTTAGCTGCAACTGAAAAATCAATTGTGATTAACAAGACACCATCATCATTGAGGTGAAATCTTTTTGGGACTTATTTCCTTAGGGTCAGCAGAGAGAAGCTGTGGTCCAGAGGGGGCCAGGGTTACATCTCAAGAGCTAGAAGCCAAACTTTTAAAGGTGTTCGGGTTTTCCATGTGGTACTGGTTTTGAAGGTATGAAAAATCATGGATAACAGCTGAGGTTTGGCATTGTGAAAGGCTAGGAGAGGCCGTTGGTGAATGTGTAGCCTCAGTTGCAATTGGAAACCCCCAGCATATTAGAGATTCCAGAACCATGAGATGACCACCAAATACAGTGGTGGGTGTGCAGTGGGGCCAGCTTGAGTCTCTGGACAAGCTTTGTGAGCTACAGATGGCAGAGCCAGAGAAGTGGAGTTTTTGAAGTGTTCGGGAGCACAGGAAATCATGAGTCTGAGATGTTGGAGACTGACTTACATTGCTGCACTTTGGTTTTACTTAAGTGTGTCTGGTTTTTCCCTTTTGAAATTAAATATTTAACTTGGTTTTGATTTTATAGGATTCTACAGTTAAGAGACTTTGGATTTTTAAAGACAACTTGGATTTTAAACTGTTGAAAATTTTTTTTTCAAGATTGTGGTATTTTAAAAGTTGAACTATGTCAGGCATGGTGGTGCATGCCTTTAATCCCAGCACTTGGGAGGCAGAGGCAGGCAGGTCTCTGTGAGTTCAAGGTTATCCTGGTCTACATAGTGAGCTCAGGCCAGCTGGGGCTAGTGGGAAACCCTGTCTCAAAATATCAAAAAAAAATTGTACTTTTTAAAAAAATATATATTTTATTTATTATTTTTATTTTATGTGTATGAGTGTATTGCCTGTATGTGTGTGAGTGCACCGGTGTTGTCCAATGCCATGGAGACCAGAAGAGGGCTTCAGATTCCCCTGGAACTGGAGTTAAGGACAGTTCATAGCTGCCATGTGGGTGCTGGGAATCAAACCCAGGTCCTCTGCAAGAGCAGTCAGTGCTTTTAACTGCTGAGCCATCTCTAGCCCCTGTACCATTTTTTATATTGTAATATTAATATGAAATCTTGGAGGCAAGAAATGAAAAGCGTATGGCTTACAGAGATGTGTTTATGTGTCAAGTTGACAAGAGGTCAGTTGTCAACTAGTTTTTCTGAATTTAACACAATTAGAGTCACCTGGGGAGAGGGATATGATGCCCTCTTCTGGCCTCCTCAGTCACCAGACAAGCACATGGTGCATACACATACATGCAGTCAAAACACTCATACACATAAAATAAATCTTAGAAAAAGAAAGAAAATGATGACTGTTCTGCTTGGAGGTTGGCACTCTACAACAACATGGGGCTTCCTATTGCTGTGATAAAACACTCTGATGAAAAATATCAACTTGGAGAAGAAAGGGTTTATTTGGCTTGCACATTCATATCACAGTCCATCTTTGAGGGAAGCCAAGGGAGAAACAAGTATGAACCACGAAAGAATGCTGCTTACTAGCTTGGTCCTCTGGCTTGTGCTCATTCTGCTTTCTTATACAACCTAGGACTATGTTCCCAGAGATAACACCATGTATGATAGCCTGAGCCCTCCCACATCAATTAGTAATTAAGAACATTCCTCACAGGCTAATCAGATGGAGGAAATGCCTCAACTGAAGTTCCCTCTTCCAAGGTGTGACAGGTTGACAACTGAAGCTATACAGCACAATTGACCCCTTGTCAACTTGACACACAAATGAATCACTATTAAACCATGAACTTTCCATTTCTTGTACCCAAGGTGTCTTGTTAATATTAATATCACAATAGTATAACCTAAAAAGTCCCACAGTCCTTAAAAATTCCAATTCCTTAAAAGCTCAATGTCTCTTTAAAGTAATCCAAAGTCTTGGGGCTGGAGAGATGGCTCGGTAGTTAGGAGCACTGGCTACTCTTGTAGAAGACTTGGAGTTTGGTTCCCAACACACATATGGAGGCTAACAACTGTCTGTAACTCCAGTTCTAGGTGTTCTGATACTCTGTTCTGGTTTCTGTGGGCCCTGCACATATGTGGTGCACTTACATACTTTCAGGCAAGACACTCAAACACATAAAAATAAATATTGTATAATAATAATAATAAAAATAATCTAAAGTCTAAACTGTGGGCTCCTGTAAAAATGAAAAAGTTAAAATGTTTCTTACTCCAAGAGGGAATAACAAGGGCACAATTAGAGCAAAGTAAAAGCAAATTGAACAGTATAAATAGCTCAGTGTCTAAAGTCTGGGATTCACTCATGATTTTCTGGGCTTCAGTAGGTTGGACAGTTCTGCTTCTCTGGATCTGCTATACACCTTGTTTTTGTTTTGGGTTTTTTTTTTTTTTTTTTTTTTTTTTTTGAGACAGAGTCCCCTGTAGCTCTGTCTGGCCTGGAACTAGCCATGTAGACCAAGCTGACCTCAGACTCAAAGAAATCTGCCTGCCTCTGCTTCCTTATTAGAGACATGCTACAGTATGCCCAGTTCACCTTGTTTTTTGAAGTTATATTTCTCTTTGGCCTGGGGCTTGCTTTGTTCAGCTAGACTGGCTGACCGGAAATCTGCAGCAATCTCCCAATCTCTGTTTCCCCAGCACTGGGATTACAAGTGCACATCACCATGCCTGTTTTTTTTTTTTTTTACGTGGGTTCTGGGGATCCACTTCCAGTCCTTAAGGTTGTGTGGCAAGCACTTTACCAACTGAGTTGTGTCCGCAGTCCCTCTGTTCATTTTTTGTGAAGATAAGCTGTTCATTAATGAGAGTTGGGTATTGAAGTCACCCAATATTACTGTGCTGGGGTTAACCTGTAGCTTTGCATCCAGTAGTATTTTTTTTTTAAAGACATGCCTTTTGAAAAATATTTTATTGCCAGACATGGTGATGGATGCCTTTAATCTTAGCACATGGGAGGCAGAGGTAGGCAGATCTCTGTGAGTTCATGGCCAGCCTGGTTTCCATAGCAAATCCAGGCCAGCTGTGACTAGTGGGAAACCTTATCTCAAAAAAGATAAAAAACCCAAATATTTTTTATTTATTATTTTATGTGTACAAGTGTATTGCCTTTATGCATGTAAGTGCACCTGTGTCATGCAATGCCTGGGGAAGTCAGACAAGAGCATCAGATTCCCTGGAACTGGAATCATAGATGGTTGTCAGCTGCCATGTGGTTGCTTGTAGTCAAAACCAGGTCCTCTGCAAGAGCAGCCAGTGCTCTTAACTGCTGAGCCATCTCTCCAGTCTCCTGAAATTCTTCTTATTCTATGCCCATGATTTGTAAATTGTTCTTTTCATAATGTCCTATCAATTCCATTCCTACATTTAGTTAATTTATTATTGTCCATGGTTTCTTTTTTTGTCTTTGAGAGCTAGGGTCTCCCTGTAGCTCCAGCTTGAACTAACAGAGATCCACCTGCCTCTGCCTCCCGAGTGATGGGATTAAAGGTGTGTGCTACCATGCCTGGCTATTCATTGTCTGCGTTTGAATGTTCCAATCCCTTTACCTTATCTTTGATAGTCTGTCCTCACCTTGATATAGTCTATTGGTGAGGCTTTCCTATATAAATTAATTTTTCATTTCCAGCTAGTAAAATGTTTGGTTTTCTTTAGTTCTTATCCTTATTTAATTCCACTCTCATATCCTGCATTCACTTCCTTATTTCTTTTAGATGTTTATCTGTGTTCTCTTGGAATTCACTTAGTAGTTTGTCTCCTCTGCTAGTTGTTATCCAACTTTCTCCAGTTTCTTTTTTCCCTGCAGAGTCTAGCAGACTATGCCTGCATGTCACCTACTTTCTTCTGAATTTCGTTGTGTGTGTGCGTGTGCGTGTGTGTGTGTGTGTGTGCGCACGTGCGCGCTTATGAGTGTTATGCCTGCATATATGTAAGTGTACCCACCCATGTCATGCAGGGCCCGGGGAGGCAAGAAGAGGGACTTGGATCTCCCATAACTGGAGTTATGGAAGTTTGTCAGCCATCATGTAGGTGCTGGGATTCAAACCCAGGTCCTCTGCAAGAGCAGCCAATGCTCTTAATTGCTGATCCACCACTCCAGCCCCTCTTCTGAATTTCTTTACAATAAATTCTTGGTGGCAAAATTCTGACCCAGGGTCTAGACTTCTAGACTTTGTTTCAAACATCAGGTTTGTATTCATTATAGTTCTCTAGAGGAACAGAATCAATCAAATGAATATACATTTTATTTATTCTTATTGTGTATGTATTAGTGTATTGCCTGCATGTGTATAAGCACACCTGTGTTGTACAATATCTGTGGTGGTCAGAAGAAGGCATCCCCTGGAACTGGAGTTATGGATGGTTGCTAGCCACCATGTGTGTGCTGGGAATCGAAACTGGGTATTCTTCAAGATCAATCAGTGCTCTTATCTGCTGAGTCATCTCTCCAGCCCCAAGTATGTATTTTTAAAAGCCATGCATTATTTTGGTTTACACAATAGGGGCTGGGTAGTCCAACAATGGCTTTCTGATGCTGGGGAGTCTGAGGACTGGTAGCTGTTCATTCCATGAGGCAGGATACATCATCAGTCTCAATCTGAGGATAAAGGCCTCAAGGATTCCTGGAGAGCTGCTGGTCTTCAGCTCACATCTGTGGCCAGCAAAGGATGGTACCAGCAGCAGCAGTAAGAACAGGGCATATGTACTCATCAGCAAGAAGTGAAGTCAGGCAAGCAAGCCTCACTGCTTCTTCCTCAGACCTCTTTGTATCTGGATTACTGCCAGAAGATGCCAGTCACTCTGGGCAAGATCATTGTCCCTTCAGTTCATCCTTCCTGGAAATGCCCTCATAGACTCCCTCCTCACAGGCAGTTCTCTCAGTTGATTCCAGATCAAATTGACAATCAAAAGTAACCATAACAGGGTCTTAAAGTACATATCTAGTTCTTTTATTCCTTGATTTATTTAATCTGTACCACTTACAATCTATATTCTTTATTCTGAGGCAAATTTTCAAGTTTTCTCTGGATTTATTCTATTTACCTAAAGCAGGATTTCTTCCAAACAATCTGTGGAATACTAATTCTGCAAGGTATTCTGAGAAAAAATAATTTCCAAAACCAACTACGTTTAGGAAATTATGAATATGACTTTCAAAAGTCACATTAAATTTTAGCTAAGTACCCTAAGGCATCCCACAATAATGAGACCTGGTTATCCTTCTTTAATTCAGCATTTATTGGACTTATTTAAATACGAAACAACAAAAAATTATTTTTTATTGTTTACTTTTTTATGTGCATGTGTGTGTTTTGTCTGCATGTATGTAAGGGCACCCATGCATGCAGTGCCCACAGAGGCCAGAAGAGGGTGTCAGATCACCTGAGACTAGAGTTATGGACAATTAGTTAGCTACCACATGAGTTCTGGGAACCTAGGTCCTCTCCAAGAGCAGTGTATTAGTCACTTTTCTGTTGCTGAGATAGAAACTCTGACCCAAGCAATTTATAGAAGGAAGAATTTATTTGAGCTTATGGTTCCAGGGGAATTACAGTCCATCATGGCAGGGAGGCATGGTGGCTGGAGCAGGAACAGCAGAAGTGAAGCTCTCACATCATCACACTGGCACAGGAAGCAAGAGGGCGACTGGAGATCTGGCAAAGCTTAAGAACTCTGTAAGCCCACCCCCAGTGACGTGCTTCCTCTAGGATAGCCACACCTTCTAAAACCTCCCCAAACAGCGCCATCATCTGGGGACAAAATGTCCAAACACTTGGAGCCTATGGGGGACATTTTCACTCAAACCATCACAAGCAGCAAGTGCTCTTAATTACTGAGTCATCTCTCCAGTCCTCAACAAAAACATTTTTTTAGAAACTGCTTCTAAACATTTATAGAACAGTGTACTGGAGACCTTAGAAGACAGACCTGAGAGTGCCTGATCCGGCCACTGCTTGGTGTAGGGGCTGAGAATTCAGCAGACTGCCTGAGAGCACCTGGATCTGGCCTCCACATGGTGGTGAGCTTCCCTAAAGCTTCCCCAGATCTCGATATATCCAACTCCCTAAATGAGATTACATGAAGCCCCTCCAAAGTCCCCAGGGGTAGACCTCTCTGCCTACACTACAGTAGGGCTAAGACCTTAGCAGATGGCCTAAGAGTACCTGATCTGGCCTCCACCTGGCATAGGGGCTGAGAACTCAGCAGAATGCCCAAGAATGCCAAAATCGGGCCTCTTTTTTAGCAAACTTCCCAAATTGTGCTGGAGTACCTGCTAGTAGGGGTCCAAACATTAAAAGGAAGATTGAGTATACCTGACTGGAGCCTGACTTGGTCCTCCGTGGGAGCTCCTGAGTAGCTGATCTGAAGTCATCAGTTCCCTCCAAAATAAAATCTGAAAGAACCTGAAACCTAGACCAACCAGCTTTACATACCCAATAAGAAAACAACCAAGGCACATCAATAATACGAACAGAAGCAAACTTCAGCTAAACAAAAGAAGGCTTGAATTTCATGCCAGAATCACAAATAACAAAAGAAATCCACATGCCAAAATCACAACAGAAAATTAATAATATGAAAAACCAAAACAGCCTGTTCCCACCAAACTCCACTAGTCCTGTAGAAGAGTTCTACAAGGAGAACCCTCTAGAGATAACCCAGGACACAGAATTTAAAAGAACAATCATAAACATGATAAAGGAATTCAACAAATTTAAAGAACACACAAACAAATCAAAGAGCTGAAAGAAGATAGGAATAAACTTCTGAATGAATTCACAAAAGAGAAACAGTGAAGAAAACTCAGGCTGGAAAGAAGGAAGTGAAAAAATTCAATAAGCCAATTTGAAACAACTGGAGAAAGTTTCACTGCTAGAATGAATGAAACAGGATTTGAACCCCGATCTTCTGAAAGAGCAGCCAGTGCTCTTAACCACTGAGCCATGTTTCCAGCCCAGTAGTCTTTCTATATACCAATAACAAGCAATCAAAGAAACCCTCCCATTCACGATAGCCTCAAAAAGTAAAAAAAATTTAAAAATTAAAAAATCCTCAGAATAAGCCAGGCGTGGTGGCACACACCTTTAATCCCAGCACTCGGGAGGCAGAGGCAGGCAGATCTCTGTGAGTTCAAGGCCAGCCTGGTCTACATAGCGAGTTCCAGGACAGCTGGGGCTACAGAGAGACCCTGTCTCAAAAAGACCAAAAAATATAAATAAATAAATAAATAAATAAATAAAAATGTCCAGAGGAAGGATTCAAAGAACCATTCCCCATAAGTTAATGCTACTAGGGAGAGCTGGGACAGGTGCAATGGACAGAAGAGATTCCACACGTGTATTGTGTTGCAATCAACAATTTATATTGAATGAACAATTCAAGCAATACAGAGTTACCAACAACAACACACATTAGGTGGAGAGTCAGAGTAGGTCTGGACCAGTGGGCCTAGTGCACCAGGTATCACCAGGTTACCAAAGCTTCCAGAGATCCCTGCTCTCAGGGAGTACCTCCGGGCCTGGGCCCAATGTCCAAGTCCAAAATCCTCCGTGGAAAGGCTCAGCTGCTCTGCCGTGATCCAGTGCACTCTCCCGGCCCCAGTCGATGCTGTTCAGGTTCGGGTCCTCGCGCTACTTGGTCAGGATCACGTTCTGTTGTGGCTCAGCATCTCAGGATCAGGGATGATCGGCAAGAAAGTCTCTGCATTCGGGGACAGAGTCCCGGGCAGGAACGTCGGGATGTCACCAGACAGTCGGTGTCAGTGAGACATGGAGTCTCTGTGAGCATCGGTGAGCAGGTCTGAAGCTTGTCCTTTTATATGGTTTTTGCTGGTCTAGTTTCAGAGTGCTGACGTAAGTGCCAGGTTCTGGTTCTAGTTGATTAGTTCAGCCCATATCACTCTATGCAGGATAAGTAGCTTATCACACAGTTACATACATCTTACTCTTAGGTTCCTATGGTTGCCCACCAGGTTGCCCACTAGGTTGCCATGGTTACAAGATATGCATTTGACTTGACCATGACATTTCACTTTAAACAGAGTTCAGCAAGGTTTCCAGAGTCTCAAAGTAACAAGGTATTTACTCAATTGTAATTCAAGAAAAAAAATGAGATTTTCTCCTAATTCTATAACATTCACTACAAAAAAATAAATAAATAATCCTCAGAATAAACCTGACCAAAAGCATCAAAGATCTGTACAGTGAAAATTTTAACTCTTTAAAGAAAGAGGCTGAAGAAGGCACCAGAAGTTGGAAGGACCAATGGATTGGAAGAATATTGTGAAAATGACCATCTTACCAAAAGCAATATATAGATTTGATGCAATCCCAACTAAAAAAAAAAACAAAAAACAAAAAAACAAACCATGACATACTTCACAGAATTAGGAAAAAAAAGCTAAAATTCATAAAGAAGCACAAAAGACCATGGATAGTCAATGTAACCCTGAGCACAAACAGCAATGCTTGGGAGATTACTATATCAGATCTCATAGTATACTACAGACCTCTAGTCATAAAAACAGCATGGTACTGGCACAAAAATAGACACATAGATCAATGGAACATCATCGAAGACCCAAACCTGAGTACACGCAATTTCAGCCACCTGATATTTGACAAAGGTGCCAAGAACACACAATGGAGGAAAGACAGCATCTTTAACAAATGGTGCTGGCAAAACTGGATTTTCATCTGTAGAAGAATGAAAATAGATCCTTATCTTTCATCTTGCACAACTCCAAATGGATCAAAGACCTCAATGTGAAACTCGAAACTCTGAAACTAGTAGAAGAAAACATTGGCAGTAACCTACAAGATATAGGTGTAGGAAAGGACTTTCTAAATCAGACACCAGTTGCTCAGGAATTAAGCCCAAGAATCAACAAGTGGGACCTCATTAAGCTAAAAAGCTTCTGTATAGGAAAAGAAACAACCAAGAAAGTGAAGAGAAAACCCACAGAATGGAAAAAAACCTTCACTAGTTACACGTCTGACGGAGGTTTAACATCCAGAATATATAAAGAACTCAAAAAACAAAGAACCAAGCAAACAAATGACCCAATTAAAAGATGGGCTAAAGATCTAAACAGAGAGTTCTCAAAGGAAGAAATAAAGATGGCTAAGAAATATCTTAAAAAGTGTTCAACATCGTTAGTAATTAGTACTTAGGGTAATGCAAATTAAAACCACCTTAAGATTTCACCTTACCCCAGTCAGACTGGCTAAGATGGAGAAAACAGATGATATCAAATGCTGGTGAGGACATGGAGAAAGGGGAATGCTCATTTAGTGCTGGTGGGATTGCAAACCCATGCAACCCCTCTTCCCCTATGGAAAGCAGTGTGGAGAACTCTTTAAAAACTAAAAATGAACTTACCATATGACCTGGTTATACCACTCCTTGTCATGTATCCAAAGGACACATCCTATTGCAGAGACACTTGTACAACCATGTTTGTTGCTGCTCTTTTCACAATAACTAAGAGATGGAAGCAGCCTAAGTGCCCCTCAACTGACAAGTGGTTAATGAAGATGTAGTACATTTACATAATGGAGTTCTACTCAGCAGTAAAGATGAAATAATGAAATTTGCAGGTAAATGGATGGATCTAGAAACTTATACTAAGTGCAGTAACAGACTCAGAAAAACAAGAGACATGTTCTTCCTCATTTGTGGATCAAAGCACCACATCCTTATAAGTGAGTGCATATCCTGATGTAACTGCAGGAACCAGGAATATGGAAGGGAAGTGGGGGTAAAGGGAAAGAAGGATCCCAAGAGAAGAATAGTAGGAGAAAGGTGTTACTGAGGGAGAAATATGTAAAAAGGGGTGGTTAAAGGAGAGGTGGGGGGAAGGAGGACTATACCAAGAACTATGGGAATAAAGAGGTGTGGTGGTTTGAATGAAAATGTCCCCCATAGGCGCCAAGTGTTTGGACATTTTGTCCCCAGCTGATGGTGATGTTTGGGGAGGTTTTAGAAGGTGTGGCTATCCTGGAGGAAGCACATCACTGGGGTTGGGCTTACAGAGTTCTTAAGCCTTGCCAGACCTCCAGTCACCCTCTTGCTTCCTGTGCCTGTGTGATGATGTGAGAGCTTAGCTTCTGCTGCTCCTGCTCCAGCCACCATGCCTCCTCACCATGACAGACCAAATCCAGTAGGTCCATGTCTGACTTCTGGGACTTTACTTCCAAAGGGCTTAGATGACTCAGCCTCTCAAGCTTTGCTGCATGCAACACACATCTCTCTCATGCTGGTACCACTCCCTATGTGCAGGTCTTCTTGGCAGATGCCTCACAGCTCTGGCATCATGAACTTCTCATGGTCTCCATTGCCAACTAGGCTTCACCTTCACAACTTCACGCAATGGCCTATCAGAGCCTTCTCTAGGCAGGGGAATCCCTGTTTCATGCTGCCTGGCCTCCAAGGCTCTCTGAAACCTCAGAGGAAGAATTGATGACCCCTTTACTCTTCCATCTTTCATGCCTCTAAAGCCAGCACCAGGTGAATGACAATGCCTAGTTTGACTGCAGTTTTGGGGTGGACCCCAGCCTGGTTTATGCATTTTAGAAGCTCTTCTCTTCAGTGGCCCCTGCAGCATTTTCCTTCCACAAGTTGGAGGCTTAACTGGGTGTGGTCTTGCCCTGGAGGCACTCTCTCCATTGTTTAAATTTGAATCTCTAGGCCCCTCTTTAATCACATTAATCTCCTTATCAATGGGATCCTCTCCATCACATCCCAGGGCTCCAACATTTATCTTCCTAGTGCTCTTTTTCAACCCAAACTGTATTTCTTTCTGCCCCATTTGTGCTTTTTCACTGTAGATCTGCATAATATTCAACATTAATATCCACGCCACCATTTCTACATTCAGCTGTCTTGAAATTTCTTCCACCAAAGAAATTAATCCATTACTTTTCAACTTGGCCTCAGGCAAGCTTTTTGGTCTAGGGCAGACTCCAGCCAGACTCTTTGCCAAAATATCCCAATTGCTGCTTAAGTCCTTATTTCCCTCTGGAAATACATTGTTCTCAGCACTACTTTCTTCCAGGTGCCTACTAGAATGGCCTGTTAAACTCCACTTAGAGCAATCAGCTGCTTTTCTAGCCCAACCTTCCAAAGTCTTGCACATTTCTTCAAAACCCTGCAAGGTCAGTGATAGGTAGAGAGTGGGCGGGAGCGAGCGGGTGGATGGAGGAAGGCACTGAGGCACAGATGGAATTCTCAGCGGGATACAGATTTATTTCGCATGGGGCACCTTTCCCTTGGGGAAGGGAAAGATGTCAGTGAAGGGAAGGGAAGGGAAGGGAAGGGAAGGGAAAGATGCCAGGGAAAGATGTCAGGGAAGGGAAGGGTGTCCAGGAAAGATGTCCGCCCA
>NW_008336850.1:5448-6423 GCF_000622305.1 Nannospalax galili | reverse complement strand
ACAATAGCTAAGAGATGGAAGCAACCTAAGTGTCCCTCAATTAATGAGTGGCTAATGAAAATGTGGTTCATTTATACGATGGAGCCTTACTCAGCAGTGAAGAAAGATGAAATCATGAAATTTGCAGGTAAATGGATAGAACTCAGAACTGTTATACTAAGTGAAGTAACACAGACTCAGAAAAAAAAAATCGACATATGTTCTCCCTCATATGTGGATCCTAGAACCAAATCCTGATAAGTGCGTATGTAGCCAAACATAACTACAGGAACCAGGATAATGTAAAGGAAATAGGGAGGTAAAGGAAAAGAAATAACCTGAAAGAGAAGAACAGTAGGAAACAGGCCTTAAAAAGGGAGATATGGATAAAAACTGGGTTAGTTTAAGGGAGGGAGGGGAGGGGTATACAAGGAACTTAGGAGATAAAGAGAAAGAAGGAGCTCAAGAGAGGTAGGACCATAGGAGAAGGGTATCATTAAGGAAAAAAAGGGGGTAATGGGGGCACCTTAAGTGGGAAAACCATGATGGAGGGGTGAGACAATGCAAGAGATAAATAATGCCTAGCTAGTTTTAAAAACCAGAGGTAACCATATTATTCCTACAACCTACTGACAAATTATACATAGCAGATCAAGAAATATATGTCTAGGTAAGGTTTATCTGAGAACAACTGGTCTGTGCCCAAGATTTATCTACATGATACACAGTAATTTAAAAGTACCAGACTGGTGGAACTAACCTTCTTGGATGTTTAACAGACATACTTTGAGGCCTATAATAATTTGGTCAGAGGGACATAAAGGACAGTTTTTTCTCCTTGCCCTCCTAGGTTGACTAGTTACAGGATGTGGGAGACAGGCTTGAGCCTAGGGTGAAAGTCCTAATGACAGCCACACAGCAGGCCTGAGGCAACGGCCCAACCACTGGAGCCACAAGAAACGCCTTGTGACATTTGCTTCCATTGGCAGATCATGG
>NW_008336850.1:2441-5198 GCF_000622305.1 Nannospalax galili | reverse complement strand
GGGCAGAGAGTTAACAGAGAGACATCTGAATTAAACAATACCATATATCATTAACATATATTGATCCCATATATTGATACCTCCAGGGTGGCCAAAGGGATTCCCAGACAGTAATCCAGCATAGAACTGGGAAAATGAACAGCAGAACACAATTTTATCTAAAGGAATACCAATCTTCTCTAAGGGAATATTGACAACTGATTGCTGCTAGATGAGGAACAGCTGACTTTCCTAAAACAAAGCCTCTAGATAGGCTGACTAGATTCACCAGAAGGGCAAGTAGTAAGGAATGCCTGGGGGTGCCGACAAAGGTACCGACAACACAGCAGACAGTGGCAGGGATATCAGAGTATAAGGGCTCTGGTGGGGGGACAGAGGCTATGGGAGAGTGCTATCTGGGAAGTGGGTGTAAAAATTAAATAAATAAATGAATAAATAAATAAATAAATAATAAAAATAAAGTAGGTCTTCCTCCCTGCTAAGCTAAACTCATGACCTCCATTTGCTAATGCTCATAGAACTTAAGTGAACCCTTCCTCCCAGGAAAAATTTGGATCCATACAGATAAAATGTCTAACCCCCTGCATATCCCCCAATAGATCCCAACTACTTCAGGAATCTATTCACAAACAAGATACACAAGAGAGAAATGAGGGGAATGATTTATTCCAACTGGGAAAAAATTAAACTACTGTTATAAAGAAGTGCTATTTGAACTACCCCACCTGTCCTCACCATCACCCTCTACCTCCACACGAACACATGTATGAGGCCTGACCCACCCTGTTTAGATTATCTGGTACCCATAGCTCAGTGGTCCCAGGCCCCCTTCTATCTAATCTCCATGGAAACCAATGTGTCTGCACTGCTGATACAAAACACTTATCTCATGTTAAAGGGAGTAAGAGATTAAGCCATGAGTGACTATGGCCTCAAACACAGATTCACGTTGCCCCAAATAACATGTCCCAACGTGGAAATGGTTTCATGAAGTTTTATAGTTAGAAAATAGAAAGTGTTATAAATCAAGACATTTATTCAAATACATTGGTGGAAACCTTAGGTAGGCAGGCTACAACAAAGCAGGAATCGCTGCTGTAGGTGTGACGACATTCATAGCTTCTGTGTTGGTGGAAGCTAATGGTCTGTGAATATATTCCAGGAGGTTTTGGTTAATCATCATAAGACTGTTAGGTAAGGCACATGTGGACAATGAATTCCTCTTAAAGGGAATAAAGATAGCCCAAGATAATTATGCTCAGGACCTACAACACTCCAATTCTCCACAATCATAGAGTTCTAATCAATCAGCCTAGCAAAGTATTTTTGAAGCATCAAATGGAAATGCTAGAATTTTAGATGGAAATTTTTAATATTCCTTTAAAGAGGAAACATTCTGGGGTTTACAGCAGAGCATCAGAAAAGGGTTTATCAAAAGATAGAGGGCATGGTGGCACATGCCTTTAGTCCCAGCACTCAGGAAGCAGAGGCAGGTGGATCTCTGTGAGTTCAAGGTCAGCCTGGTCTACATAGTGAGTTCCAGGCCATCTGTGGCTACAGGGGAACCCTGTCTCAAAAAGACAAAAAAAAAAAAAAAAAAAAAAAAAAAAAAAAAAGCTAAAATCTGTGTACATGTTGCCATCTTTTGCTTTTTACTTAATTTTATCAACAGATGTTCACAAAGCACCTGCATTTTTGCTTATTTGTACTATTTCACTGCTAAGCCCTCATGGGGCTTAGTACTAGTTTGGGTCCACATGGAGCCCACACTACAGTGGGAAACAAAGTTCTTCCATGAGTAGATCTATGATTACAAACTGTAAAGTTCTTGGAAGAAAGGAGTGAGATCCTAAGTGTGTGTAACAGAGTTATCTGAGTTTTCCTGATGGCAGTGCATGCTGTGTGGTCGAATGGTGACTAGGAGAGGAGAAGAAGAACTTCCTAGAGAGAAGACAGTTTCAGACTAGGGTCTGTAGGGTGTGAACCTGTCCTGCAAGAGAAACTTAAGAATAGTGTAACTGGGGAATGTAAGGGTTAGATTGTGTAGGGGCTAGACTGTGTGGGGTCTTGTAGACAAAACATAGCATCCTTTTTCCCTCTGAGTCTCAGCAAGTGGAGGAAACTCTTCTGCTCACCGATTGTTGGATTCCTGGTGCCTGGAACACTCCCTGAATTTGTACATATTTGTGGAGTGAATGGCACTCCCTCAGTGCCAGAGTTCCCACAGCATAGGATCTACTTCAAACTTTTGCTGAGCTGTTTTCACATAATGTGGGTTGAGCTTTAACTGTTTTCATTAGATGTATTTTGAAAACATTTGTCTCAACAGTGACCCTCTTGCTAATTTGAAATTATAACAATATTCACTTAGACCATAAATACACACAGGCACATACTGCCAAACCCATGTGCATAAAAGCACACTCTATATGGCCAAGCATGACCACTGCCTGGTCTCATCGCAGATGTGTGGCTTAGTCCATGATCATGTCCCAGAATATGAGTACAATTTGGCACAAGCTTACTGAGCACAGGCACCAAGCTCGGAACTGGATGGGATATCATGATCTACTTCCTAACTGTGGATCTCAGTCAGATTAAGTTCCTTAACCTCTCTGTTTCCTCATCTATAAAATGGAAATGAATAGTGTCTGTCAGGGTTCTTTTGAGGCTAAAATCACACACACACACACACACACACACACACACACACACACACACACACACACACACACACACTCTCAAAATATATAAGGA
>NW_008336849.1:10804-12284 GCF_000622305.1 Nannospalax galili | reverse complement strand
ATGTTGTAGTCCCAGTTAGGATGGCTAGGGGGAAAGCTGGCATTAATGATTCCTGGGTCTGTGGTATGGTCCCCGGTGGGGCCCAGAACCAATTTCCAGGCTGCCTCCAGAATCCTGTTTCACTCCTCAGTAGTGAGCAGGACACTCAGGAGCTGGTGGCAATCATCCCAGGTGGGCTGGTGAGTGAAGTGAACAATTTCCAATAAGTTAATCAAGTCCCTAGGGTTTTCAGAGAAAGGCGCATTCTGTGAGTGCCAATTGTAAAGATTACTGGTGGCAAAGGGCCAGTAATGAAAAGGCTGATTGCCCTCTCTATCTGGGGGCCCTGCTGGCCAGAGGGGGAGGACAATGGTGTCAGGCTGGGGGGCTGCCCTCCTCCAGCTCTGTGTGGCCTGCGCAGGTCCCTCTGGAAGCAATGGTGGCTCCTCAGGGTTAGGAGGTGGGGCCTGCACTTGTGGCGCCATTGGTGGGGTGCCCGTCTGAGAGGAGTAGGGTGGGGGAAAGACGTCGTTCTCCTCTGTGCCTCCCTGGAGAATGGGTTTCTCTTCTGCT
Organism: Nannospalax galili; assembly: GCF_000622305.1. NCBI lineage: Eukaryota > Metazoa > Chordata > Mammalia > Rodentia > Spalacidae > Nannospalax > Nannospalax galili. The sequence continues at coordinate 11,732 of NW_008336849.1, read as the reverse complement.
TTTGGTCTGAGAGGGAGGACCTGCAGAGGTGGAGAGGGAGCAGTGGGACTAATCAGGGGAAGGAAGGACTTGACCCAGGCTGGGGAGCTATCAAGTCATTTGATGAGGCCTCTCCAGGTCACAATGTATGGGACCTGGTCCTGGTGGCCCGTCCGTGGGTGGAAGATGTGGTCCTCTACCCTGGAAATCAAACTCAGGTTAAAAGTCCCTTCAGGGGGCCATCCAACATTGAAGGAGGGCCAATAAACCGAACATAAAGTTGTCCATTTCTTTTTCTGGTATGGGCAATCATCTTAACATCCCCCCAGTGGACTAGTGTAAGATCTAGAGGGGAAGATGGGGTGTTGCCCATAGTGTTTATCAGTCCCATCCATTTCATCAACAAAGAAATTAGAATGAAGAGTACAAGACACAAGAACAACACAGACAGACAGAGGGCAGAGTAAACTACCAAGACAGAGGGCCCAAATTAAACTACCGTGGCTTTCAGATGGTCTGGACTCTTAGCCGTGTGGATTCCCTGGCTCGATTGTGCCAAAGACCATATGGATTGGACTCGCATGTCCCAACAGGGTCGCGAGGTCCTCTGAGGTTTCAGATGGGCTAGTGTCCTGGTGGGGTGTCCGGTGGGGAACAACCACTCCGATGAGGATGGGGACGTCTCCTGAATCCTCCAGGTCACCTTGCTAGTGTTCCAGCAACAAAAAACTGAGATCAGATGGCTGCGACCAAAGGGAAAGTATAGAAAAGACGGAAAGACAGGCGGACAAACACAGTTTTACAAAAACTTATCCGGCCGGTTGATCACAAAACTTTTGCAGTCGGTTCCTCTTGGAGGTCTCTGTGGGGATCCTGGACAAGCCCCCAAATGTTGTACCCCATCCACTGGACCCCAAAAAGACCACCGAGAACCCAACACACCAAAATG
>NW_008336849.1:9124-10729 GCF_000622305.1 Nannospalax galili | reverse complement strand
ACAACAGATCCATGCTGAGAGCCCAGAGTAAGGGAGAGTGGAGCCTTTTATAGGTTTTAGACAAAAGGGGGGGGGGAGATACCGAAGATACATTTTGGTTGGTTCAAGGAGACCGTGTGTGCCAACATAATTTTAAACCGATTGGATGCATAAGATGCAGCCCTGGAAGTTTCTTATTGGTAGGTGCTATTCTCAGGGCTGTGGAATGTGCTGACTGTTACGTGTGGGGCCAGGAGTCTCTGTTTTTACCTTATAGGGCAGTTTTTATGCTCGGGTTTGGTTAATCTCTAGTTTCCTGGAAGGAGAGGGGAATATCAGGTGGGAGTCAGGGCATGCCAGGGCGTGTTTAAGCATGTCTAAAGCAGTAGCCAAGCATTTTACAGAAGCTAAAAGAGCAATTAGTGGGGGTCTGGAGGGATTGGGGGGTAGCGGGTGAATGAAGAGGGTCTCAGGGTTCTACAAGTTGACCCAAATAATCCAATTTACTTTTATTCTTAATGTCATTTGAAGATCTGTTCCACAGGGGTTTCATGGGATTTGGAGGAGACCCTGGATCCTTTCAGTTCCATCTATGTGAAGATAGGTCAAAGGTCCTGCATGACCATGGAGGCCTTCACTTGGAAGAATGGAGGAAATATATCCTCTGTGTTGACCCCCTTCTTTGTAGACTGGACATTGGTTCAAGTCCATCTGGTAGGGTTTCCATGGCTTCCCAGAACAAGAGGACAGGTGACTCACCACATTTACAGGACATTTTGAGAGATGCTCCATAGTCCCCTGGAACTTAGTCGACCATAAAGGGCAAGGAGGAAAAACTGTCCTTTAAGTCCCTCTGACAGTATTAGTATAGGACTCAAAGTATGGCTGTTAAACATCCAAGGTTAGTTCCACCAGTTTGATACTTTTAATTACTATGAGCTATGTAGATAAAGTTTGAGCAAAAAAACAAATGTTTTCAGCTAAACCTTGAGTACACATATAGTTTGTTCCTTGAACTAATTGTATGAATAATTTGTCAGTAGGTTGTTGGAATAATATGGTTCCTTCTGGCGTTTTAAAACTAGCTATGCATTATATATCTCCCTCACTGTCTAACACATCCACCATAGTTTCCTCATTTAAAATGCCCCCATTTTCCTGATCTATCTCTTGATAATACCCTTTTCTTATGGTTCCACCTCTCTGGAGCAGAACTAAAGTCAACAAAGGAAGGCTTGAGTCTCACTCAAGAACAAGAAACTATAAAAGAAATCCACATATCAAATTCACAGTGAAAAAAACATGAAAAACACAAATGATATATCCCCACCAAGTACCAATGATCCTGTAAAGGGGTACATTGAGAATGCCCTAGACATATGTAACACCAGTCATGGAATTCAAAAGAACAGTTGTACACATGTAAAAAGAATTTAATGAATTCAGAGAACACACAAAGAAATCAAAGATTTGAAAGAAGACAGGAATAAACTTATGAATAAATTCAGAAAAGAGTTAGAAATATTGAAGAATACTAAGTCTGAAATGAAGAAGGAAGTGAAACACTCAGTAAGCCAATTAGAAATGACAGGAGAAAGCCTCACCAATAGGATGAATGAAATGGAA
>NW_008336849.1:4708-8283 GCF_000622305.1 Nannospalax galili | reverse complement strand
TATTGCAAGCATGGCTCCCAACATTTCCCCCTTTCCTTTTATATTTTTAAAGATGAAGTACATGCCAAGACTGGGATGGAAGGACTGTGCCTGTCTTAGGTTGTCCTCTGCCAGAGTGAAAGCTGTTGTGGGCAGCCGGTGTCCCGCTTTCTTCTGAGAGGATCGTAACCTTCACTGGCTAACCAGCCTCCGTAAAGCTCCCATCTAATGGCCACGGCCTTGGGGAAGGAACGGGAAATACCATTGTGGCACAGTGTCACTGAGAGAGAAATTTGACTGCGGGGACCGGAGTCTGGATCCGAATCTTGGCCAAATTGTGTGTACTTCGAATTTGGAATTTGGTTTGAATTGAATTTTGACTTGCGAATTTTGCGGTACCTGTGCAACTGGAGGTTAGGGTGAGGTTAGGCAGAGCCTAAGTCCCCCCTGAAAACAAACAAAAAGGACCCCAATGTGGTGAAGGGAAATGGAGGGACCCAACAAGTAAGGGTATAGATGGTGTACATAACAGAAGGGGCATTACATAACGGATCAGAACAACGGTGTACAAAGCACGTGGAGCAGTCAAGGAATTGCGGAAAGCATGACAGCATCATTGTCAAAGTCTAGAGAGGAAAACGGTGGGTGCCAGTGGTGGAAACAGTCCATAGGAAATGCGAACAGAGTCCAAAAAACCAGTCCAAGAAAATTGGGAACTCAGGAGGTGATGACGGATGGTGCAGTGATGACACAGGTGGCATAGAGTCCAGAGATGTCACAAAGTGAATGAGGCATTCAGGTACCCAACATGCATTGTCAGCATCCTGCAGAAAAAACACAAACATGCCCTCTCCCCCAAATGAGGACAGGATCTAGTCCATGCCAGAGTCCCATACAAGGATCCGTCCATTACACTTTGGCATAATCTGTGGAAGAAGAAGAATGCCACAATCTATCAGCTGCAGAGCGACATCGGGCATCCAGGGTTAAGAAAGTTAACACAAGGAGGGCAAGAGTTAACACATGGTAAAACGGACAGTGAGTTGGGTAACGGTGACTGGACACTCTTCTTCCAACTAGAATGGTATAAGTCAGTAAGTCATAATCTAATGTAGGTCAGTGTGTAATCACAGTGACATTGTACATTTGAAAATGAAAGAGAACAACGGTGCCAGCCAGCTGCTGCAGGCAACGAAAAACGTAATGACCTCCCACAAATAGTATGCAAGGTACAAGCATCAAGGTAATCAAAGAAACTCTAGAACGAAGTACAATACTCTGATACCATATACGAGGATTAAAACCAGAGAGAGTATGTTGCATTAATCATTTTGCTCTGAACATAAGAGAAGTGTTAAACTTAGAAGGAGCAACGTAAAGTTGAGTAAAACACCAATCATATACATATTGTACTGTTTTTTGCAATTTCAAGAACTTACAGCCTACCCATTGAATTCTGCTTTGTAAAGCCATGAGTTCATCTTGCAAGGGAGCATGAAGTCTGCAATCACTCAGATGTCTGCAGCGCCACACCAGTGGTAGTTGCAGTAGAAGCCAAGGCAAGAAGACCTAAAATAGCAGCAATTATCAGACCAGTCATGCGTTTACCACGCTGCAGCAATCTGTTGAAAAATTCCAGAATCAATCCCTGAGCAGGACTGTTTTTCAAGGAATGCTGTATTGTCACAGAAATCCATAAAGAATTTTGTTGTGTCAAGATCATAATAGAGTCAAGCACAGGATCAAAGGCTATAGAGTTATTAAGACAAGTATACAAACGACAATTTTGGCAAGTCAGGTTCATGTCCTGAATGACCATATGTCCAATTAAAATTACAAGAGGAAAGCGTACACAAGCTGTACTAGTGTGACTTTTGACTGTAGCAAAGGAGAATGTTGGAAGCCATACAAAAAGTTCCATCAAAGAAAGTCACTGGCATGCGAGTGGCCAACAACGGTAGCACATATACGGAGGAGTAGTTATGCCTCCATGTACTCGAATGATATGTTTTGAATCACATTTAAAGACAAAGTCCTTAGACTCCATACATTTTGGTAGCCAATTACCCAAAGGGCTCCAATGTCTTCATAATCCTGTCATAACAAAGATTGCCTTACAGAAACCAGAGCAGAAGAACACATTGTCACATTTTGGGAGAGATGGAACAGCTGGAGTCTTTCATGTAGTCCAAGTGGAACCTATTGACTGAGCAGAGAAATGTACCACATCTGGAGGGCTACATGTATCTACCTGTTGGAACAACTTAATGGTGCCATGGTAGAGGATAGTAAGGAGGAACTCCCAAGCACAGAATTTTAGTAGTGATGAATTAAGTACAATTTAAATCCCACCATTCATTGTCATGAAAATCAGACTGACCAATACCATAAGAAGGGAACAAAACATTTATAGGAACAGTAGGGACTACAATAGTGGGCTCTGTGTACATATGAGGACATAAGAGGGAAGCAGTAGGTACATGACACATACATAGAGGTAAGATACATATAACAGGTGGGTGCACAAGTCACAGTCATAGATGACAGCAGGATCAGTGGATCTGGAAACAGAACAATAAGGCTTATAAACAGGTCAAGCTTGAAAAGAACCCTATATAACACAAGAGACATAGCCAAGGCCACAGAAAACAGATGAAACCAAGGAAAGTGTAACTCAATAATGTGGCAACACTGTAGGCAGGGAAAGCGTGATCATTAACGGAGAAGTTCCTGCAAACACAAGAGTGCCCTTAGCAACACACTTCAGGTAACCAAGGTAACATAAAACAAAGACATGATACCATTGTCATGGAGAGAATAACTAAAAGGGGGTTTCCACAACACAATAGAGGTTTCCAAGGTACTGGGAAACAAACAGGACAAAAACAGCTTTAAATGCAATCCATGTTATGTGTCAAATATGTCTGTAGAGACTGTAGATGTATACACTGAAATGAGTGAAAATTACACCCAGGACCATCATCCGTTGATAAGCTTTCAGGAGTCCCTAGTGCTGAAAAGCAATGAATGCAGTGAGTGAGGAACCATGTAGGACTTACACCAGTAAGAGCAGAAGCAAAGAGAAAGCCAGAAAAGATATGTATAGTAACAGAAACACAGCATAACCGACCACATTCAGGAACATCCATCTGCCATACTTGATTAGGAATAATTCCATGAAGCTGAAACAGAGTATCTCCAGTATCCCGATCTTCGTTAGGCTCCAGGAGGGACATGAGGCCTGACACATCCTCTTCCGCAGCAGTTGTCTGCCGCACAGCCTTTTGTAATGGAGACATGGAAGATGCAGTACAAGTTACTAAAGGATTATATACCATAGGTACAGCAACATAGTAGACTGAGACTTCCCTAGTTCAGTGCGAACAGTGGCGAAGAGTATTCCAAGCAACTTCTCCCAGGACACCATTTTGCAGCCGCACACCTACTCTGATAAGCTTTGAGTACCAGGCATAAAGATGAAGGAGAGGGGAATAAGTACTGGAAATGTGATTGCAGCAGCAAGTCTAGCAACAGAGTTGCTAAGCATTGGAGGAGGAGAAAGTCCTAATGTATGAAACGAACCTGTACAAGAGGTC
>NW_008336849.1:0-1036 GCF_000622305.1 Nannospalax galili | reverse complement strand
AATAACTTTAAATATTAATGGACTGAACTCCCCAGTCAAAAGACACAGACTATGTGAATGGATTAAGAAACAAAATCCATTTTTTTGTTGTCTGCAAGAAACTCATCTCACTTTCAAGGACAGACACTATCTCAAAGTGAAAGGATAGAAAAAAAAATATAACAAGCAAATGGCACTAAGAAAAAAGCAGGCATTGCAATTGTAATATCTGACAAAACAGACTTCAAACTAAAACTAATCAGAAGAGATAAAGAGGGTCACTTCATTCTGATCAAAGGAACACTTGACCAAGAAGATATTACAATCATAAACATATATTCACCAAACTCTGGGGCACCCCACCTCATAAAAACAGTACTAGAGAACATTAAGATCTAGATTAATCACAACTCATTAATAGTAGGGGACTTCAATATTTCATTGTCTCCAATAGATAGGTAAACAGGACAGAAAATTAAAAGGGAGACATCTGAATTAAACAACACCATATGTCAAATGGATCTAACAGAAATCTACAGAACACTCCACCCAAGCACCAAAGAATATACTTTTCATTCAGAGCCCCATGGAACTTTCTACAAAATGGACCACATACAGGAGCACAAAACAAGCCTCAACAAATATTAAAAGATAGAAATAATGTTATGCCTTCTATCAGACTACAATGCAATAAAGCTTAAAATCAACACCAGAAAAAACTCTGTTAACTACGTGAACACATGGAGATTAAACAACACACTCCTGAATGATGAATGGGTGAAAGGAGATATTAAGAAAGAAATAAAACTATTCCTGGAACTAAATGAAAAGGACAACATGACATAACAAAACCTCTGGAACATGTTGAAACCAGTCCTTAGAGAGATGTTTATAGCTCAAAAAGCCTACATTAAAAATTCAGAAGGAATATGAAGAAATGACTTAACATTGAAACTCAAGACACGTGAACAGCAACAACAAATGGAACCCAAACCCAGAAGACAAGAAGAAATTTAAAAAATCAGAGCAGAAATAAATGAAACAGAAACAAAGAAAA
>NW_008336848.1:2254906-2255031 GCF_000622305.1 Nannospalax galili | reverse complement strand
CTTGAAGCAATACACAGAGCTGAAGAAAGGAAGGACTATACCCAAGGGGTTATAGAAAAAAATTTAATGACTATAATAACTGTAGAAATTCACAGATATCCCAAGAATGTGAACAGAAATAAAAT
>NW_008336848.1:2249964-2253259 GCF_000622305.1 Nannospalax galili | reverse complement strand
ATGTTAGAAATGGAGGGAGAACTCCCAAATTCCTTCTTTATGAAGCCAGTATCACTCTAATACCCAAACTGGATAGAGACACAACCAAAAAAGAAAACTATATACCCGTATCCTTAATGAACATAGATGCAAAAATTCTCAATAAAATACTTGCAAACTGCATATAGACACACATCAAAAAGATCATCCACCATGATCAAGTCAGCTTTTTTCCAGAGATGCAGGGATGGTTTAATATACATAAGTCACTAAATGTCATAAGTCATATAAATGGACTCAAAGACAAGAACCACATGGTCATCTCAATAGATACAGGGAATCACTTTGACAACATTAAATACACATTTATGTTCAAAGTCCCAGAGGGAATTGGACTGCTGGGAACATACCTCAACAAAATTAAAGCTATGTAAACAAAACCACAGCCAACACCATTCTAATTGGAAAGAAACTGGAGGCATTCTCATTAAAATCAGGAACCAGAAAAGGGTGTCCACTATCTCCACTCCTTTTTAAGATAATGTTAGAAACTCTTGCAAGAGCAGTAAGACAAGAGAAGAAAATTAAAGGAATAATAATTGGAAAAGAAGGGATCAAATTATCCCTTTTTGCAGATGATATGACATTACCTCTAAGAGATACCAAAAATTCCACCACGAAACTCCTAGAAATGATTAACACTTTCTGTAAATTGATAGGTTACAAAAATCAATCTACAAAAGTCTGTAGCCTTTCTATATATGAATAACAAGCAATCAGAGAAAGAGTACATAGAAACATTTCCTTTCACAATAGCTGGAAAAAAATCTCTGAATAAACCTGACCAAGGACATTAAAGACTTCTAAAATGAAAATTTTGAATATTTAAATAAAGAGATTGAGGAAGTCATCAGAAGATGGAAGGAACTCCCATGCTCATGGGTTGGAAGAAATAATATTACAAAAATGACCGTTCTACCAAAAACCATTTATAGATTCAACGCAATGCCAATCAAAATTCCCATGACATTCTTTACAGAATTGGAAAAAAAACCCCTAAGATTAATATGGAAGCACAAAAGACGTTGGATAGCCAAAGTATCACTGAGCACTAAGAGCAATGCTGGGGGAATTACTATACCAGATTTTAAACTGAATTACAGAGCTATAGTCATAAAACCAACATTGCACTGGCATAAAAATAGATCTGTAGATCAATGGAACAAAATTGAAGACCCAAATTTGAGTACATACAATTTCAGCCACCTGAAAGTTGACAAAGGGGCCAAGAACATTCACTGGAGGAAAGACAGCATGTTCAGTAAATGGTGCTGGGGAAACTGGATCTCCATGTGTCTTTCACCTTGCACAAAAGTCAGCTCCAATGAATCAAAGACCTCAATTTGAAACCTAAAACTCTGAAACTGTTAGAAGAAAACATTGGCAATAACCTACAAGATATAGGGTGTAAAAAAGGATTTTCCGAACCAGACGTCAATTGCTCAGGAAAAAAGTCAACAATCAACAAATGGGATGTCATAAAACTTAAAAGTGTCTGTACATCAAAAGAAGCAACTAAGGAAGTGAAGAGAAAACCCACAGAATGGGAGAAAATCTTCATCAGTGACATGTGTGACAGAGGTTTAACATCCAGAATATATAACAAACTCAAAAAACAAAGAATCAAGAAAGAAAGTAACCCAATTAAAAGATGGGCTAAGGAACTGGACAGAGAGTTCTCAAAAGAAGAAATAAAAATGTCTGAGAAGTATCTTAAAAGATGTTCAATATCAATAGTAATTAGTAAAATGCAAATTAAAACCACTTTAAGATTTCACCTTACCCTAGTCAGACTGGCTAAGATCAAGAGAACAAATAATAGCAAATGGTGGAGAGGAATGCGGGGAAAGGGGAATGCACAGCCACTGCTGGTGGGGCTACAAACTTGTTCAACCCCTGTGGAAAGCTTTGTGAAGAACTCTTAAAAACTACAAATTAACCTACCATTTGAGCCAGTTATACAACTCCTTGGCATACATCCAAAGAACTCATCCTGTTGCAGAGACACTTGTACATTCGTGTTTGTTGTTGCTCTTTTCACAATAGCTAAGAGATCAAAGCAACCAAAGTGTCCCTCAACTGATGAGTGGATAATGAAAATGTGGTTCATTTATGCGATGGAGTTTTACTCACCAGTAAAGAAAGATGAAATCATGAAATTTGCAAGTAAATGGAAGGAACTAGAAACTATTATACTAAGTGAAGATACACACACTCAGAAAAAAAAAAGACATATGTTCTCCCTCATATGTGGATCCTACCACCAAATACTGATAAGTATGTATTTATCCAGACATAACTACAGAAACAAGGATAACGGAAAGAAACCAGGAAGGTAAAGGAAAAGAAAGAATCTGAACGAGTAGTAGAAAACAAGCATTACTAAGGGAGATATGGATAAAAATTGGGTTAGTTTAAGGGAGGGAGGAGGGAAGAGTATACAAGGAACTTAGGGGATAAAGGGAAAGAAGGAGCTCAAGAGAGGTGGGGCAATAGGAGAAGAGTATTAAGGAAGAAAGGGGAAAAGTGGGGACACCTTAATTGGGGAAATGATGATGGAAAGGTTAGACAATGCAAGAGATAAATAACGCCTAGATAGTTTTAAAAACCAGAGGGACCCATATTAGTCCAACAACTTATTGAAAAATTATAAATACCAGATCAAGAAATATATGTCTAGGCAAGGTTTATCTGAGAACAATTGGTCTTTGCCCAAGCTTTATCTACATGGCACATGGTAATTAAAAATACCAGACTGGTGGAATTAACCTCCTTGGATGTTTAACAGACATACTTTGAGGCCTATTCTAATTTGGTCAGAGGGACATAAAAGAAAGTTTTTGCTCCTTACCCTTCTAGGTCAACTAGTTCCAGGAGCCTATAAGCATCTCTCAAAATGTCCTGTAACTGTGGTTAGCCACCTGTTCTCTTGATCACGGAGGCTATAGGGATGCCACCAGATGGACTTAAACCAGTGTCCAGTCTACAAAGAGGAGGCTCAACTCAGAGGAAACATTTCCTCCATACTTCCAAGGAAAGCCAACCATAGTCAATCAGGACCTTTGACTTATCTTCACATACACAGAACTAGTAAAAGAAAGGAGCGGTGGCTGGAGAGATGGCTCAGTGGTTAAGAACACTGGCTGTTCTTGCAGAAGACCAGGGTTCAAATCCCAGCACCCACATGGCAGCTAACAGCTGTCTGCAATTCCAGTTCCAGGGGATCCGACAACAACCTCTTCTGTCTTCCGCGGGT
>NW_008336848.1:2246576-2248602 GCF_000622305.1 Nannospalax galili | reverse complement strand
TTAGCCTTAAAAATTTGTCTTTCTGTAGGAAACAGTATATTTTGAAATGAAATGGAGATCTTTTCTAAAGGTTAAAACCTCATTCAATTTTTGTCTTAACAGAATTTATACTGAGTTCAATATTGAATAACTGTATTAATTCAACTGTGTACCAAAAAATTTTATAGCCACTCTTGAAAAAGATCTATCTGTGCTCTGGACAACTGCCTGGAGATTTTTGAAGAAAGGGTCTCCATGTAGGTCCAGCTAGCCCGGAACTCCCTATGTAGACGAGGGTGGCATCAGTCTCACAGAGATCTGCCTGCCTCTACCTCCTGAGTGCTGGGATTGAAAGCTTTTGCCGCCATACCCTGCTAAAGTTACTTTTATAGCTTTGAGAGTGTGATGAGATGTTTTTTCTTACACAAGTCATTGTATAGTCACGTGTTCATTGACTCACTCATCTGAAGAACACTGTGTAATTTATACGATGGAGTTTTGCTCAACAGTAAAGAAAGATGAAATCATGAAAGGTAAATGGATGCAATTGGAAACTGTTATAGTAAGTGAGGTAACACAGACTCAGAAAAACAAATGACATATGTTCTCCCTCATATCTGGATCCTAGCACCACATCATTGTAAGTGAGTATGTATCCAGACATAACTATAGGAACTGGGATAATGAAAATGAACCAGGGAGGTAAAGGAAAAGAAGAATCTGAAAAACAAGAGTAGGAAACAGGTGTTCATAAGGGACATATGGATAAAAATGGGGTTATTTTAAGGAGAGGGGGAGAGAGGGTTATACAAGGAAACTTGAGGATAAAGGGAAAGAAGGAGCCCAAGAGAGGTGGGACCATAGGAGAAAAGTATTATTAAGGAAGAAATGGGAAAAATAGGGGCACTTTAAATGTGGAAACCATGGTGGAAGGGTTAGATAATGTAAGAGATAAACAATGCCTAGAAAGTTTAAAAAAAACAGAGGGAATCATATTTGTCCAACAACCTACTGACAATTTATACATACAACTAGCTCAAGGAACATAATATGTCTAGTCAAGGTTTCTCCGAGAACCTTTGTTCTTTGCCCAAGCTTTATCTACATAGCACACCGTAATCAAAAGTACCAGACTGGTAGAACTAACCTTCTTGGATGTTTACTTGCCGTACTTTGAGGCCTATACTAATTTGGTCAGAGGGACTTAAAGGACTGTTTATACTCCTTGCCCTTGACTAAGTTCCAGGGGACTATGAGCATCTCTCAAAATGTCCTGTAACTGTGGTGAGTCACCTGTCCTCTTGATCAAAGAGGCCTTGGGGACTCCACCAGATGGACTTTAACCAGTGTCCAGTCTACAAAGAGGAGGGTCAACACAGAGGAAACATTTCCTCTATGCTTCCAAGCAAAGCCAGCCATGGTTGAGCAGGATCTTTGACATATCTTCAGATAGATGCAACTGGTAGAGGAAAGGAGCCAGGGGATCCTCCTAAGCCCTTGTGACCCCTGAGGAACACATTCTCAAATGACCTTAAGACAAAAATAAATTGTTTTTTCTGGGCCAACTGCATAGTCTTAAATACCCAAAAGGAAAGTATAATCAAAGATTAAAGGGATCAATATAATTTTTTAAGAGTCCATGTGTATAGCTAAAGACTACATAACAAGAAACAAAGCCAGACAGGAGATACCTTCCTTTGAGTTGTTGGCCAGGGTAGCCCAAGAGACTCCCAGACAGAAACCCAGCATAGAACTGGGAAAATGAAGAGAAGACCCCAATTTTATCTAAAGGAATGTTGGCAACCATAGATTGCTGCTAGGTGAGGAAGAGCTGATCTTCCTAAAACAAGGAACTATAGATAGGCTGACTAGACTCAGTGGATGGATAAGTACTGGTGAAAGGCAGGGGCACTGACAAGACAGTGGACAGTAACAGGGATGACAGAGTATATGGGCTCCGATGGGGGGAGAGGGCATGGGAGGGTGTCACTTGGGCTGTGGATATATAGATGAATAAGATTGTTTGGGATGTTCTGTATGAAATACA
>NW_008336848.1:2244449-2246466 GCF_000622305.1 Nannospalax galili | reverse complement strand
GTTACAGACAGTTGTTAGCTGCCATGTGGGTGCTGGGATTCGAACCTGGGTCTTCTGCAAGAACAGTCAGCATTCTTAACCGCTCAGCCATCTCTCCAGCCCATGGAGATCTTTTTTAAAGGCTAAAACCTCATTCAGTTTTATGTCTTACAGGGTTTATACTGAGTTCAATTTTATATGACTGTAAATTCAACTGTAAACCTAAAAATTTACAGCCAATTTTGAAAGAGATGCATTTTATCTCTGGAAACTGTTATTGAATATGTCAATGCTGTTGTAATGAAATGCTTCTTCTAATTATGTGATTATTAAATAAATAATTTTAAAAAATGAACCAATGTTAATTCCTAAAGAACTGAAACCTGGTACTTAATATGACACAGTTGGCACTTCTGCTGTTGAGATGACTCAGCATGTAAAGGTTCTTGTTTCCAAGCCTGATGACCTGCTTGAACCCGGAAACTCATATACAAAAAGAGAGAAAATACAAGGTTGTTCTCAGACCTCTACATGTGTGCCTTTCCATGACTATGTATTCTTGGACACACACACACACACACACACACACATCCACGCATGCACACAACACATGCACACGTGCATGCAGGTATGCATAAAATACATAACAAAATAAATAAATTCCAATTTTTAAATCTATGAAGTGAGCGAGGTGCAGTGGTGCACGTCATTTCACCTGACACTTGAGAGGCTGAAGTGGATAGAACTCTCTGAAATAGATTTTAGCATGATCTACAAAGTCATTTCCAGCCAAAGTGGGGCTACAAGGAGACTAAGACTAAACATGCCCCATCCACCCACCGCCAAAATAAAACCCAATAATATTAGTTATTGGTTGGGTAGATTTTGTTACGCATTGTCAGTATTGAACTTTTAGTAAAACTTTTATTTCTCAAATTTACTGAACTCATCAAAAACAAGAACTTCTGAAGGAGCACCCACCCCTCTGTGAAGAGGATGCTCAGAATGCAACTGCTCTGAGTTCGACTCAGCTCTGGGAAAAACATGAAATTGACACAAAACATCTAGTTATACTCCCTGGGAAGATATGGTAGTACAGGAGAAGTTGGAAGCTGCTGTACATACCATGGCAACACATGAAGAAAATGCATTGGATACATGCTGCAAACTATTAACAGGAATTTAAAATTAGGCAAGAAGTAAAGAAAAAATATAAGCACAAAAAGACATTTGAGATGGTTTTTGGATTTCTGCCCTATATCCAATTAAAGATGGACAAGTAGTGGGGAATAGCTGGGGGTACCGACAACACAGCAGACAGTAGCAAGGATATCAGAGTTTAAGGGTTCTAGTCGGAATTTAAAATTAGGCAAGAAGTAAAGAAAAAATATAAGCACAAAAAGACACTTGGGATGGTATAATTTTGGATTTCTGCCCTATATCCAATTGAAGATGGACAAGTAGTTGGGAATAGCTGGGGGTACCCACAACACAGCAGACAGTAGCAAGGATATCAGAGTTTAAGGGCTCTAGTTGGGGGAGGGAAGCTATAGGATGGTGCCATCTGGGAAGTGGGTGTATAGTTGAATAAGATGGTTTGGGATGTTCTGTGTGATATACACACATACACAAAAAAAAATCAACAAACAAAAAATGAATTATATTTGAGGAGGAAGTATAAAAATTACAGTAGCAGGGATGACAGAGTATAAGGGCTCTAGTGGGGGAGGGAGGCTATGGGAGGGTGCCATCTGGGAAGTGGGTGTATAGTTGAATAAGATGGTTTAGGATGTTCTGTGTGATATACACACATACACACAAAAAAAAAAAATCAACAAATATGAATTATATTTGAGGAGGAAGTATAAAAATTTACATCATGTTAATTAGTAGAGGTGATAAACATTACCATTGAAATCTACCCGATGAATTTATAGACATACACAGGCAACAAGGATCCAAGTGCAACCAATTATGACTAGTAATAATCACATACATACAGATTAGAGATGCATGCACCAAAATCTCAGTGTTAGTG
>NW_008336848.1:2233189-2244218 GCF_000622305.1 Nannospalax galili | reverse complement strand
TAGAGAGAAGAGAGAAACTTTAAAAATTTGATCAGATATATAACTGATGAAATTACTGAATTTACCCGATTTTCATTTATTTAGGTTTTTTTTTACTTTATTTTTAAGTAGGTGGTATGTTGCTCTGTTCCAAAGTCAATGCACTACTCTTGCCTTTGCCTCCCAGGATTTCAGAGGCATGTGTCCCAGAGCCTGGATCTCATGCTCTTTGTTTACTTATTTGGGGGGGGGATTTATACAAAAATCAATGACCCGTCATGCCATAATCGGTTGTCATTATCCTGTGTGCTCATTTCTTCCCCTCCTTTCAAGATTAAAAATTTTGAAAACCTAAACATCTGAGTTCATTGCTATATGTATCTATGAAGTACAGAGATTCAAAGTTGGTGAATTTAAGAGAATCATACAAAAAGGGAAAAAATCAAATTAGAAACTCATATTTGTATTTTTACATGTGCATACACACACATTTATCTGAAATATGGATGCCAACAATGACCCTTGCATTGATTATGGCTAATCACACCATCTTTTGTGAATGAATGGAATTAGGTATAAAAAATTAGGACCATGAATAATTTATCTACTTTTCAGTCATTTGAACTGCATATTTTACCTGACTTTAAAGGTTCTGTGTCTGCTTTTTCCACTGGTTCAGTCTGAAGGGATCCTTGCACGTCCATGGTAGGCTGGATGGGTCAGAAACATGATCAATGCTAAATGTCAAGTGGTTCATACAATATCTATTTAGTAATTCGAGAAATGTATAAAAATTATTGCCATTGAGCAAACATCTTCCTCCTGGTTCTCTAAAATGCAAAAGGTAATAAAACCAACCCAATGTAGATACAGCCAACCAACCATTGATGAAGGATGGTGAAGACCAGAGTACTCATGCTTGTGTTTCTAAATGAATCCTTCAGTGTTATAACCTGTCAGGATGTAATAGGCACTTAGAAATAAATTTTACTAAAAAATATTGAGTCTACAAATGAATTTTAGTAAAAAGTACTTGGGTCTACAATATTACTAAAATCAGGATGAAACACTGTCATCTCTTCAGTTTGTATCTGTGTCCTCTACCATGGGTCACCTACATTCCTCTCTACATAGGCATAGTAAACACTCTACAAATATCCACATCAAAAACACAGATGCCCATGCTCTATCATTACCCTCGGAGCTGATGTCTGAAAGAGTAGCTGATAGAACTTATCGACAGCTTTTAGAGTCTGCTGTTCCAGAGCTCCAACTGGTGCCCACAGTCTCCACTCATTCTATGAAACCTTTCCCAGAGGAGCCAATCATGAACACAAGTGTGTATATCTGGATGCTGATTGTAGAATTAATACCATATGTAATAATATTAACTTTCTAAATGTTATTCAGTCACTCTAATATCTAATAGAACACCCATTTTCTAACAAATCCAATTTATAATGTGACTACCATGATCACTTCTTAAGTATTTTTCTTTCTTTACATTCTTTTCTTTTTTGTCTTTTTGAGACAGGGTCTCCCTGTAGCCCCAGCTGTCCTGGAACTCACTATGTAGACCAGGCTGGCCTTGAACTCACAGAGATCTGCCTGCCTCTGCCTCCTGAGTGCTGGGATTAAAGACATGCGCTCTTTACATTCTTTTTAAAATTCGTTATTTTTTATTTTATGTGTATGAGTGGCTGCAAGTATTTAAGTGCACCAGTGTCGTGCAATGCCTGTGGAGGTCAAAAGAGGGTGTCGGATCCCCTGGGACTTGATTTAAGGGCAGCTGTTAGCTGCAATATGGGTGCTAGGAACCAAACCTGGGTCCTTTCCAAGAGCAACCAGTACTCTTAAGTACTGAGCCATCTCTCTAGACCCTTAAATACTTTTTTTTGATTGATTGATTTTTATTTTTTATCAGTGCTTTGCCTGAATGAATTTAAGTGCACCCATGCATGCAATGCACATATAGACCAGAAGATGTCAAATCCCCTGGAACTGGTTACAGACGGTTGTTAACTGCCATGTGACTGCTGGGAACAGAATCCAGGTCCACTTCAAGTGCTCTGAACTGCTGAGCCAGCTCTCAAATCCCATCTTTTTTCTTTCTCATCCACGGATATAAGAAATTGCAAGGTACAAAATGAAGTAAAATAACATTTTTAGTCAAGCATTTCAGACTGTAAAAGTCGTGCAATTTATTTCTTAATGGATTCTGATCTCTTGACCTTAAAGAAATAAGTTAGAAAAATGTCAGTTCAACTTACATTTTGTTTCTTAAATGGCTCTTTTGGAATCAGACCTTTCTCACTATTTCATCTATTGTAGGACAGCCAAGAATAATTTACTATAGGAAGTCTTACCTGATTTTCCTTGTTTATTTTCCAATTCCTCATCCTGACACTCAGCAAGTATTCCCTTACCATTTTATTAAAGAGAAATGGCAAATAACATTGCTGTTTCCATGTTGTTATGAAAGCTATCTGCCCATCACACTAAATTGATAAGCGTGATTCACACATTATCCATAATACCACCAGCACTTTTAGCCATATGCTATAAAGCTGTGGACTCTAAAACTTTTATTTAGTTTCTAACTAAAAAAGGGAAAAATAAAACAAAATACTCATGAATCAAAAGAAATTTAACTCAGTACACAAACTAAATTATCATAACATAGTGGAAACTGGCCTGAACTCCGAAAACAAATTTTTTACTTGTAGGCAAGAGTTGCTTGTGACTGAATAAGTTATTTCTCTTAGGCTCAAAGTCTTCTAAAACAGTAATGATTTTACTGCTTTAGTTCATCAGGCTGATATAAAAATTTAGCAAGACAATATAAAAACATATATGACACACAGAAAACGGATGGGATAATTTGTTTCTTAAGGCAGAACTGTTTTGGCATCCTAATCGAAACTCAACATCTGTTTCTTTGCAATATCTAATATTTAAATGCTGAAGCCATCAGAAAATAGCAAGCCTTGCTTTGGTGTATTAGTTGTTCTGTTGTTTGTCACATGACTTAGAGAGCAAATCAGCCTCCTAACAATTTGAAACAATTTTCATAATGTATACAGTCTCCTTAAATGTTAAAAATGATTGTTCGCTATTAATAAACTAACAAATTACACTTAGGTCAGAAAATGGATAAATGTCAAGACCTAGATTTGATCATTACTCTTCTTCCACCTACTCAGACTAAATCATCAGATCTATGGTTAGATGCTTTTTTTCTAAGTTTTTCTTATAACTCATATTTATTTAAAAATAAATAAATAAGTCCACAGACACAAGCAATATCCATATATGCATTACTTCTCAGTGGCTCTTCAAATTCTGAAATTGATGTATGTCATTCTGTCCCTGGTGCCTTTGAATTGCAGAAATACATGTATCTATAAATGAAGATACTACAACAATCAGGCTTCAAGTGATTTTCAATTAAAACACACCTATTGAAAAATTGAACACTAGAATCTATCACATAGACTGTAGCATTTTTCTTTCTGGGTCTGGGTCACCTCAGCATGAGGGTTTCCAGTTTCATCCATTTCTGCATATTTTGTAATTCTGCTTTTCTTGCCAGCTGATTAATATTCCAATGTTCAAATGAACCATACTTTCTGTGATGGCTAATCCTGGGTGTCAACTTGACTGAATCTGGGATTAACTGAAATGAAAGAGATCTTCTTGATTGGATCATCTGAAGCTGGAAGATACACCTTAAATGTAGGTGTTACCTTCTGATGGCAGCCCGTATAAAAGACTAAGGCAGAGGAGAATGCCAGGCTTCTTGCTTCTTGCTTTCTCTCTCGCTGGTGAGTTTGTCTTGCTGCTGTAGGCTGAAGACTAGCTGATCTATTGGAATTTGTCAGACCTTCAATGCCAGATTGGTACTACTGAGACATCCAGCCTTGTGGACTGAGCAACTACAGGCTGAGCGACTCAGCCTCTCCAGTTTGGTGCAACCATTGTTGGACTACTCGGACTCTATCCTGTGAGCTAAACTCATAAATCTCTATACATATATATTCATTCTACCGGTTCTGTTTCTTTGGAGAACCCTGACTAATACACCTTCCTTATCCATTCATCAGTTAATGGACATTTAGGTTGTTTCCATTTCCTGGCTATTATGAATAGAGCATGATTGGACATGGAAGAACAGGTATTCCTGTGGTAGGATACAGAGTCCTTTGGGTATATGCCCAAGGTGCAAGGTGGATATGGATAAATCATGTGGTAAGTCCCTTTCTAGCCCTCTGAGGAACCTCTACACTGATTTCCATAGTGAGTGTACCAGTTTACACTGATACAGGCAGTGAATAGTGTTACCCTTTCTGCACATTCTCCATGCATTTGTAATTTGTTTCTTGAATTTCAGTCACTCTGGCTGAGACAGAGATGAAACCTCAGAGTAGTTTTAATTTGCTTTTATCCAATGGCTATAGATTTTGAACTTTAAAAAAAAAAAAAAATTCTCCCAGACCTTAGCAGACTACCTATGAGTGTCTGGATCCTGGCTCCACCTGGTGGTGAGCATCCCAAATCCCATAGTGCCCATCCCATTACAAAAGAACCAGATATGGCCCCTCCCACTGCTCCAGGGCTAGGTCTCTCTGCCCTTCAGTAGGGGCCCAGACCTTATCAGACTGCCTAAGAGTGCCTGGATCCTGCATCCCCATGGTGGTGAACTTCCCAGATTCGACTGTGCACATTCCCATTCATTGGAACCACCAGCAGTCCATCCCATCACCCCAGGTCTAGGCTTTTCTGCTCCTTAGTAGGGGCCTGACCTTTGCAGACTGCATGAGAGTGCCTAAATTGGGCATCCCTTTGGTGAGCTTCCCAAATTGTGCTATGACTGCTAGCCTGTAGGGAACCTGACCTTAGGAGAAAGCCTCAGAGTACCTGAATGGCACCTGACTTGGGTCTCCCTAAGACTTCATGAGTAGCAGGTTTGAAGCCATCTGGTTCCTCCAATACAGAATCAAATGAGAGAACCTGAAGCCTAGACCAATCAACTTATATACTCAATAAGGAAACAACCAAGGTACACCAATAAAACAAACAGAAGCAGACTTCACCTCAGCAAAGAAAGGCTTGAGTTTTATACCAGAATCATAAACAGAAGAAACCAACAGGAATGGAACCTGCAGGAAACATAGGACACCATAAAAAGCCCAAACTTATGCATCATAGGCATAGAAGGAGAAGAATTTCATGTTAATTGTATTGACCAGATCTTAAACAAGATTGTAGAACTAAATGCCCCAAAATTACGGAAGGATATGCCCATACGAATAAAAGAAGCACATGGACCACCAAATAGACAGGAGCAGAAAAGAAACTACCCACGACATATCACAGTAAAAAAATAAATGAACAGAACAGAGAAAATACTAAAAGCTGCAAAAGAAAAATAACAAGTCACATATAAAGGAAAACCTATCAGAATGACCATAGATGACAACCCAAAATACTTTGCCCAGCAAAAAATGTCTATTATAATTGAAAGGGAAAGAATTTTCTTCCATGATATAAATAGGCTGAAAGAATACATGCCCACAAAACTAGCCCTTTAATCAATACTTGAAGCAATAAAAATAATGGAGAGGAGAAAGGAACAACTATACCCAAGAAGCAATAGAAAAAACTAGATGAATTTATAACTTTGGAAACACAAAATTAGAGAATGAAAACAGAAATTAAAGTGACAGCAACCAATATACATCTTTCAATAATATCTTTAAATATCAATGGACTGAACTCCTCAGTCAAAAGACACAGGTTAGTTGAGTAGATTAAGGAAGTAAAAGTACCCTTTTGTTCTCTGCAAGAAACTCATCAAACAGTGAAGAACTAGCACTACATTAAGGTGAAAGGAAAGAAAAGAATATTCCAAGCAAATGGCACTAAGAAAGAAGCCGGGGTTGCAATTCTCATATCTGAAAAAATAGACTTCAAACTAAAACTAATCAGAAGAGATAAAGAGGGTCACTTCATTCTGGTCAAAGGAATCATTGACCAACAAGATATTACAATCATGAACATATATACACCAAACTCAGGTTCATTCAATTGCATAGAAACAGGACTTTAGGACACATATCAATCGCAACTCAGTAATAGTAGGGGACTTCAATACCCCACTGTCTCCATTAGACAGGTTGATTCAGACAAAGAATAAAAAGAGAGATGTCTGAATTAAATGATACCATACAGCAAATGGACCTAAAAGACATGTAATAAATATTTCACCCAAACCCTAAAGAATTCAGTATCCCATGGAACTTTCTCTAAAACTGAACACATACAAAATAAACCTCTTCAAATACAAAAAAATGAAATAATTCCATGCACTTTATCAGACCACAATGGAATAAAGCTTAAAATCAACACTAAAAGAAACACTAGTGTCTACAGAAACCCATTGAGATTAAACAACACACTCTTGAATAATGAATGGGTCAAAAGAAGAAATTAAGAAAGAAATAAAAGTATTCCTGTTACTAAATGAAACAAATAATACAATACAGCAAGACTTCAGGGACACTTTACATGCAGTCCTAAGAGGAAAGTTTATAGCTCTGTCTATACTAAAACAGCAGAAAGAACACAAATGACTTAACATTACAATTCAAGATTCTGGAAAGGCAACAACAAATGAAACTCAAGTTTAGCAAACGAGAAGAAATAACAAAAGTCAGAGCATAAATTAATGACATAGAAATAAAAAATAATAAATACAAAGAATCAATGAATATAAGAGCTGGTTCTTTGACTAGCTAAACAAGATAGACAGTTCCTTAGCCTACCTAATCAAAAGAAAGAAAGAATTAAACAACAAAAATCATAAATGAAAAAGGAAACATCACAACAGACAGCCAAAAGATCCAGAACATCATTAGGGAATACTTTCAGAACATATACTATATTAAATTTTAAAACCTAAAAGAAATGGATAGATATCTAAAATCAAGAGACTAATCAAAGCACACCAAGAAGAGGTCACCAGTTTAAACAGAACCATAACATATGAAGAATTTAAAATGGTACTATGAATCACCCTGACAAAACAAAACTAGCTGAAGCTCAGATGGATTTACAGCAGATTTATACCAGACATTTAAAGTAATATCTATAACCAATATTACTTAAATTACTCAAAAAGATAAAAAGAGGGAGAACTCCCAAATTCCTTCTATGAAGACAGCATCAGTCTTATATTAAAACCAGGTAAAGACACAATCATAAAAGTCATATCCTTAGTGAACATAGATGCAAAAATTCTCAACAAAATACTTGAAAATCATATATATGTACATAAAAAAGACCATTCACAATTATCAAGTAGGTTTTATTCCAGAGATGCATGAATGATTCAATATACATAAGTCAATAAACATCATAAATCATATAAATGGAATGCATTCATGAATAAAATCCTGAAGGGAATTGACCTGGAGGGAACATACCTCAACATTATTAAAACTATATACAACAAAACTACATCATCATTCCAAATGGAAAGAAACTGCATGCATTCCCATTGAAATCAGGAACTAGGCAAAGATGTCCACTATCTCCACTCCTTTTTGATATAGTGCTTGAAACTCTTGCTAGAACACTAAAAAGGAGAAGGAAATTAAAGGAGTACTAATTGGAAAAGGAAGAGGTCACATTAATTCTTTTTGCAGATGATACAATACTATACCAAAGAAATGACAAAAATTCCACCAGAAAACTGCTAGAAATGATTAACACTTTCAGTAAAGTGGGAGGTTACAAACTTAATCAACAAACATCAGAAGTCTTTCTATATACCAATAATAAGCAATTGAAAAAAAAGAGTACATGAAACCTCCTATTCACAATAACCTCAAAAACCCACAAAACATCTAACCTGACCAAAGACATCAAATATCTCTACAATAAAAAATTATAATATTTAAAGAGATTGCAGGAGATACCAGAAGATGGAAGGCCCTCCCATGCTCATGGTTTGGAAGAATTAATATTGTGAAAATGACCATCTTTCGTTCGCAGCTATCTTGGGCTGGACATTCTGCAGCTGTTCCGGGTTCACTTTCAAGGGCCGAGCTCTGTCCGCTGGTGACAAAGCGGTCCTCGTGGAGATGCAGAGTGTCGCACTCGCACACTCCGGGCACCCGGAGGCAGCGCCGGCGCGAGGGCCAGGAGGAGGGAGAAGCAGCCACTGGGTACCAAGACCACCCGGGGAGCGGGCACAACACTCTCGGGACAAGCAGCCACCGGGGACCTCGAGCAAAACCCGAGCCTCAGGCCAGCCCGGCAAACTCCGCCAGCGAGGGATGGCCGGGTGTCTCCATGGCCTCTCCACCCCCTGCGCGGCCACTTCCCCTACCGCAGCCGGGCAGACACTGGGCTCGCACACCGTTGCTGAGACCCGCACGGTGCTCGGGGACCGCGCTGGGCACCGGCCGCCACCTCCCTTCCTGCCTCCAGCCGCCGGTACTCGCTGGTCGGTCCCGCCGGGTCTGGGGATGCCCACGGGCAGGCCCAAGGACGGCAGGCCCCACGCGAGTGCCCTCCGGCCGCTCACGAGGGTGGCGGCCGCGACGCTCTGAAGCGCTGGCTTCGGCCCCCGCCCCCGCGGGCTTCAGGTCTCGGGAGCGCGCACCGCCTGCGTCCTCTGCCTCCAGGAAGCCGTGCGCGCACCTCTTTCTGGGTCCAGCTGCCCGCTGCCGCCCCCTGGAGGCCGCCGAACAAACGCACACGCTCAAGCACACCCAGAGCAGCGGCCAACATCATTCTAAATGGAGAAAAACTGGAAGCAGTAGCATTGAAATCAGGAACCAAACAAGTCTCTCTGCTATCTCCACTCCTTTTTACCATAGTGCTTGAAACTCATGCAAGATAGTAAGACAAGAGAAGGAAATTAAAGGAGTAATAATTGGAAAAGGAGAGCTCAAATTATCCCTCTTTGCAGATGATATGATATTATACCTAAAGGACGCCAAACATTCCACACGCAAACTCCTAGAAATTATTAACACATTCAGTAAAGTGGCAGGTTACAAAATTAACCTACAAAAGTCTATAGCCTTTCTATGACAAGCAGTCAGAGAAAGAGCACAGGGAAACCCTCCCATTCACTATAGCCACAAAAAAAAAATAAAATAAAATATCTTGGAATAAACCTGACCAAAGACATTAAAGAGCTTTACAAGGAAAATTTTAACTCTTTAAAGAAAGAAATTGAGGAAGACATCAGAAGATGGAAGGCCCTCCCATGCTCATGGTTTGGAAGAATTAATATTGTGAAAATGACCATCTTACCAAAAGCAATACATAGCAATGCCAATCAAAATCCCCATGACATACTTCACCTAATTAGAAAAAACAATCCTAAAATTCATATGGAAGTACAAAAGACCCCAGATAACCAAAACTACCCTGAGCACAAACAGCAATCCTGGGGGGATTACTATACCAGATCTCAAACTATATTACACAGCTATAGTAATAAAAACAGCATGGTACTCACAAAAAAATAGACACATAGATCAATGTAATGTAACTGAAAACCAAAACATGAGTACGAGCAATTTCAGCCACATGATATTTGACAAAGGTGCCAAGAACACACAGTGGAAGAAAGACAGCACCTTCAACAAAATGGTGCTGGCAAAACTAGACATCTTCTTGTAGAAGAATGAAATTAGACCATTATCTTTTACCTTGCAGAAAAGTCACCTCCAAATGGATCAAAGACTTCAATATCAAACTTGAAACTCTGAAATTCTTAGAAAAAAACACTGGCAACAACCTACAAGGTGTATGCTTAGAAACAGACTTTCTAAATTGGACATCAATCACTCAAGATTTAAGGTCAACAATCAACAAGTGGGACCTCATTAAACTAATATAGTTCAGTACAGCAAAATAAATAACCAAGAAAGTGAAGAGGAAACCCACGAAGTGGGAAAAATTCTTCACCTGCAACACATCTGACAGAGATTTAACATCCAGATTATATTAAGTACTCAAAAAACAAAGAATCAAGAAAACAAATGACCCAATTAAAATATGGGCAAGATCTGGCTTTGGTAGGTTAAGGCTGAGATCCTAGAAGACAGCCTGAGAGGGGTGGTTCCAACTTCCATCCGTTCAAAAATGCATGTAGAGAACAAAATATCACACTGTACCTCCTAAATACACAGTTCTTCCTTGACAAAAATTAATGTTGGAGAAGGCAGGTTCGGACCTCCATCGGTGTATCAGCCTAGAGCTCAGCAGACTGCCAGAGAGTGCCGAATTTTGGTCCCCCTCTGGCCTACCTCTAGCATAGGGTTGACAATGCACAGGACTGCCTGAGAGAGTCTGGATCCTGTTTCTACGTGGTGAAGGAAGCCTGAGTGTACCTGACTGGAACCTGAATTGGGCTTCTGTGGGTACCCCTGAATAGCTTATCTGAAGCCATCAGTTCCCTCAAAAATACACCTGAGAGAACCTGAACCCTGTACCAACTACCTTTACATAGCCAATAAAGAAAGGATCTAGGTACCTGGATAATACAAACAGAAGCATATTTCAACTTAATTCTCATATCAGAATCATAAACAACAAAAGAAATTCACATTCCAAAATCACAATGAAAGAATAATAAAATGAAAAGCCAAAACACTATGTCCCCATCAAATTCCACAAATCCTGTAAAAGAGTTCTACAAGGAAAATCCCCTAGAGATAAGGCAGGACACTGAATTTAAAGGAACAATGAGAAACATGATCAAGGAATTCAACGAATTTAAAGAACATACAAACAAATCAAAGAGCTAAAAGAAGATAGGGATAAACTTCTGAGCGAATTCACAAAAGAGATAGAAACATCGAAGAAAACTCAGACAGAAATGAAGAAGGAAGTGCAAAATTCAATAAGCCAACTTGAAGGAACAGGGGAAAGCCTCACTGCTAGAAAGAATGAAATGGAAAACAAAATATCAGCAGTGGAGGATAAAGTCGAACTGGAACACTCAAGCAAAGATTATAGAAATTTTTTT
>NW_008336848.1:2229421-2230761 GCF_000622305.1 Nannospalax galili | reverse complement strand
ACGACATCCCCATACAAATACAGGAAGCACATAGAACACCAAATAGACAGGATCAGAAAAGAAAGTTCCCATGACATATCATAGTAAAAACACTAAATGTACAGAACAAAGAGAGAATACTGAAAGCAGCAAAAGAAAAACAAGTCACATACAAAGGAAATCCCATCAGAATTACAGCTGAGGCACAACACACAGGCCTCTCTCCAGGGTAAGTCAATGCGCCCTCCATGCCTTGACCCCCCCCAGCCACATTCACCATCCCATTTCCCCCCGCCCGTTTCTCCTCCAAGCCTGGGTCCTGTCCCATTCCTTGTCTTGGCTCCCCAGACAAGCAGGGGCACCACCACTACTTCCTGATCCTTTGCATGCAGACCAACCCAGTTCCTTCTCAGGTCTCCAGGAGCCATCTAGGCCTGGCTCCACCCTCACCTCCCTCTGCTTCCCTGGACCTGCATGACCCACAGGCCTCTCTCCAACCCACAGGCCTCTCTCTGGGATAAGCAGATCATGACCTCTGTGCCTTGACTCCCCAGCCTCATTCACCCTCTCAACTCCCCCAACCATCTCTCCTCCTAGCCTGAAACCTGTCTCATTCCTTGTCTTGGCACCCCAGACACCAGGGAACCACCACTGCTTCCTGATCCTTTGCATCCAGACCAACCCAGTTCCTTCTGGGGTCCCCAGGAGCTGCCTGGGTCTGGCCCCACCCTCACCTACCTCTGATTCCTCCTCTGAACAAACCCACCAGCCTCTGTCCCTGGAGGCCATGGTGCCTGGTCCTGCCCTCACCTCCCTCTGCTTCCCTGGGCTGCACAACCTTTCAGCCTCTTTCCTGGATGCCAGGGCTGAACTTTCCTCTTCATGATCCTTTGCATTCAGACCAACCCATCTCCACAGTGCAGACCCCAGGAGCCCTTGGGTCTCTTCCTGCACCCATCTCCCTTTACCAGCTTCCCTAGCCCAGTATCATTCCTGGGCCTGGCCCCTAGGCCAGTCCAAACCCCAAATTCCTGAGGCCAATATCTTTCCTGGAGGGATCCAGACCTTGGGAGAAAGCGTAAGAGCATCTGATCCTCATCTGACTTGGGCCTCTGTGGGAACTCCTGAAGACAAAAGCAATCTGGCCACGCCAATATAAAATTAAAAGGGAAATCCGGGAGCTCAGAAGAAACAACATTTCATATCAAAAAGTAAACAACAAAAACACATAAAGTTCACAAAAAGAAACAGACCTAAACTTGAAGGCTTGACTCTCACACAAGAATCAGAAACTACAAAAGAAATTCACATGTCAAAATCACAGAGAAAAAATAATAACATGAAAAACCAAAATAACATAT
>NW_008336848.1:2227433-2229389 GCF_000622305.1 Nannospalax galili | reverse complement strand
CACAGAATTTAAAAGAACAATCATAAACATGATCAAGGAATTCAATGAATTTAAAGAACACATGAACAAACAAAGAGCAAAGAAGATAGGGATAAACTTCTGAATGAATTTACAAAAGAGATAGAAACATTGAAGAAAACTCAGGCAGAAATGAAGAAGGGAGTCCAAAACTCAATAAGCCAACTTGAAACAACAAAGGAAAGCCTCACCGCTAGAATGAATGAAATGGAAAACAGAATATCAACACTGGAGGATAAAGTTGAAGAATTGAACCACTCAGGCAAAGATTATGAAAAATTTTTTAAAAACACAGGAATGGAATATTCAAGAGATGTGGGACACCATGAAAAGACCAAATCTACGTATCATAGGAATAGAGGAAGGAGAAGAATTTCAGGTTAGTGGCATGGACCAGATCTTCAACAGAATCATGGAAGAAAATTTCCCAAATTAAAGAAAGACATGCCCGTACAAATACAAGAAGCATATAGAACACTAAAGAGACAGAACCAGAAAAGAAACTCTCCATGGGATATCATAGTAAAAACACTAAATGTATAGAACAAAAAGACAATACTGAAAAGTGCAAAGGAGAAACAAGTCATGTACAAAGGAAAACCCGTTAGGATTACTGCTGACTTTTCAGTGCAAACTATGAAAGACAGAAGAGGCTGGACCAAAGTATTCCCAGTTTTAAATGATCACAGATGCCAACCCAGATTATTATACCCAGCCAAAATGTCTATTATAGTAGAAGGGAAAAAAAAATCTTCCATGACATAAATAGGCTGAAGGAATTCATGTCCACAAAACCAGCCCTTCAGGGAGTTCTGGAAGCAATATAGAGCTGAAGAAAGGAATGACTATACCGAGGGGTTATGGAAAGAAATCGAATGAAGGTATAACTGTGGAAAAGTACCACTGTATCAAGAATATAAACAGAAATAAAAATTACAGGATTCAATACTAATCTTTCATCAACAACTTTAAATATTAATGGACTGAACTATCCTGGTCAAAAGACACAGACTAGGTGATGGATTAAGAAACAAAACCCATCTTTTTGTTGTCTGCAAGAAACTCATCTCACTTTCAAGGACAAACACTATCTTAAAGTGAAAGGATGGAAAAAAAATATACCAAGCAAATGGCACTAAGAAAAAAGCAGGCATTGCAATTCTAATATCTGAGAAAATAGACTTTAAACTAAAATGAATCAGAAGAGATAAAGAGGGCCACTTCATTCTGATCAAAGGAACAATAAATCAAGAAGATATTACAAACATGAACATATATTCACCAAACTTTGGTGCGCCCAACTTCATAAAAACAATACTACAGGACTTTAAGACCCAGTTTAATCCAAACTCATTAATAGTAGGGTACTTCAGTACCCCATGATCTCCAAGAGATAGGTCAACATGGAAGAGAGTTAACAGAGAAATCTGAGTTAAACAATACAATATATCAAATGGACTTAACAGACATCTACCGAGTATTCCACCCAAGCACCAAAGGGCATACTTTCTACTCAGCACCCCATGGAACCTTCTCCAAAATTGACCATATACTAGGACAAAAACCAAGCCTCAATAAATACATGATTGAAATAATTCCATGGATTCTATCATAGCACAATACAACGAAGATTACAATCCACACCAGAAGAAGTTCTAATCACCCCATGAACACATGGACATTGAACAATACACTCCTAAATGATGAATGGGTCAAAAGAGAAATTAAGTAAGAAATAAAAATATTCCCGGAACTAAATAAAAAAGACAATACAACATAACAAAACCTCTGGGACATGCTGAAAGTGGTCCTTAGAGGGAAGTTTATAGCTCTAAGTGCCTACATAAAAAATTGGAAAGAACACAAATAAATGATTTAACATTGCAACACAAGACATTGAAAAGCAACAACAAATGAAACCCAAATCCAGCATACAAA
>NW_008336848.1:2225570-2226918 GCF_000622305.1 Nannospalax galili | reverse complement strand
TTCCAAATTCCTTCTATGAAGCCAGCATCACTCTAATATCAAAGCCAGGTAGATACAACCATAAAAGAAAACTATACACCCATATCCTTAATGAACATAGATGCAAAAATTCTCAACAAGATACTTGCAAACCACATACAGACACACATCAAAAAGATCATCCACCATGATCAAGTCAGCTTTATCCCAGAGATGCAGGGATGGTTCAATATTAAGTCAATAAACATCATAAACCATATAAATGGGCTCAAACATAAAAAGAAAAGAGTCACATGGTCATCTCAATAGATGCAGAGAAGGAATTTGACAAATTTCAACACGATTTATGTTCAAAGTCCTAGAGGGAATTGGACTGGAGGGAACATATCTCAACATAATTAAAGCCACATGTAACAAACCCACAGCCAACATCATTCTAAATGGAGAAGAACTGGAAGCATTTCCATTGAAATCAGGAACAAGACAAGGCTGTTCACTAACTCCACTCCTTTTTAACATAGTGCTTGAAGCTCTTTCAAGAGCAACATAATAAGAGAAGGAAGTTAAAGGAGTAATATCTGGAAAAGAAGAGATCAAATTATCCCTTTTTGCAGGTGATATGATACTATATCTAAGAGATGCCAAAAATTCCACCAGAAAACTCCCAGAAATTATTAACAATTTCAGTAAAGTAGTGGGTTAGAAAATTAACCTACAAAATTCTGTAGCCTTTCTATGTATCAATAACAAGCAATCAGAGAAAGAGCACATGGAAACACTCCCATTCACAATAGCTGCAAAAAAATAAAATAAAATATCTTGGAATAAATCTGACCAAAAACATTAAAGAGCTCTACAATGAAAATTTTAAATCATTAAAGAAAGAGATTGAGGAAGACATCAGAAGATGGAAGGACCTCCCATGCTCAAGGATGGGAAGAATTAATAATGGGAAAATGACCAGCCTAGTAAACATCATTTATAGATACAATGCAATGCCAATTAAAATCCCCATGACATTTTTCAAAGAATTGGAAAAAAGCCATCCTAAGAGTCATATGGAAGCACAAAAGACCTAAGATAGCCAAAACAACCCTGAGTACTAAGAGCGATGCCAGCTGGATTACTATACCAGATTTTAAGCTGTATTACAGCGCTATAGTAATAAAAACAACATGGTACTGGCAAAAAATAGACCAATAGATCAATGGAACAAAATTGAAGACCCAAATATGAGTAAATACGATTTCAACCACCTGATATTTGACAAAGGGTCCAAGAATATTCACTGGAGAACAGCATGTTCGTTCAGCAAATGGTGCTGGCAAAACTGGATCTCCACTTGTAGAAGAATGAAACTAAACCCCTA
>NW_008336848.1:2224347-2225052 GCF_000622305.1 Nannospalax galili | reverse complement strand
AATGTTGGAGAGGATGTGGGGAAAGGGGAACACTCATCCACTGCTGGTGGGGCTGCAAACTGGTTCAACCACAATGGAAAGCAGTGTGGAGAACTCTTAAAAAACTAAAAATGAACCTACCATTTGACCCAGCTATACCACTCCGTGGTATATGCCCAAAGAACTCATCCTATTGCAGAGACACTTGTACATCCATGTTTGTTGCTGCTCTTTTCACAGCAGCTAAGAGATGGAAGCAACCTATATATCCCTCAATTGATGAGTGGATACTGAAAATGTAGTTCATTCATAGGATGGAGTTTTACTCAGCAGTAAAGAAAGATGAAATCATGAAATTTGCAGGTAAATGGATGGAACTAGAAATTGTTATACTAAGTGAAGTAACACAGACTCAGAAAAAAAAATCAACATATGTTCTCCCTCATATGCAGATCCTAAAACCAGACTCTGATAAATAAGTATGCAACCAGACACAACTACAGGAACCAGGATAATGGAAAGGAAACAGGGAGGTAAAGGAAAAGAAATAACCTGAAAGAGAAGAATAGTAGGAAACAGGCCTCAATAAGGGAGATATGTATGAAAATTAGGTTATTTTAGGGGATGGGGGAGGGAAGGGTATACAAGGAACCTAGGAGATAACAGGAAAGAAGGAGCTTAACAGAGGTAGGATCATAGGAGCAAGGGTATTAGTAAGGAAGAAGG
>NW_008336848.1:2223645-2224177 GCF_000622305.1 Nannospalax galili | reverse complement strand
TAGGTAAGGTTTATCTGAGAACAACTGGTCTTTGCCCAAGATTTATCTACATGACACACAGTAATTAAAAATACCAGACTGGCGGAACTAACCTTGGGTGTTTAACAAACATACTTTGAGGCCTATAATAATTTGGTCAGAGGGACATAAAGGACACTTTTTGCTCCTAGCCCTCCTAAGTCGACTAGTACCAGGCAACTGTGAGCATCTCTCAAAATGTCCTATAATGGTGGTGGGTCACAGGTGGACTTGAACAAGTGTCCAGTGTATAAAGAGGAGGGCCAACACAGAGGAATCATTTCCTCCATGCTTCCAAGCAAAGCTAACCATGGTCAAGCAGGACCTTTGACTCATCTTCATATAGGTGGAACTGGTAAAATAAAGGAGCCAGGGGCTCCTCCCAAGCCCATGTGACCCCTGAGGAAGAGATCCTCAAATGACGTTAAGAGTAAAAATAAATCAGTTTATCTGGTCCAACTTTATGGCCTTAAACACCCAAAAGGAATGTACAACCAAAGATTCAAGGGGCCAA
>NW_008336848.1:2223265-2223577 GCF_000622305.1 Nannospalax galili | reverse complement strand
TGTTGGCCAGGCTTAACAAAGGGACTCCCAAATAGTAACCCATCATAGAACTGGAAAAATGAACAGCAGACTCTAATTTTATCTTTAGGAGTATTGACAACTGTTTGCTGCTAGAAGAGGAACAGCTGACCCTCCTAAAACAAAGATCTCTAGGTAGGCTGACTAGATTCAACAGAAGGGCAAGTAGTGGGGATTGGCTGGGGTGCCAACAACACAGCAGACAGTAGCAGGGACATCAGAATATAAGGGCTCTAGTAGGGGTAGGGAGGCTATGGGAGGGTGCTATCTGTGAAGTGGGTGTAAAAATAAATT
>NW_008336848.1:2213125-2223237 GCF_000622305.1 Nannospalax galili | reverse complement strand
AGAATGTGAAAAACATTACCATTGAAATCTACCTGATGACTTTATAGCCATGCTCAGACGCCAAGGAGATCCAAGTGCAACTGACTGTCACTAGTCATAATCAGATATATAGAGATTAGAAACACATGTGTAAACATCTTAATGTCAATTGTATTGAAAATGAATTTTTCTGTATGAAACTGTATTTTAATAGTAAAATGGAGATCTTTTTTAAAGTTTAAAACCTTATTTAATTTTATATCTTATAGGGTTTATACTGAGTATAATATTGTATAACTGTATTAATTCAACTGTACACCTAAAAATTTACAGCCAATTTTGAAGGAGATGCATCTTAGCTCTGGAAATTGTTACTGAATATGTCAATGCTGTTGTAATGAAATGCTTCTTCTGATTGTGTGGTTTTTAAATAAATAATTAAAAAAATAATAGTAGTTAAGAGATGAAAGCAACTTAAGTGTCCCTCAACTGACAATTAGAAAACAAAGATGTGGTGCATTTGCACAATAGAGTTCTACTCAGTGAGTTTTACTCACGTAAACAAAGATGAAACCATGAAATTTTCAGTGAAATGGGTGGATCTAGAAACTAAGTGAAGTAACACAGACTTTGAAAAACAAAAGATGTATGTTCTCCCTCATTTGTGGATCCTAGTACCAAATCCATATATGTGATTATATATCCTGATGTAACTGCAGGAACCAGGAAAATAGAATGTAACAAGGGAGGTAAAGGGAAAGAAGGAACCTGAGAGAGAAGAATAGTAGGAGACAGGTGTTACTAAAGGAAAAAATGTGTAAGATGGTGGTAGTTAAATTGAGTGGGAGAGTAAGGACTATACAAGGAACTATGGGAAGAAAGGGGAAGAAGGAGCTCTAGGGATGGGAGCAAACAGGAATTAGTAAGGGAGAAATGGGGAAAACTGGGATACTTTAAATGGGGAGGGCATGGAGGGAAGATTATTTAGATAGGGAGAGAGCAAGGAAAGGTAAATAATGCCTAGCTAGTATAAAAACCAGAGGGAATCATTTTAGCCAAAAAAACTGCAAACAAATTACACACAAAATATCTCTACATTAGTCCACATGTATAGCTGAAGGCTATGTAACAAAAAAGAGTGCCAGACAATAGAAAACACAGCCAAATACACATAGCTGGAGAGGTCACATTTTAGAGGAAACCCCAAGGCTGTCACTTCCCTAGACAAATGTAATTTCTAACTAAGTGCAAAATATGGATCCTTAAATTTACAGACAAGTATCTCGGTCACCACCCATCAAAGAAGCTTCTGTTTCAACAGCGAGATTATTGCAGAGTGCCACAACTAGTCATACACAGAGATTGTCTATGAATTGCCCAATTCTACATGGCACATCTACAATGTAACCTCTACACCTAAGGCTCACGAAACATAGAATAAGGGATAAAGAGAACAAAAATGCATCTTTCAGTTCTCCTTAATGAAGCTCCCTCATACAACAGAGGTCATAAATAGTCAAAACACAAAAGGTCATAAATAGTCAAAACATAGAGTATAAGAGTTTACAGAGTATGGGTCCTTGGACAAGACTCCTATATTAAAAGCCACTTACCAGGGTTCAGGGACCATTGCAGATGGGGCAGCAGAAAGATTGTAAGAGCCAGGAAGAGATGCATGACCATATGGAAATAGAATTCTACTGGCTCCTGGGACTCTGCTCATAAGAACCTACAGCAATGGTGTCAACATGCAAAAGACCCATGCAAACTCAAGCAGACAAACAGAAAACAACAACAACAAAAATTTGGAACTGTGGAAATGAACAACAGGCCCCAATCTCATGTTTGTTTGTTTTTATGTGTATGAGTGTATTGCCTGCATGTATGTGAGTGCACCCATGTCGTGCAATGCAGCGGAGGTCAGAAGAGGGCTTCGGATTCCTCTGGAACTGGAGCTAAGGACAGTTTGAAGCCACCATGTGGGTTCTGGGAACTAAACCCAGGTCCTCTGCAAGAGCAGTCAGTGATCTTAACTGCTGAGCCATCGCTCCAGGCCCCAATATTAGTCAAAGAATTATTGGCAGTTGATTACTGTTGGGTGGGGAAGAGTTGACATTCTAGAAGGGGAGTTCTTGATAGGCTGATGAGACCTCAGTGCAAATTCATCCACTGAGGACATCTGGGGACACTAATGACATGATAAACGTTAATACAAATGACAGAATGTATGAATTTCAGTCAGGGGCTATGGGAAGAGGCCAATGGGGAAGGGGTTATAAAGGTGATTAAGATGCTCTATACGAAATACACAAAATTCAATAAAAATTAAAAATTCAAAATCAGACATTGGGTAAAAAAAAAAATCTCAGCAATTTGCTTTCCATAATTTCAACTCTCTGTGTAGTTCCTTAACACTGTTTTGGATTGAGTTATTTGTTATGTTAATTTTTAGCTCTGTATATTCTAGATACTAACATAATACTTTAATGGTTGTATAGCAGATAGATGTGTATAGATTTGCTAGGCTACAACTTCTCTAAACTCTTGGTGTCCTTTTTGCTATTTTAGTTTCATGATGTCTCATTGGAATCAGAGAGATTCTTAATCAGCATGTGAATAACAGCTGACTTGGAAGGCAAAATCCTCTTCAGTACATGGCAACAGATGAAACATCATGGGGCTTAGGTCTAAATCCTTCTAACCTACTCGAGATTTAGAGAATTCTGTTAAATGGGTTCCTTGTGAGGAGGAATTTGTAAATATCCTGAGAACTTGAGGCAGAGATCAAGTCACTTAGAGAAAAAAAAGAATTTGGGTAGCTAATTAAAAGTCGCTATTGAATCTGGGAAGGCTGATAGGGGATTTTCTGGAACGCAGGAAAAGATGCTACACAGACTTATCTTTCATGTAATATTTTACTTTTGGGTTTTTATACAAGGTTTCCCTGTATCCCCAACTGACTTAGAACTTGCTTTGTAGACCAGGTTGGCCTCAGTCTCACAGAGACCCCCCCACCTATCACCCCCCACACACCCCTGAGCACTGGGATTAAAAGCAAGGACCACAATGCTTGGCTCCTACCAGGCTTTGAAGAGGCCTGCAAGTATAGGCCAAGTATCAACAAAGAGAGAAAACTAATCCCTTTGTACATGATGTGAACCTGT
This sequence comes from Nannospalax galili, assembly GCF_000622305.1. Lineage (NCBI taxonomy): Eukaryota > Metazoa > Chordata > Mammalia > Rodentia > Spalacidae > Nannospalax > Nannospalax galili. The sequence goes on along the minus strand of NW_008336848.1, from coordinate 2,220,094 downwards.
CTAATAGTAATGAGCCCAACTCATTCCTATCTTCTGGTTCATCAGGGAAGTTTCAATGAAGGTCTTGACCAGTGTGTGCTTCCCATAAATGTCTTAAACAGGTGTAAAGTATCAGTTTGATAATACTAGTCTGGGTACAGCTCAGAGGCCCAATTGCCAAGGCAGAGTATAAGTGAATGGTGAATAGCTGCATTTTAAAAGGCTATATGCATGCTGCCCAAAGGGGTGTAAATTTTATGTCTAGGGTGTGTATGACAAGCTGTGGTTGTAGTTATTCATTACAGAAGTATAGAGTCAGTTTTAATTGCAACACTGAAATAACAACATCAAAAGAAAGGAGACAATGACTAGAAGATACTATTCTTACATAGCTCCCAGGGCAAAGGAATCACAGGTTTTTACTACCTGGATATTTCAAGACTGAAAACAGCTTATTAGGAAACCAAACATGTAAAACTATATGAGCCTCAAGTGCATGAATTATATAGGTGTGCTGGATAGCTTTAGTATCAACTTGACACACCTGGGTTGAGGGGACCTCAATTGGGGAATTTCCTTATTGGACTGGCCTGTGGCCATGTCTGAAGGGCATCTTCTTGATGAGTGATGTGGGAGGGCCCAGCCCACTGTGGGTGGTGCCACCCCTGGGCAGGTGGGCCTGTGTTACATAAGAAAGCAGGCTGAGCAGGGGCCAAGGGAGCAAGCCAGTAAGCAGCATTCCTCCATGGCCTGTGCTCCAGCTCCTGCCTCCAGGTTCCTGCCCTGAGTTCCTACCTTGGGCTCCCTGATGAACTGCGACCTGGGAGATGTAAGCTGAATAAACCCTTTCCTCCCCAAGTTGGAAGTGGTCAGAGTGTTTTGTCACAGCAATGAAGAAACAAACTAGGACAATAGGGAATAAAAAATTTAAATGCTTAAAGGATAAAGAACTTAAGATTCCTGAGCTAACAAAGCACCAAAATGGAGCTGATGCCAAAATGCAAGAGGTAAGTGAGATCCCAAGCTTTTCAATACATCAATATGCCCCAAACTCTCCGAATCCCACAGTACCCAAAGGTCCCCAAGGCCTCCATATCCCTAGGTCTAAAATGCCTCCTGGATACCCATAGAAGTCAAAACAGTAGTAAGGGACTATGTGAGAGGCTTTCAAGGCAGGGGAGATAGAACAAAATTGTAAAGAGGGGGAAAGGGCAGTAATACAGCAGGGAAGGTTAATGGGGTGAAGGAATGGGAGGCTAGGGTAGTGGAGGGATTGTGGGGAGGGATAACTAACACTAAAGGCATTTTTTAAGTGATATGGATATATACTAGTATAGAAACTTCATAAAATATCAACATGTATATAAATATAAGGTGTTTAAATGAAGTTACCTTATAATGGGGAGAAAATGCAGTACTGAACACCCCAAAGTATCAAATAAATATCCCAGTGAAGTGGCAGAAATGGGTTTTCACCTTTGGATTCACTGGCCAGTGAGGTCTCAAAAACCTACAAGTATTCCTGGCTATTGCTGTTGTTCTGTTACACTCCAGAGCTTGATGATATAACCCTACTGGCAAATATACCACACACTTTTGAGTCCTAGAACATGGAGACATCAAGATTTTACTGACCTGGAAAATGTATCCCTGCTGCCTAGCTTTGATAGTATGGGAAGGTGCTATGTATGCTGCTGGAAGAGTGAAGTGATCATCCATCTTACTCAGCTGTGACCTACATAAGGACTGGCCTGGGAAGGTGCACTCAATGGTACAATAATAGTAGATGTCGCTGAAGTAACCAATCACTTTCAGATTGAATTTAAGGCCCACTCACAGAAGGAATTGATACCTGGTACCTCTATCAGGGAAACAATCCTGTGGCTAGACAGGTCATAGGCCCTAGGGGAGAACCTACTACTATTACTCTACTACATGAACACAGTATTAAACCGACTCCTAATGGCTTATCATTATACTCAAATTAGTGCATATCTCAGACCTCATCAAAGAAGCCTCATTTAGCAGTCGATGACAATTAACAGAATCTAATAACTGCTCAGCATACAGAGAATAAAAGACGGTGAAATGCTCAGTTTAAATGGAACATATATATCACACCCATGTTACTCTGATGTTCGGGGAACATCAGAGAAGAATGGGTGGAAAGAAGGCAGTGGATGAATACCACAGAACAGCATTTTCTGAAAACAACAGAGCTATTGTACATGGGAACACTCAGTGGTTGCAATAGCATGTGCGTGCTCCAGTGAATGGCCATGGAACCAGAAGTGTATGGGTAGCACAAATTGGACAAAAAGTGAGGATGAAAATCTGAGTGGGTAGGGAAATGAGGGTGGACCTTGGGTGAGTGGGGGGACAGGGATGACTATGTTCAAAATACATTTTTTAACTTCTTAAATAAAAGGACATGTATCAAAACATTATGTTATTCTATAATTATTTATTAGTTCAAATAAATTTAACAACTATGCCATGCCCAAAAATAAAATTGAATGTTCTCAGGTTCCCAAGAATCCCCAGTGACCCCAGAGCTCAAATGTCCTCATCCTCCTCCTACACCTCAATTCATTCAGGTTTCAAAGTATCACAAGTTCTGCATGTCTCCTGGGCCTCCAGGATCTTCCAGTCTCTCTAGGCTGTGCAGGAACTCGACTATGACCCTCAATCTCCCCAGGAGGCAGGAGCTCACTGTATAGTAAAAAGTCTCAGAAGGCCATGTCAATACACAACTTAAAAGATCACATGGCCCTAGAAAAATTAATGTGTATTGGATGCTGGATGCCTATGGATTTGTAGGACTAGGAGAGCACTTATTCAGATAATGTTCCCTACAAGCTGTTCTAGGTCCAGTTCTGAGTTTCTTTTAGTGGGCATCCTTACACACTGAGGACAGAGATTTTATAAATTTCTTTACCTACAATTTTTAAAAAAAATTTCCTTAAGAGACAGAAGCATAGCTCATGGATACAGTACTTCCCTAACACATGTGAAGACCGGGGTTCAATGGTCAACATCCCCTTTACCCTGCACCCCCACCCATGAAAGAAAAAAATTGGCAGAAAAATCTGCATCAGATGCAACTTCTATCTCATCGTTCCAGATGATGCAGTTGACTATTTCTTTACCATTCCAAAATGACCTCAACTAAATGTATAAGATGTAGTATTTTTAATTACTTTGACCCTTAGTTTATTGTTAATTAACATTTAAATGTAAAAACTTACATCTTGCTTTTACTTGCCACAGCATAACACATAGCAGTCCATCGAAACATATCTGTTTTACTAGCATTAATACCTCTTTGAAAAAGAAGCCTGACCCATATATAAGCGTGGTCCTATGATAACAGAGATAAAACCTTACTCTTAGGAACTTTAATAGAATTGTGAAACATCTAATTGAATATATTTTACCAATTTGAATTATTGCTCATCTATATAAAATTGGCCATTTACTAACAGACACAAACACCTTGGGAGCACAAGTGTTCATCCTTATAAATTATCTCCCAGGCAAAGGGGAGAAAAATAAACAGGAAGCCTGCTGTCCCACTAGGGTAGTACATAGCAGAGTTCAAAATTCCATGTCTTTTCATGCACAACTATGGAGGCAATTTATAAAGATGAGCATTTAGTGAAGAGTTATTCATTTCTTCCCTAGTCTGATAGAATATATTGTAGTTCATAGTCAGCTAAAGGTCAAAGGAGGAAAAGTTATTTGCATACTAAAAACAGTAGTAGCATGATTAGAAAATAATATTAATGCAGAAAATATTTTCGTAGTAGATAACTATAGTGGATAACCTGTAGTTATCTTTACAGGACATGACTCGGCCTTCAGTTCAGTGACCATATTAGATGATTTTTTTTAAAATCCTAAAATCACATGCTCAGGAAGTGTCCTCCATGAATGTTAAAGTTTCTTCGTATAATTCAATTATAATTTTTCCTCATCAAAATTTATTCATGTAAAGTACCTTTTCAAGAATTTTCCTTTGAATAAAGAAAATAGAAATGAAAAGTTCACAATAAATTATGGAGGAAAAGGAAGACATACTTCAGCTCCACACTCTAACAGACCTTAATAATCATTTAGGAACAACCTAACAATATTTTGCTGAGAAACAAATTTAATGCAGAGTCATCCAACAGATTAACCTTGCAATTTAAGTTTAATATAGCATTTTCAAGAGAACAAGAATCATGGGTGACAAATATAAAGAGGTTAAAAATTCTACTGTGATCCAAAAATTAAAATTAAGATTTCCAAACAAATAAAATGAATATAAAACTCCATTTAGATAAATAAGGCCAACTGAGGAGGCTGGATTGCAAATGATAAACATGACTCTATATTATCAGAAATATAAACCCCACTGCATTATATTCATTTTGTTGTTCATGCTGAATAAATACTTTTGTATCAAACTGAAGGGTCAGCTTGCTATTAAACCAACATCTCAGTGAATATAAGTTAATCTTCTTTATACTCTCTGTTTAATATTATGACCTCAGTGACTGTTACCAGTATAGTACCCTGCTAACTTTAGTAAAGTAAAAGGACTGTAGCTTTCTAAAAAAACAGTCTTATGTATATCTGCTCCACTATTAATTAAAAATTCTGCCATATCCTCTTTGTTTTGTTTCAGAGCAAGTAAAAGCGGTGTCATTTTGTTCTGTGAAAACAACAAAATCAGTTATGAGCTGAAAACCAAATAAAATCCCTGAGTACATAAGCACTTAATGCAGACTGTAAATGAGCTGTGGTTTCTTCTTCTTCAACCCACTACACTTTCATACAGACTGTTCCTTTTCTTTGAAATGTTCCCCCACCTTAAAGGACTCCTTCCCATGGCCCCTACTCATTCAAAAGAGTCACCTCAAACGTTTCCTTTCACACTGTCCTTTACTTCTGTCAAGACATGTGTTAGGGTATCTGGGGGTCATGTGACTGCTCCCATTGAAACCAAAAGCTTCTTGAAATGTAGGTTATGTATCCTTATTCTACCAACACAAAACCCCAAACACCATAGCCAATTTTTCTGTATGGTCATTGACAAATGAGTTAAGTTTTCCTGTCTGTATTGGATTCCTCCTGGATATTACAAGGGAAAGCCTCTTTTTCAGACCTACCATGCCCCAACAATAAGATTCCATGATCACCTGTTTTGGGAAATGGAATAAAACTGAAATACAGGCCAGGTAAAAAAGCTTTGAAAATCGGCAAATTGTCCCCTTGAATGCATTATTGCCACACAAATATTGGTCAGGAGTGCATACAGGAAGCTAAGATACTGCTTCTTGAAAAGTACCATATTTATAGGCTGGAAGCTGGCTGTTTGGTTAAGAGCACTGGCTGCACTTCCAGAGGACCTGGGTTTGTTTTCTAGCACCCACATGGTAGCTAATAAAGGACCATAACTCCACCAACTTCACCTGTGGATTCAATGCCCTTTTCTGGCCTCTGTGAGAAGCACACACATATGGTGCACATACATACATGCAGGCAAAACACTCATACATATAAAACTATGTTTAAAAGATAAAAAACCAAAAGTACCCATATTTAAGGTAATATCTTTAATGACTATGTCATTTCAAAATCGTTCTATTGGAGGAATCCTAGAGCTTGTAACCATGAAAAATGGACCTATTTATGTGACTGTTAAAATGTGTACTTTAGAACTACAGCTGGATGCTTATACCTCATTTACTGCTTCAATATTTGTATTTAAGCAGGCACGCAGCTGTTTTGATGTCCCCATTATAAACAGCATAGTGAAGAGCGGGGTTTTTCACACCTGTCAGTAAGATTTGGATCGGCACTGTGGCTCAGTAGAAGATCAAGGTTGGCACTGCACAGCCTGTGGGTAATGGCATCAGTAAACATATGTTAACTCAAAGAATTCAACATCAGTGCTCCACAGGCATCAGCATTTAGTTACATTTATGTGAAATACTTCATTTGAATAGGCAGCATTTATATCAAATACTCGTCATTTGAAACTGATGGCTGAGTATACCTTAATCAGGGGTGTGGCTGCTGTACTGTCTCTTGGACTGATGTCACAATGGCTCTTGAGTAAGAGGTCCACCACCTCCAGCTGGCCATAGACATAGGCAAAATGCAGAGCAGTCCTGTGGATATAAAAGGGTTTTTAAGTTAATTGAGAAGCATTTTCTTCACATCTGCAGTTACAGAAATAGGACACACTAATCTTGGATTGTTTCACTGTTCATGAAGATGGCTGGGTGCTACACTCTTCCCTGGGTACCCAGGTCCCGGGTGCCAAGGAGCCTGCAGGGAGAAGTGGAGCATCCTAGGTCAAGTGACAGCCAGACCCTCCCTTCCCTCAGCACTGTGAGGAAAGTGACCTTCTGCCCCAGTGAACCTGTCCCCTTCCAAGGCCCCTGGCTGTTCTCTCACAGCGCCCAGACACACGCCATTACTTGTGCTTCCAATCAATCTGTTCCATGGAAAATATCCCATGTTCAACAAACCACTATGTCTGTCTCACCCATCTTTGTGTCCTTGTTTACTGGATAATAGGGTGCATAATTGGTCTTGTACTGGCTCCAAGAGTTCCGTGGTTCTTGGCAAGAGTGCTGTTTGACAAAGTTCCAGCCGAAAGCCGATGACCGCTGCTCTTTTGGTGGATATCCCTTCCCCAGTTACTCTTGGTTTTTGTAATTTGTATAACCTTCTCTTCTTTAAGTATTCTGATAACCAACTCTGAAGATGGAATGGGAAACTAAACCAGGAAAATCTCTGCCTTTAGCAGAATTATTGTTACTGAAACAAAATGGAAGTAATAAGATAGACGACTTCCTCCTATGACTATGACATCGTTTGGACCTGCATTTGTGATTAATAATGAGGCTTGGTTTCCCCCAAAAGGAAAAGATAGCATGCAATAGATGCCCTGCTGCCTTTTACAGGCATTTATGACTTTAATCCTAAATGAGA
>NW_008336848.1:2211617-2213075 GCF_000622305.1 Nannospalax galili | reverse complement strand
CTTCTTAGATAGAAAGGTTAGCTAAGTCAGTAAAAAGCTGGTGGTGCATGACCTCTGAAGAAAAATTGCCTATTCTTTCAAAAAGCCTTTAAAGATAAATGGCAACAAAATAATAAAGGATATTGAAATAGAGAAAATAATCATATGACTTAAAGAATACAAAATGTTCAGGAAGAAATAGCAAAAGGGAGAGGAAAAGGATAAATTGAAATGTTCAATAAATAAATAAAAAGAGTTTGTTGTTCCCATTCCCATGAGAAAAGTAATTTTCTCAAATATACACACCTACCTGTAAATATTAAATTCAAAGAATTAAAGGGCAAATGGGGACAGGCTGTCTTACACTTCTATGGGAAAATAGAAACCGCAAGGCTATAAAGAAAACAACGAAGACATTGCTTGGCTATGTTCAGAAAAGGTTAATCACTGAACTTTGTACTTTCCTTTTACTGTGGTTATTGAAAAATACTGTACACTGAGAAATATTGTGCAAACTCATGGCTTGATTTATGGTCTGATGCTTTACTCCTATTGTGAGCTTTCTAATTATAAATAAAGGTTGTAGAAGGCTGCTTTTTCAGAAGTAGAGAGAGAAAAGAAAAAGAAGATAATTGGGCTGACCTTTCCCAAGTGGGTCAGTCAACAGCCTCTACTAGAACTGCAGTTGTGGTTTCTGGTATAGTCATTTCTACCGCTGCAGTTACCTTCACCCCTTCAGGCCCCAGACTCAGCTGGAGCTGGACTCCTGCAGTCTTGTATTTGGCAAGTCCACATCCCCTCTCATCCTCTTTCTCAAAGACCACAAAGGCCTTATTTAGGCCATCACAGTAGCACAACTGTGCCCTTTCCTTTTTGCAGAAGGCCTTCAACAGGCTAGATGCTACCTACCTCATAGGGCCCCATCCGTCCCACCAAACCTTTCTTCCTTCCCCACCCACTGTAAGGAAATATACCAGACAGCCTGAGAGAGTGGGTTTGGACATCAATTGGTGTAGGGGCTCTGATCTCAGCAGACCACCAGAGAGTGGCGAGTTCTGGCCTCCCTCTGGCAGAGGGCCTGAGAACTCGGGGGACTGCCTGAGCGCCCTCGGATCCTGCCTCCATGGGGTGAAGCCTTTGAGAGAGCACTGACACTGATTCTAACCACTCCAACAGCTATCAAAATACCTGAAAGCAAATTATTTAAAAAAGAAAAAAGAAAAGTACATCCCAGAGGCTCCTCCCAAGCCCATGTGAACCCTGAGGACCAGATCCTCAGCTGACTTTAAAAGTACAAGTAAATTGTTTTATTTGGGCCAACTGTATGGTCTTAAACACCCCAAAATTAAAATGATCAGTGCATCTCTCTAAGAGTTTAAGGGATGGCATTTTCCAAACATTAAGTTTAAGTACATGTAAGATGTTATTCAGACAATTATTTCTCACTAATGATTTTGTTCTTAACAAGAGAAAAATGCT
>NW_008336848.1:2174456-2210606 GCF_000622305.1 Nannospalax galili | reverse complement strand
AACAAAAAAAAAAACCTTTGGAGCGCACTGTCCCTCAAATAAAACCCTGCCCTCCTTAGAATCTATACACAATTAAGGGTTGCTGGGGGGCAGAGAGACAGTTCTTCAGTGGTGTGATCACTGCTAAAGTGCCCATGCTCCTGGAATATGGTTTTCTAAATCCCGGTGGCCTGTAAGGAGCATCATAAATCTATACAAAACATCAATCTTGTTTTACTTCCCTGATCATAAAGACCACTTGGGCGCCCCACTTGTCCTGGGCATGCAGGTCCCAATTACCTAGGAGCTTGCAGTGACAGGTTGTGCATCGTAGGTGAAGTGACAACCAGACTCTCCCTTCCTTCAGCACTGTGGACAAAGCATCCTTCTGGCCCCAGGAATCTGCCTCCCTCCCAAGCCCCCAGCTGTTCTCTCACATATGTACACCATCACCTGCCTTCCAATCTGATCTCATCATTTCAAATTTGCCCCATTCAACCAACTTCTTCACTGCATCTGTATCATCCCTGATTGCAGCCAGGTGGATTTTTTGGAGAGGTAAAGAATAGGTGTGGTATTTGGGTGACCCACAGCCCCTCCTTTTCTCCTAAGCCCATGAAGGGCTTATTTAGGCCATCACAGAAGCCCAAGGGGGTCCTTTCTTTATTGCTGAAGATATTCAGCACATCTGCTGCTAAGCTCGCTGTTATCTGTCTCATGGTCCCCATTTGTGCCACCAACACTTACCCGCTTCCAACACACAATATAAGAAACCATGCCAACATAACCCCTCCCAAGCCCAGAATAAACACTTATAATATGTTATCTAACGCCTGCCATCCACAATAGTAGCCAAAACTAGAGCAAGTTCCGTACTGGTTCAGTTTGTGTCAATGCTGAGACTATTAGGAGAACCTTATCACCAAGCACTGCTGGCAAACACAAACAAGCCCTGCCCGTGCCCCGTCGCATGCAGAGGCCTGCTTGACCAGGCCTAAGATAGTGATGGATTAGTGATGGAAAATGGCCATGCTCCTGGAATATGGTTTTCTAAATCACATGGTCTTTAAGGAGCATCATAAAGAGAAACGAAACACCACCCTTGAGGTTTTTTTTACTGATTATAAAGACCACTAGGGTGCCACACTCTTCCTAGAAATGCAGGTCCCACACACCTAGGAGCCTGCAGTGACAAGTTGGGCATCTTAGGTGAAGTGACAATGAGACTGTCCCTTCCCACAGCGCTGTGAGGAAGGCATCCTTCTGGCCCTGGGAATCTGGCTCCCTCCCAGACCCATGCCCTGCCAGGTGCAGAGATGTGCTTGCACAGACCTAAGGTGGTGATGGGATTGTCTGGCACTGACAGTGCTCAGTGTGCATGCGCAGAGCCCCAGCAGTCCAAAAAAAGGAAAAGAAAAAGAAAAAAAAAACCCTCTGTAGCACCCTTTTCATCAAATGAGACCCTGCCCTCCTTAGACTCTATAGACAGTTAAAGGTTTCTGGGGGAGTCAGAGACATTTCTTCAGTGGTGTAGACATTGATAAATTGCCCATGTTCCTGGAATTGGGGGTCTCTAAATCCCATGGTCTGAAAGGAGCATCATAAAGCCATACGACACACCAATCTTGGGTTGTTTCCCTGATCATAAGAACAATTTGGATGCCACACTCTTCCCATGAATGCAGGTCCCAAGTACCTAGGAGCCTGCACTGACAGGTTGGGTATTGTAGGTGAAGCATCAACTAGACGCTCCCTTCACTCAGCGCTGTGGGGAAGGCATCCTTCAGGCCCTGGGAACCTGCCTACCTCCGAGGCCTGTGCCTGGAAGGGTGCAGAGGCATGCTTGCACAGACCTAAGATAGTGATGGGATGGTCTGTCACTGCTGGTGCACAATATGCATGCGCAGATCCCCAGCAGTCAACAGTACACTCTGGAGCATATTTTCCCTCAAATGAGAACCTGTCCTCCTTAGAATCTATAGATAGTTAAGGGTTGCTGGGGAAGGAAGAGACATTTCTTCAGTGGTGTGGGGTCACTGCTAAATTGTCCATGCTCCTGGAATAAGGTTTTCTAAATCCCCACAGTCTATAAGGAGCATCATAAAGAGAAATGAAACACCAACCTTGGGTTATTTCTCTGATCACTTGGGTGCCACACTCTTCCCGGGAATGCAGGTCCCAGATACCTAGGAGCCTGAAGTGACACGTTGGGCATCTTGGGTGAAGTGACAAAAAGACCCTCCCTTCCCTGAGCCCTGTGAGCAAGGCATCCTTCTGGCCCTGGGAATCTGCCTCTATCCCAAGCCCGTGCTCGGACAGGTGCAGAGGCGTGCTTGCATAGACCTAAGATTGTGATGGGAAAGTCTGTCACTGCAGGTGCTAATGCGCATGCGCATAGCCGGAGTGAGAACCTGCCCTTCTTAAAATCTATGGACAGTTAAGGGTTGCTGGTGAAGGGAGAGATTTTCTTCAGTGGTGTGGTCACTGGTAAAGTGCCCATGCTCCTGAATAAGGCTTTCTAAATCCCCGTTGTCTATAATGGGCATAGTAAAGAGAAATGAAACACCAATCTGGGGTTACTTCCTTGATCATAAAGACCACTTGGGCGCCACACTCGTCCCGGGTGTGCAGGTCCCTGATTATAAGGAGGACTTCCTGCACAGGCAGCAGCAGCAACACGGTCAGGTACAGGTCTTGGAGCATTGAAATTCAGGGCTGATCTGTTTTGGTCAGTTTCCAAAGGGCTTCCAGTTTGTGCTCTTTAATTTATCATAACTATACATATGCTTGATTCCTTTCATATGAATCATTCAGAAAACATACATATGAGAAAAGATAGACTTGAAATACTTTAATATTGACTGTATTTGAACTGAATTATTAAAAATTGATCCCTAGATATGTATGTTTCTATCTGTATGTTTGTGTGTGGTGTGTGTGTGTGCATTGTTGAAATAGTTTCCATGGATAATAAGCCCTGTATGACTAAACAACTGAGAATTCAACTCTAACTCAAATTCCTGAATATGTGCCAAGATGTGGCACTTTGGGAAGAGGGTTATGGGACCTTTAGGGGATGTGACCTAGATGGAAGAAGCATGTCACAGCACCTTTAAGAGTTCAGAGACTTGTCCCATTACTTTGAGCTTGTGATCTCTGCTTTCTGGAGCACTGAACTTTCTGCCTTGCCCGCCTCTGGGCTATGCCTCCCTGCCATGATGGGCTTTGGAACCATAAGCAAATAAAATCATCTCAGATTCCTTTAAACTATATGCTTGTGCATGAGAAGTCATGATGGCAAACTTCCAGTGAGGGAGGAAATCTTTGAAAATCAGCTAGAAGCTAAGCCAATGCTTTTCGAAGGTTTTCCTGTAGTGACTGCAGATAAGACTCATTTTCTGATATCCTTGTAGTCTTAAGAATGTTAAATGCAGCAAAAGTGTCATGTTCCTTGACTGAAGAAAAGGCTATTTTTTTATAGTAAAAGCTCTAGGGACTTAAAAATTTATAAAATTTGTTTTGTTATCAATGCACAACTGTGAGAATAACTCATATGAATAAATTAACAGTATTTCACCCAATGGAAAGCAAGTTTATGTCCAAAATCTTAAGCTTATTCCCCCAAAAGAATTATAGGATAATGAACTGTTTCCAGGCAGCTCTCCAGAATCTCATCCAAGGTCTGTGACATTGAAGTGTCTCCCAAAATTTCTGATTGACCAAGATTTTTTTCCTCTGGGGCAACATTCACAAAGACTTCTAGCTGCACACTCAGGTACAGGTGCTCCAGTGCATGGTTTTGGGGCAGGTGTGCTCTGACCAGGTTGCAAAGAGCTTCCAGTTCACGCTCTTGACTAAAGAAAAATAACAGGAATCATTTTAATTAAGTTTGATAACCAAACATATGTTTGATTCATTTTAGTGTCAATAATTCAGGAAACCCATATGAGAAAAAAGACTTAAAATATTTTCATCAATATTGACTGGATTTGACCTGATTATTTAAAAAAATGATCCCTGGTTTTGTGTGTTTCTGTGTGTGTGTGTCAGTGTCCATGCACACGCAATGTTGATCTAAGTTCAGTGGATAAAAACCCACTACGATTTAAATAATGAGTTCCAGCTCAGGTAAAAAGAGACTCTGTAGATTCAGGATTTGCATGTGTCTGTGTGTTTCCATCTATCTGTCTAAATGTGTCTCTCTCGCGCTCTCTCTGTACAAGTATTATAATTAAAATGTGATCAAAACATTGAGAGGGATTGGATCTGTATATGCAAAGAGCTGGGAGGGGAGAAGGATGGGTGCTTTCCTCCTTATTCTGCGAGTGATGCACTGTGTGAAGTGTAAGCATTTCCAATAAGGAGAAATGGATACCATTAAAACACCAGTCATGTGTTTGGATGGGGAGATTCCTATTACCACTCCAGAGATCATGAGGATACTTTGGGATTGTGTTTGAGTCTGTGGGCAGAAAGACGTAGTTCATATTTTCATAAAGTTGCTGCTTAAAGGCCTTTTGATAGCACTCCCATGATATCCACCTATCATCCAAGGGGAAAAATGTTGAGAAACATATATTAACTGCATTTTGGAATTAAATATTTGCAGAAGGAAAGCAATTTCAATGAACAAGGAGCAGCAAGATTCTAAATGTGAAAAAAACTGAAATCAACTCGTGGTAAGTAAATCAGGAATGAGGATGTATTTTTATCTTGGGTTTTCAAGGTTATTGATTTTTTATATCTGCTCATCTCAGATTCTTTAAACTATAAGCTTGTGCAGGAGATGAAGTCGTATGCTGGCAAACTTCAGATGAGGCGGGAAATCTTTGAAAATCAGCTAGAATTAGGCCAATGCTTTTCGACGGTTTCCTTGTGGTAATTGGAACTCATTTCTGATATCCTTGAAATCTTTAAAGAATGTTAAATGCAGCAGAATAGTTACATTCATTGACTCAAGAAAAGGCTATTTTTTGATAACAAAAGCTGTAGAAAATTAAATTTATAGAATTTGTTTCTTTTTTATTAGCACACAATTGTGAGAATAATGTATAAATAAGTTAACTAAACAATACAATATTTCTCCTAATAAAAAGCAAGTATTATGTCCAAAATTTTAACCTTCCCCCCCAAAATTTATAGGATAACTATTTCTATGCAGATCTCCACATGCTCATCCAACTTCTGTGACCTTGACATGGTTCCCAATGTTTCTGAATGAGCAAGCCTTCTGCTGACACGGTAATATGTATGAAGACTTCCAGCAGCACACTCAAGTGCAGGTGCTGCAGCACATGGTTTTGGGCCAGGTGTGCTCTGACTATGTTCCAAAGTGCTTCTAGTTTGTGCTCTTGACTAAAAGGAAATAAAACAAAGCATTTTTAGTAATTATGATAACTATATATATGTTTAATTCATTTAGTGTGAATATTTCAGAAAACATATGAGAAAAAGAAAGACTAAAATATTTTCATTGATATTTGTCGAATGCCCCCCAAGCCCCCCAGGCTTGGGTCTTCAACAAGAAGGAAACTCAGACAAAAGTCTGAAGTTATACGAGGAATTTATTAAAAGGAAGGCAGGTACAGGTTGGGGAGTGATCTTCAGAAAGAACTCTTTCTGGGGTTCTCTCAGGTCCTTTTTGTATAACTCAGAGTTGGGGTGCCAAGGTGATTTTTCTAACAGAAACAAACCAGTTACTATGGATACAGCATGTAGCTGCATCTTCCAGTGCCCACAGACTGAACTGAAACTAACTTTCTAGAAGACCTGATTTATCATACAGGTACAGCTTGTCAGCTCTGACCGCTGAAGCAGAGAGCTCAGAAGCTCTTAAAGTGGCACTCTTCTAATTTCCAATGCTTATGTCAAACATGGCTCCCGACAGATATTGACTGTATTTAATCTGATTCATTGAAAACATGATACAGCTCAGAGTGCCTGATCCGACCTCCCCCTAGTGAGGGGCTGAGAATTCAGTAGAACACCTGAGAGTGCCTGATCTGGCCTCTGCTTGGTGTAGGGGCTGAGACCTCAGCAGATAGCCTGAGAGTGCCTGGAACTGACCTCCATGTGGTGGGGAACTTCCTGAAAGCTTCCCCAAATAGAGCTCCAACCCCCTTACTGGGATTATGTGAGGTCCCCTACTACAGCCCCAGGGGTAGACCTCTCTGTCTACACTAGGGTAGGGCTGAGACCTTAGCAGATGGCCTGAGAGTGCCTAATCTGGCCTCTGCCTGGCGTAGGGGCTGAGAACCCAGCAGCTGCCTGAGAGTGCCAAAATCAGGCTTCCCCTTCGCAAACTTCCCAAATTGTGTTCTGAGTACCTGGTAGTAGGGGTCCAAATATTAGAAGGAAGCTTCAGTGTACCTGACTGAAGCCTGACTTGGACCTCTGTGGGAGCTCCTGAATAGCTGATCTGAAGCCCTCAGTTTTCTCCAAAATAAAATCTGAGAGAACCTGAAACCTAGACCAACCAACACTATGTAACCAATAAGTAAACAACCAACGCACACCAATAATACAAAGAGAAGAAAACTTCAATTCCACAAAAGAAGGCTTGAGTTTCACACCAGAATCACAAACAACAAAAAAAATCAACATGCCAAAATCACAACAGAAAAATAATATGGAAAACCAAAACAGTATGTTCCCACCAAACTCCACCAGCCCTGGAGAACAGTTCTACAAGGAGAATCCCCTAGAGATAACCTAGGACATAGACTGTAAAAGAACAGTCATAAACATGATCAAGGAATTGAATGAAATTGAAGAACATGCAAATCAAACAACTCAAAGAAGATAGGGATAAACTTCTGAGTGAATTCACAAAAGAGAAACATTGAAGAAATCTCAGACTGAAATGAAGAAGGAAGTCAAAAACTCAATAAGCCAATTTGAAACAACAAGAAAAAGACTCACTGCTAGAATGAATGAAATAGAAAACAGACTATCAACACTGGAGGATAAAGTTGAAGAACTGCACCACTCAAGCAAAGATTATGAAAGATTTAAAAAAAAATAGAAATGGAATATGCAGGAAATGTTAGACACCATGAAAATCCCAAATCTATGTATCATAGGCATAGAGGAAGGAGAAGAATTTCAGGTTAACAGTACTGACCAGATTTTAACAGGATTGTAGAAGAGAGTTTCCCAAATTAAGGAAAGACATTCCCATACAAATATAAGAAGCACATAATACGCCAAATAGACAAGACCAGAAAAGAAACTCCCCATAGCACATCATAGTAAAAACACTAAATGTAAAAACACTAAATGAACAGAGAATACTGAAAACTGCAAAGCAAACAACTCACAAATAAAGGAAAACACATCAGAATTACAGCTAACTTATCAATGCAAACTAAGAAAGCCAGAAGAGCCTCAACAAAAGTATTTCCTGTTGTAAATGACCATAGATGCTGTGCTGGATAGCTTTAGTATCAACTTGACACACCTGGGTTGAGGGAGCCTCAATTGGGGAATTGCCTCTATTGGACTGGCCTGTGGTCATGTCTGAAGGGCATCTTCTTGATGAGTGATGTCGGAGGGCCCAGTCCACTGTGGGTGGTGCCACCCCTGGGCAGATGGGCCCGTGCTGCATAAGAAAGCAGGTTGAGCAGGGGCCAGGGAGCAAGCCAGTAAGCAGTGTTCCTCCATGGCCTGTGCTCCAGCTCCTGCCTCCAGGTTCCTGCCCTGAGTTCCTACCTAGGGCTCCCTGATGAACTGTGACCCAGGAGATGTAAGATAAACAAACCTTTTCCTCCCCAAGTTGGTAGTGGTCAGAGTGTTTTATCACAGCAATGAAGAAACAAACTAGGACAGATGCCAACCCAGAATACTCTACCCAGCAAAACTGTCTATTACAGTTGAGGGGGAAAGAAAAATTTTCCAGGACAGGAATAGGCTGAAAGAATACATGTCCACAAAACCCTCCCTTCAAGGAATACTTGAAGCAATACAAAGAACAGAGAAAGGAACAACTATACCCAAGGACAACAGAAAGAATTTAAATGAAGGTATAATTGTGGACACACAAAATTAGGCTATGAATGCAAACAATAATCAAAATGATGGCAACCAATACACATCTTTCAATAATAACCTTAAATATCATTGGACTGAACTCCCCAGTCAAAAGTCACATGATAGTTGAATGGATTAAGAAACAAAATTCATCTTTTTGTTGTCTGCAAGAAACCCATCTCACCTTCAAGGACAGGCAATACCTTAAGGTGAAAGGATGGAAAAGAATATTCCATGTGAATGGCACTAAGAAACAAGTAGTTGCAATTCTAATATCTGACAAAACAGAATTCAAACAAAACTAATCAGAAGAGAAAAAGAGGGTCACTTCATTCTAATCAAAGGAACAATTAACCAAGAAGATATTACAGTCATGAACATCTATGTACCAAATTCTGCAGCACCCAAATTCATAAAAAAAAAAAAAAAACACTACAGGACATATAAAACCTCCCAACTAAAAAAAGCCCAGGCCCAGATGGATTTACAGCAGAATTCTACCAGACATTTAAAGATCTCCAACCAATACTACTTAAATTATTCAAAATGATAGAAACAGAGGGAGTACTCCCGAATTCCTTTTATGAAGCCAGCATCACTCTAATACCAAAACCAGGTAAAGACACAACCAAAAAAGAAATCTATACACCCATGTCCTTAATGAACGTAGATGCAAAAATTCTCAACAAAGTACTTGTGAACTGCGTACAGACACACATCAAGAAGATCATCCACCATGATCAAATGGGCTTTATTCCAGAGGTTCAGGGATAGTTCAGTATGTATAAGTCAATAAATACCATAAATCATATAAATGGACTCAAAGACAAAAATTGCATGGTCTTCTCAATAGATGGAAAAAAGGTCTTGGACAAAATTCAGCATGCATTTATGATCAAAGTCCTAAAGGGAATTAGACTGGAGAGAGCATATGTCAATATAATTAAAGCTATGTACAACAAACCTACAGCAAACATCATTCTTAATGGAAAAAAAAAAAAAAAGGAAGCATTCCCATTAAAATCAGGAACCAGACAAGGATGTCCACTATTTCCAATCCTTTTTCAATATAGTGCTTGAAACTCTTGCTAGAGCAAAAAGACAGGTGAAGGACAGTAAAGGAAAAGAAGAGGTCGAATTATCCTTTTTTGCCGACGGTATGATAGTATACCTAAGAGATCCCAAAAGTTCCACCAGAAAACTCCTAGAACTGATTAAACTTTCAGTAAAGTGGCAGGTTACAAAATTAAGCTATGAAAATCCTTTCTATATACCAATAACAAGCAACTGGAGAAAGAGTACAGGGAAATCCTCCCATTCAGAATAGCATCAAAAAAGATATCTCGGAATAAATGTGACCAAGGACATCAAAGATCTCTACAATGAAAATTTAAAATCTCTAAAGAAAGACTGAGGAAGACACCAGAAGATGGAAGGACCTTCCAATGTGATGGATTGGGAATAATTAATATTGTGAAAATGACCATTCTACCAAAAGTTATTTATAGATTCAATGCAACCCCAATCAAAATCCCCATGACTTCACAGAATTAGAAAAAAAAAAACCTTAACTTCGTATGGAAGCACCAGGCCCCAGATAGCCGAAACAACCTGAGTACAAAAAGCATCACTGGGGGGATTACTATGCCAGAACTCAAAGTATACTACAGAACTATAGTTACAAAACAGCATGGTACTGGAACAAAAATAGACACATAGATCAATGGAACATCACTGAAGATCCAAACCTGAGTACACACAATTTCAGCCACCTGATATTTGACAAAGCTGCCAAGAGCACACAATGGAGAGAAGACAGCATCTTCAACAAATGGTCAACTTACACAAAAGCCAACTCCAAATGGTAAAAGACCTCGATGTAAAGCTGGAAACTCTGAAACTATTAGAAGAAAACATTGGCAATAACCTACAACATATAGGTGTAGGAAAGGACTTTCTAAATCAGACACCAGTTGCTCAGGAGTTAAGGTCAAGAATTAACAAGTGGGACCTCATGAAACAAAAGCTTTTGTACAGCAAAAGAAACAATAAAGAAAGTAAAGAGAAACCCACAGATTGGGGAAAAAAATTTCACCAGTGACATGTTTGACAGAGGTTTAACATCCAGAATATATGGAGAACTCAAAAAATAAAGAACCAAGAAAACAAATGATCTGATTAAAAGTTGGACTAAATATCTAAACAGAGTTCTTAAAGGAAGAAATAAAGATGGCTAAGAAAACCTCAAAAAGTGTTCAACATTGTTAGTAATTAGGGAAATGCAAATTAAAACCACCCAAAGGTATCATCTTACCACAATCAGACTGGCTAGGATCAAGGGAACGATTGATATCAAATGCTGGCAATGATGTGGAGAAAGGGGAGTACTCATTCACTGCTGGTGGGATTGCAAACACTGAAACCTCTATGAAAAACAGTGTGGAGAACTCAAAAAACTAAAAAATGTGCTCGTGCTTCCTGTGTCTGCATGATGATGTGAGAGCTTATGAAATATAAAGGATGACAAACATAAAATAATATACACATAATCTTAAAATTTCTATGGTCATAGTTTAGTCAACTAGTTTAAGGAACAAAACATAAATCTAGTCAAGGTTTATCTGAGAATATTTGGTTTTTTACCCAAGCCTTATCTACACAGCACATGATAATTAAAAGCACCAGTGCCCTCACCTCCCTTTACTTCCCTGGGCTGCACAGCCTCTGGGCGTCCTAGTGCCAGCACTTTTCCTAGTCACCAGCCTCCAGTGTCCTGGTGCCAGCACCTCTCCTGGGTAAGACCAGCACACCCACTGTGCCTTGACTCCCCCAGCCTCTTTCACCCTCCCAGCTCCCCCACCACATCTCTCTTCCTAGCCTTGGTACTGGACCATTTCTTGTTTTGGCACCCCAGACACTGGGACTAACCTCTCTGCCCAGAGCCACCACTGTTTCCTGATCCTCTGCATCTAGACCTACCCAGTTCCTCCCAGTAGTCCTTAGGAGCACTAAGGGCCTCTTCCCGTCATCCTCACCTCCCTTTGGATCCCTGAGGGGCAAAGTCACCAGTTTCCTGAGACCAGCATCTTTCCTGGGCCCTGCTCCCAGGCCAGCCCAGCCCCCAAATTCCTGAGGGCAGCATCTTTCCTGGAGGGATCCAGACCTTAGGAGAAAGCCTGAGACCTTCTGAGCCTCATTGCACTTGGGCCTCTGTAGGAACTCCTGAAGACAAAAGCAATTAGGCCACTCCAATATAAAATCAAAAGAGAGAACCTATAGCCTAGACCAACCAGTTTTTCATGCCCAATAAGTAAACCACAAAGGCACATAAAGTTTACAAAAAGAAGCAGATCTAAACTCAACAAATGAAGGCTTGAATCTCACACAAGAATCAGAAGCTACAAAAGATCCTAGAAAACCCAGAAATGGTATCATACAGAGAAGTTAATGTGTCATGTATCACAAGAGGCCCCCATTAGTAATTAAAACCTAAGAAATTTCTTAAATTTATTCCCTAATTTAGTAATTCATTGAGGCCTCTGCCATTTGGACAAATATTCCAGAATCATTAGGAATTTAAGCATACATTTATTACACACATCCCTGTCCCTGTCCCTGCCCCTGCCCCTGCCCCTTTCAAGGAAACCCTTTCTTTGAGGATCACCTAAACCTTTCTGTGTCTCTCTCTTCCCTGCTCAGTCTGTCTCCAGGCAGATTTGTTTGTGCATGCTTTGTATCATGGGGCTCTATTTTTCACTTAATTCCCAAATTAGCCCCTAAAGATAGTAAAGGATGTAACACAGATGACAGAGCATATGGGTTCCAGTGGGGGTGCTATGGAAGGGTGCTGGTGGGGATAGGGTATAAAGATGAATAAGGCTGGTTGAGATAGTCTGTATGAAATACACAAAAATTCAATAAAAACAATTATTTTCATATCTTGGAATATTTCTCAGAAAACTCTCTCAAAACAGAAATCTTTTTTTAACTTATTTTTTAAATAATTTATTGAGAATTTCATAAATGCATATAAGCTGTTTTGATCAAATCCATGCCCACTCCCTCCCATCCAACTCCTCCCATATCTCCCCATCACTTTTTTTAATGATAACTTTGTGTACTCTTACTTCTTTATTTTTTTAATGGGGATTTTGGCTACTCTAATATTCCCCCTTCTGAAGCGGTAACCCTAAAATCTTTTAAGGATTAGATAAAAGCCCCCAAATATTTTTCAACATTACAAAACAGAAATCTTTTAAGATGTTTTATTTCAAATCCATTCCTAAACTAAAATTCCAAATTTTTCCTCTAAACACCATCAAGTGCTGAACTGTAATCAAAAACATTTTATCATGTATATCTTCCAGTAAAACAATGGACAAATTAGTGTTAGTTTCAACAGAATCGGATGCTTGATTCTGTCTTCCATTTTGTGCTGAATTTCAAATACCTATTGCCAATAGCTCCAGGAGTTGTTATTTATTTGTTGGTTTGGTTATGGTTTTTTTTGAAATAGAATTTCAGGTAGCCCAGGCTAACCTCAAACTTGAACTTCTGATCCCCCTGCTCTGCCTCCCACAAGCTGGGATTACAGGCATGTACCACCGTACCTAACCCGAGCTCTTTTTTAAGTTGCTGAACACACTTGTTTTTCCACCCTGGTCACTGCAGTTTATCTTTTATCATCTTATGTTAAGTACAGGTTGAAGATCTCTTATTGAAATGCTGGGATCAGAAGAGTTTCGGATTTTGGAGTTTTTTTCGGTTTTGAAATATTTTCACAGACTTTGCCAATTGAGCATTCCTATATGTAAAAATCTGAAATATAGAAACACTCCTAATTCTAAAATTCCTGAATGATACTGCTCAAAATATTTTAAATTTTGAAGATTTAGGATATCAGAGCACTTCAAATTTCAGATTTTCAAATAAAGTATTTGACCTGTACTTAATATTTTATTTACAAATCTATTTTATATTTATCTGCTCCACTTACTTGACATACACCAGAGGCAAAACCTTTTACAGGTCTGTAACAAGGCGTGTGAGGTGTCCTTTGGGAAACATCTGGAGAGCAGAGTGCGTTGTGTACCACTCCATCACTACTGAGCCACTCAATTTTCAGGCAGCAATCCCATTTCCACATACGGATGCTAATGTGTCTAAGCCCATATCACTAACAGACATCATTTCAAGATGGCTCCTGGCTCATTTCAAACTAGTTACCATGCCCCATATTCCAGAAGCATGACAAAGGATTCATCTTTGAGTCCACTAACGATGTGAAAAACCAAGCTCGAGTTTCAGAAGTATCTTTCATTTCTCAGAGAGTGAAAGCAAATGTGTGCCATCAGAGAACAAGTGATTTAAATGGTCAAAATAGAATTTTAAAAACATGTGAGGGGCTGGAGAGATGGCTCAGCGGTTAAGAACATTGACAGTTCTTGCGGAATTCCCGGATTCGAATCCCAGGACCCACATGGCAGCTAACAACTGTCCATAACTCCAGTCCCAGGGAATCCAACAGCCTCTTCTGACCTCCACAGGCATTGCACAACATGGGTGCACTTACCTACATGCAGGCAATACACACATACACATAAAACAAAAATAATAAATAAAATTTAAAAAAACATGTAAAACTCTACAGACCACAGCTTAAATTACTGCTTTAAAATAATCTTTCCTACTAGAGTTAAGAAATTTGCCCATTATAGTTCAACCAGAACTAAAATTACATGAATCAAAAGTGAATTGCAGTTTCTCTGAAAACCTTGCCAATGATGCTAGATGTAAAGCTTATTCCTACTATTTGCTCATTAAAACCAAAAACCACATCCCCATTAAGTGCACACTACCATGCTGGGAACTGTAAGGAACATGGCAAATTACTTCATAAAAACATGCTTACCTTGAGCTGAAACCCAGTCTCATTCACAGCCTCCTTCCAGTTACCTTCCTAAAAATTAAAGCGAATTTTAGAGATCATTACTACAAAGCCAAACAATCCATACTTCATGGTCCATATTAAATAAGTTGAATTCCTATAATTTTGTTCTTAATTCAAGTGATATAGGAGAAAGAGGTTAAAAAATTCTCTTCAAAATTAAACATGGGCTGGAGAGATGGCTCAGTGGTAAAGAGCACTGGCTGCTCTTGCAGAGGAATTAGGTTCAGTTTCCAGCACCCACATAGCAGCTAAAAACCATTCATAACTCCAGTTCTAGGGGATGTGATGCCCTCCTTTGGCCTCCATGGGTATTACATGACACAACTGCATTTATATACATGCAGGCAAAATACTCATATACATAAAACAAAAATTATTTTAAAAAATTAAAGAATTACAGACTCCAAAAGTTTGAAATAACATAGACCCAAGATTTTAGCAACTTGGCTTGATAGCACTGAAGATAATTTTAGGTTTCTATTTAGGTAATACTACTAGATACTAAAGGCTTAGTATCTGTAAGAATAAAAATCTTGGTTATGGGGCTGGCAAGATACCTCAGTGTTTAGAAAAAGCACTTGCTGTGCAAGCCTGACAACCTAAGTTCAATCCCCACAATGCACATAAAGGTGGAAGGAGAGAATGGATCCATGAAACTGTCCTGATTGCCACCATGTGCCTTGGCAGGTGTACTCCCATGCGTATCACACATCACACCAACCAACACACACACACACACACACACACACACACACACACACACACACAAATAAAAACTTTAAAAATCTTAGTTAAAAGAATGGCAGACTAATAACATTAAATTGACCAAACACAAACACAAATTGCATTTAAAAACCTGCTGCAAAAGATCAAGAATCAGCATTCTATAAATTAATAAAAACTCTAATAAAGCCTAATTCAAATGATATTTTAAGAAGACTAATTAAAAGAAAAATACCTGTGTTAAAAACAAATAGAAGATTTTGTCTCTATGGAGGATGGAATGTGAAGCGACCCTCAGCAGAACGTTTTCTAAACTGATCCTTCTTCTCTCCACAAAATCTGGATCCATGTTACTGGCAGAGAGTTTATGCCACATGAATTCTGCCTGGGTGAACAAAGCAGGCAGTCAGAACAGGCTCAAGGTGAGAACTCTTCAGTGCCTGCTGCTTCGCTTCTTACCCGCTTTTCTGGAAGAGGTGGCACAACGATACGTGGATAGTAAACTAAAACTCAACAACTCGAACTCACTGTTATCGCCTCCACAGTGAGTCTGTGAGGACGCTCTGACCATCAGTGTGTTCAACTGACCTAAAAAGATACCAAAGAACATTTCTATTACTTAAAAAACAATGCATACTACTGCCTTCAAAATGTGTATCTCTGTTTACTGAACTAGTCACTGAATCAGGAACTTTTCTTATGCTTCCTTAGGAAATGGGGATTTACTGCTCCTGCTTTACAGACGGGCCGCAGCTGCATGGTACGAGCTCCGCCTGTAATCACCAGCTCTGTGCATCCAAACTTGACTTGGATCCATCTGATTTCAAAGCTCTCACATGCCTAAGTCCTTTCCTTCTGTCACAGAAAACCTATTTCAACTCACGAGAAAGAATTGTCTTAGGAACATTCTAAAAGCCAAAGTATAAAATTGATTTTACAAAATGGAAAACCTGCCTTGGTTATCATTTCTTTAAATAAAAAGGGTTTTTACATTTATTGTGGGAAAATGAGGGAACAATTTCATGAAAAAGACCATGATCACCAAATCTCAATTTAGGTTACAAACAAATTGGATGAATCTGAGTACCAGAGGCACCCACAAGAGTAAACAGCTCTGAAGGGTAAGGAAGAAAGCTCACAGTAACTCATCTCCAGTCTTAACTTTTGGTTATAAAGAGTTAGTAGGCAATACCGTGGTTTAGCTACATAAAAATTTAAATTGTACTTGGGAGAAAGTAAGGGTAAGAGCATGGAAACACTGTTTTAAGGTACTGAAGGTTTCTGCTACTTTCGTTTCTTGAGACACAGTCTCACTATGTAGCCCTGGCTTGCTTAGAACTTACCATGCAGACCAGCCTGGCCCAGAATTCAGAGATCTACCTGCCTCTGCCTCCTGAGTGCTGAGATTAAAGGTATGATCCACAGTACTTGGGGCAGAAAAATTTTAAACATTATCAAGACTGCCTTGTTTTCCAATTATTTGCATGACAATAACTTTATTTGCCCTGTAAGAAATGCACATACAACTACAATGTGCATTTGCACATCAGGACATAAGACACAGAAGCTAAGGCATACTTAACAGTCCTTTGAGAAGTAGTTATCCTGCCATGCTCAACACAATAGTTGCTCATCTATTTGTTTTCTTTTTTGAGATGGGTCTTACTAGGCTGGTCACGCTGGTCTCAGATTCCTAGGATCAAGTCATCTACCTGGTTGGGACTGTGCTTCGGTGAAAGAACGCTTACCTAGTATATATGAAGCCCTAGGTGAGCCTTCAAGCAGCACAGAAAAAAGACAAGTAAGAAGCAAAGGATGATTCTCCTCCCTAAGGCTCCTGTGTAACTAGAACTACAGACACACCATTGTGCCAAGGAATTATTGCTTGTTTTTATTACTACTGTTTGGAGACAAGGTTTTATAGTACATAGTACATAGTGTAACCCAGGCTGCCTTCAAACTCAGGATCCTCCCTCTTCAGCCTCCTACATGCTGATACCACAGGCATGCACTGCTATGCTCTGCTTCATATTTATTACTTACATACAAGTAATAAACACATACACAAGCTTACCATTACATCTATTAATTACATAGTAATAAAAAGAAAATAAAATATAAAATGCAAAAATCAACATAAAAATATATAAAATACACAAATAGCTCTCATGGAAAAAACACAGGAATATTTAGATCATAGTTTAGTTTAAAGAGGATTTATCTGTAACCTATAACTAAAATCTATTTCAGTTCAGATGCCCAACTTCAACATGAAACATTTCATTTTATCCTCGCATATAAGTAGATGTCATCACTAGTCCTGTCTTCCAAATCAGAAGAATGAAATAATGAGACACTGATTCCCAAGACATCAAAGCATTCCTACCTACTCTAAAAGACAAACTTTTATACTTTTATTCTGAAACAATGTCTGATGCTGATGAACAGAAACACAAACCTCTGAAGGGATGAAAAAAGTAACCGCACCTTCTTCAATCTCAGTCCTACACTGCTGTACTCCAGACAATGTCTACAGAAACAGCTTTCCACCCAAAGCCAAGCCTAATTCTCAGGACCCACCTTGTTTCAATGAGGTAAGCAGTATACATTTCCTGCATGTTCATGGCATTTCTTCCAGTTAGCTTTTTGGCTTCAGAAACACTGATTTCTATCTTCTTCGACCAAAATGTGTTCTCTGTCATCTGGATAAAAACAAATGGAACAACAAGAACCCTTTAGGATGGTGTTCACAAGTGAAGGTAACAGAGGGCTGAACATGATCCAAGCACACTATGTTCATGCATGAATTATAATGAAACCATTATTTTGTGCAATTAATATATGCTAATGAAAATAGTATTGAAAGACTCACAGCTATTTTAATGACACCTGTGTGCTGGATAGCTTTAGTGTCAACTTGACACACCTGAGTTGAAGGAACCTCAATTGGGGAATTTCCTCTATTGGACTGGCCTGTGGCCATGTCTGGGGGTCATCTTCTTGATGAGTGATGTGGGAGGGCCCAGCCCACTGTGGGTGGTGCCACCCCTGGGCAGGTGGTCCTGTATTGCATAAGAAAGCAGGCTGAGCAGGGGCCAGGGGAGCAAGCCAGTAAGCAGCATTCCTCCATGGCCTGTGTTCCAGCTCCTGCTTCCAGGTTCCTGCCCCAAGTTCCTACCTTGGGTTCCCTGATGAACTGTGACCTGGGAGTTGTAAGCTGAATAAACCCTTTCCTCTCCAAGTTGGTATTTGTCAGAGTGTTTTGTGACAGCAATGAAGAACAAACTAGGACAACCTGTTACTGGTGCTTGCTGCACAAGCATGAAGGTTTGAATTTGGATCCCCAGCACCCACATAAAAGCTGGATGATACAGCACACATCTGTAACCCCAATGCTACTGCTATGGCAAGATGGGAGAAAGAGACAGAAGAATCCCTGGAAACTCGTTGGTCAGCTGGCCTGGCACGTGCAGCAGAGAGCAGCAAGAGACCCTATGTCAAACAAAGTAGGTGAGAACAACACCTGAGGCTGTCCTTTGACCTCTACACACATGCCACCATACCTGTGTGCACAGTTATATTCTGTCTCTAAAAACTATTTGGAAATTCTAGAGTCTGAAGGCTGTAACTTTCAGACAGAGAAGGCTTGGGTGATTGCCTAGTTAGCATCAGCTGTCACTTGAAATAGCCCAGAAGTATCTGAGGGAGTCTTAAGTGAAGGACTGCCTCAGCCAGACTGGCCTGTGGGCATGTCTGCGAGCCATCTGTAGCATGACCCAGTGCCATCCCTAGTCAGGGTCCTGGGCTGTATAAGAAAGCTAGCTGAGCAGAGGCCAGGGAGCAAACTAGCAAGCTGTGTTTCTCTGTGGTTTCTGCCACTGTTCCTGCCTCGAGATGGACTATTACCTGAAAATAGAAGATGAAATAAAAGCCTTTCCTACCCACGTTCCTTCTGGCCATGGTGCTTAGCACAACACCTGAAAGCAAACTCGGACAGGTAACAATGTGTGGTTAATTTAGACCAATTCGAGCTCAGCACAGTGACAGTTACCTACCCCACACCTGAGCCCTCTGGCAGGCATATAGCTCCTAGGCAAACAACAGCACAGAAAGACCCTGTCATCCAAATACCAGTTTCTTCTGACCACCAAGGGCTGCTTCTCATCACAAAGGAGGAGAAAAAGAGGTGATGGCCACTGTTGTTGAACCTCCCTTGTAGGTTATTAGGGGTTCCCCTCAGGGATGGCAGTCTCAGCAGGAGTTCCTCGCTGGCATCAAGTGGGAAGCCTCAAGCTCCTCCTGCCACAGGCAGAGCCTGCCTTGGTGGCCATGCCTGCCATACCATGAACTGTGAGCTGAAATGAACCCTTCCTTAAGTTGCTTCTGCCAAGTATTTGGTCACAGCCAGAACAGAAACTCACACAAAAGATTAATGATTCTGAATCCCTATTTACTGTTTAGTACAACAATCTAATTACTCTTTCCATCTCTCTCAACTAAAATACTATGTTTTTCTATGTATATATGCATATACAAATACACACAAAATAGTGTAAACAACATTAAATACGCAGAGTATTCAGCACACATGCATATATGACAAAGCAGGATTTTCAGCAAGTAGGTCAACTTAAAAAAAAACTATATTCATGCTATTTGCCTAAATGTGTTTTTGTGTTTACTTTTTCCAACAGCCTGGCTGGCCTGGAACTCAAGGGATCCACCAGCTTGGATTAAAGGCATGTATCACCATTCCCTGCTGCCTAAACTTTTTGGCAGTGGTTGATAGCTCTACTCGAGACACAAGCTGGATTTAAGAAGAGGAGACTCGAGGCTGGGAATATGGCTTAGTGGGTAAGAATACTTGCTGTGTGAGCATGAGGACAGAAGTTCAGGTCCCCAGCACCCACATAACAAGCTAGGTACAGTGGTGCATACCTGTAATCTCAGCATGAGCATGAGGTGAAGACAGGAGGATTCCTGGGGCTGGCTGGGCAGCCTAGCCAAATCAGTGAGCTCCAGGTTCACTGAGAGACCCTGCCTCAAAAAAGTAAGGTGGAAAGTGATGAAGAGAAGAAACCCAGTGCTGACCTCTGGCCTCTACATTGTGAATATGCACATGCATATACACATACACTACACATACACATGAACATATATACACACAGAAAGAGAAAAGACTACAGTAAAATCCAGTTACACAGAGGAAATTAAGCTTCTAAGAGACCAGAAGATTTTATGACAGTAGAGAAAATGAAATCAGTGATGAAAAAAAGATGATGTGGGCTAGAGAGTTGGTTCAGTGGCTAAGAGCACTGGCTGCTCTTGCAGAGGACTTGGGTTCGATTTCATGGCAGCTAACAACCAACCATAACTCCAGTTCCAGGGGATCCAAAGCCCTCTTCTGACCTCTTTGGGCATTGCACAACACAGGTGCACTTACATACATGCAGACAATACATTCATATACAAAAATGAAAATAATAAAAATATTTTTAAAAATTCAGGGCAGAAAAACTGGCATCACAAGAATCAGTAAGAAAATGGCACAGTTAGAAAAGGAAACACTTCTAAAATGATGAGGGATAGGAGTTTAGAAAGGAAAATTAAGAACCAGCCTTTAAATAATGGAAACATCCGAAGAAGAAAATGTACAGAGCAAAAGCGACCATCATCAGTGCAGTTAAAAAAATCTTTCCTGGACTGACAAAAATCCTAAGATGTCAACGTGAAAGGCACATGGTACACACACAACAAATGAGGAAATTTAAACATCTTCGGCATAAGAAGAAAACCTAACAAGATCCAGACAACAAAACTAATCCAATACAAAAGAATGAAGCCCAGATTTGCCCAAGACTTTACAATAATAAATCCCAAATGGTAAAAGAACAGCATGAAAGAACATGCTTGTGATATTTACAAAATATTATACTGTTCCTTTTATAAAGCACTTAATCCCAGCAGGATATTCTGAAGAAATTAACAAACTGCTCCTAAAATTCCTATGAAATGCGAAAAGACTTAGAAGAATGGAAACCATTCTGAAAAACAGAGGACCTAGTTTACACTTTCTGAGTTATTAAGAAGCTAGAGAAGTCGTGACAGTATGGTGTAGGTGAATGGAGCAGTAAGGCGCATCCAGAAACAGACCTTCACATTTAAGGCCAAGTGAGTTCAGCAAATCACCAAGGCAATCAGTAGGTAAAGGACAAAATATCCACATGGGGAAAACATGAGTAAAGTGGTTCAAAAATATAGATAAAAAACCAAAACTGTAATTTCTAGAAAACATACTAGAAAACCTTTGTGATCTTGGGTTAAGCAGAGAGGTGGTGTTGTTTTGTTTTGTTTCTGAGTCAGTGTCTCCCTGTGGCCCCAGCTGGCCTGGAACTCTATATAGACCAGGCTGACCTTGAACTCACTAAGAGTCTTCCTCTGTCTCCCCAGTGCGAGGATTAAAGGCATGTGCCACCATGCCCGGTTAAACAAGAGTTTTTCAATACAAATAAAAACAATACAGAAAAGGAAAAAAAAAAATGCTTTTTAAAAAAATCGTTAAACTTAAAAGCTTTTACTCTCATAAGACACCATTAATTAAGATAAAGGAAAGATAGAATCTCATGGAATTGGGACAAATAAACATCAGCAAATCATATATCTTATGAAACATTTCTATCCAAAACATAGGGAGCAATACTTATGACTCAATAATTGGTAATTACAAACTCGAACACAGGCTGGATATGGTGGTTTGTGTCTGTAATCTCTACTCAGGAGTCAGAGGTGGGAAGATACAGAGTTTGAAGCCAGACCAGGCTACACAGTGAGACGCTGCCCTAAAAAACAAACAAGGAAATATGCTCACACCACCTGTCATTAAAGAACTGCACATTAACATCACTTCACTACTGGATTGAACACACCTGCAGTCCCAACACTTAGGAGGCAGAGGCGGGCAGGGAGGTGGCTCAGCAGGGAAAAGTGCCTGTTGTCAAGCTTGACATCATGGTGGAAGGAGAGAGCCAATGCCACAAATTGTCCTCTGCCCTCTATACATGTGTCCTGGCACATGCTTCCTCCCCCATGCAAATAAATGTTTTTTTTTTTTAATTTAACTTTCATTTATGTGTATGCATGTATGTGGGTGCTGGGAATCAAACTCAGGTCCTCTGCAAGAGCATTCAATGGTCTTACCCACTAAGCCATATCTCCAGCCCCAAATAAATATTTTTTTAAAAAGGAGGGGCTGGAGAACTGGTTCAGTGGTTAAAAGTGCTTGCTACTCTTCCAGAGGACCTGAATTGGGTTTCCAGTACCCACATTAAGCAGCTCACAACTCACTATAACAACTTCAGCTCCCAGGGATCTCATGCCTTCTGGAGTACACAAGTCTCCATGGGTCACACAGATGCACACATAAGTAAATATAATAAACATAGACCTTTTTTTAAAAAGTGAGGCTTTGGGGAAATGATCAGATCTCGAGGAAAGAGCCTTTCATGAGTAGATTAGTGGCCTTATAAAAAGACCCCAGAGAGCCCCTTTCTGTTTGTCATCATGAAGGACAGTGAAGACAGTCTACAATGAGCCAGGAAGTGAGCCTTCACCTGGCAACGAAACTGCTACTGCGTTGGTCTTGGACTTCCCAGAGTCCAGGACCACAAGCCATACATTTCTATTGGTATAAAGCACCCAAGGCCACCATTTCCTTGTAGCAGCCCAACTAAGACTGCACCAAATCCACGAAGTTCTTGAGAACATTTAGTGTACTAAGCAGAGTTTAAATGTGGCCTGACATAGCACACGCCCACTCTCTCAGGAACTAAACCATTCCAGTGTGGCTGCTGAGAGTTCAGCAGGGCTCACTCACTAAAGATGCACTGCCTCCATGGAGCTTGAGTAAATGCCACTGAGAGATGTGTAGTACCACTCCCTTCAGGGAGTATAAACCCCACAGGAACAGTTTCCCATTATATTATCTGTAAGCCTTAGAGCTATGACTGCATGATATGATACAAAAATATATTCCGTACTGAGTCACCTTCAAAACACCCTGAGATGGGTCAGCAAGATAGTTCAGTGGGTAAGCCTGATGACCTGAGCTGTTCCCAGGAACACACATGGTAGAGGGAGAGACCTCCTCACCCACACCGTGGCATGTATACACACAATGTACATAATGTATACAAAATAAATAATGTAATAATAATAATGATGAAACCCTGAGAGTCACCAAGGTAGAGGATGACTTTTAGAGCTGGGAAAGTAAGTCGGTAGATAAAGTACTTGCCACAAAAGCACCCAATTAACAAGGCAGTGCAGACTGGCTGGGCAGGAGTAGTAGGCCAAGACTACTTCACCATGTACTAACTTCAAGGCAGGTGGAGAAACAAAGGAGGAGAAGGAAGAGAGGGTGGGTCCTAACACTACCTTGAAGAGCATGTCCTCAATGACTTCACTTCCATAAACTAGGCCCTGCCTCTTAAAGGTCCCACCACCTCCAGATAGTGTCACAGGCAGAGGGCCAGGCTGTTAACACAGGTCCTTTGGAAGATACTCAACAAATCAGCACACTAGCCCCTAAACTTTTTCTACCATTTTACATTATCCTCATCTACAGAACACTCAGACTCTACAGTTCTGCTCTACTCCACCTAGATCTCTGCTGTCAATCAGGGAAGTTGCAAAATGTGCCTTCGCTTAGAAACAGGGTTTCAACCATCCTAAGCTGGCCTCAAACTAAACATATAGCCAAGGTTAACCTTGAATTTCTGATCTCCCTGCCTCCATCTCCTGAGTGCTGGGATTACATGCAAGCACTATCATGATTGGTCTATGAAATGTTGGAGAAAGAACCCAGAGATTCCTGCTTGCCAAGCAAGCATTCTACCAACCAAGCTATAATCCCCAGTCCATAAAAGGTATGATTTAATCATTTGTAGCTTAGCTGATATATTCTATAATTATGTATGAATCAATAGGCTATTACTGTAACCAAATATTTGCAGGAAGTCAACTTAAAAAAAGAGAAAAGGATTATTTTGGCCTACAGTTTTGGAGGTTTCACACCATTCAGCTGACTTTGGTTCTGAGCATTAACAAGGCAGTGCAGACTGGCTGGGCAGGAGTAGTAGGCCAAGACTACTCCACCATGTACTAACTTCAAGGCAGGTGGAGAAACAAAGGAGGAGAAGGAGGAGAGGGTGGGTCCTAACACTACCTTGAAGAGCATGTCCTCAATGACTTCACTTCCATAAACTAGGCCCTGCCTCTTAAAGGTCCCACCACCTCCAGATAGTGTCACAGGCAGAGGGCCAGTCTGTTAACACAGGTCCTTTGGAAGATACTCAACAAATCAGCACACTAGCCCCTAAACTTTTTCTACCATTTTACATTATCCTCATCTACAGAACACTCAGACTCTACAGTTCTGCTCTACTCCACCTAGATCTCTGCTGTCAATCAGGGAAGTTGCAAAATGTGCCTTCGAAGTCACACTTATTCAGGTTTTCTTGGTTCTGTTAGCACTCCTAGGCCTAGGGCACTTTGCTTTGAAACAACCATTTATGAATTCTTCAGGCAATGAGTCTCCACAAATACCGTAAACCCTGACCCTAGCCTCTTAAGTCAATGGAAACTTTCAGCCTGAAAAAGTAGTACTGCTTCCTCCATTCTCTCCTGTTCCCCTTCCTGCCTACATAGTATACTGGAAGCATTTACAAGGCTATATAAAACTTCTCTCTCCCTTTCCACTTCTCTCCTCTCCCAAATGGAAGAGATTAGTGGAAAGAGCAATGATTTCAATACCAAGTGGTCTTCGGCTCAAATGCCAGCATCCTAGTAACTGAGGAGCTGGTAATCTTGACCAAGTTACTTCTCTCTAGTCTTCATCCTTAACTATCTTTTTTAAAAAATTTTGTTTTTATTGAATTTTTATGTATTTCATACAGACTCAACCAATCTTATTCATCTTTATAACCTATTCCCACCGGCACCCTTCCATAGCACCCCCACTGGAACCCATATGCTCTATCATCTGTGTTACATCCTTAATTATCTTTAGGGGCTAATTTGGGAATTAAGTGAAAAGTAGAGCCCCACAATACAAAGCATGCACAGACAACAAATCTGCCTGTAACAGCAGCAGTGAGCTATGAAGATGCTGTAGTGATTAATTCTCAACTGGAGACAGACTGAGCAGGGGAGAGAGAGACACACAGAAGGGTTTAGGTGATCCTCAAAAGAAGGGTTTCCTTGGAAGGGACAGGGATGTGTGTAATAAATGTATGCTTAAACTCCTAATGATTCTGGAATATCTGTCCAAATGGCAGAGGCCTCTATGAATTACTAAATTGGGGAATTAATTTAAGAAATTTCTTAGGTTTTAATTACTAATGGGGGGTCTCTGTGACACATGACACACTAACTTCTCTACATGATGCCATTTCTGGGTTTTCTAGGATCTTAAAAGGACGTATTAGTAGGAGGAATTTGTAGTTGTACAGGTGGCTCAGTGGTTAAGAGTGTATATTATTCTTGCAGCGGGCCTGAGTTCAGTTTCTAAAACTCATGTTAGGTGGCTCACAACTCCCTATAATTCCAGCTCCAGGGAATCCGATGCCTCTGCCTCCATGGGTACCTGCACTTAAGTGCACATACCCACCCACAGACACACAGACATAAGTAAAAAAATCAAATAAAACTTTCTTTGTAAAAGGAATTTATAATCTTGTTTGACAGGAACCCCTCTTGTAGCCCAGGTTAGCTTCAAACATATTCATCCTGTTTTATCCTCCTGAGTTCTTGGATTACTGACATTTGACACCACACCTAGCCCTAAATTATTCATTTTGACACAGGGTCTCATTTTAGTCCAGGCTGGTCATAAATTCTCAATAGTTGTACTTCTGCTTCTTAAGTGCTGAAAGTAGGGATTCACTAACATGACTGGCTAAATTTATTTTTTTTATTGATATATAGAATTGTACTTTTGGGGTTTTTTTGTTTTTTTTTGTTTTGTTTTGTTTTTGAGATAGGAGTCCCTGTACCCACAGCTGGCCTAGAACTTGCTATTTAGACCAGGCCACCCTTGATGTCACAGAGATCCACCTACCTCTGCATTCAGAGTGCTGGGATTAAAGGTTTGTGCCACCACACCTGGCAGAACTGTACATTAATTTTTTCCATTTGTTTTTATTTCATGTATATAAGTGTTTGATTGCATGTATATAAGTGCACCAGTGTTCTGTAATTCCCACAGAGGCCAGAAGAGGGTGACTGATCCCCTAGAACAGGCTGTAATTAGACACCATGTGGGTGCTGAGAACTGAACCAGGTCCTCTTTAAGAGCAGTCAATGCTCTTAAATGCTGGGCCATCTCTCCAGTTCCTGGGAAGTGTACATTTTTATAAGGCACAATGTGATGTTTTATTTCTTATGCTGTGATTCTGTTTATTTATTTTGAAATTACATTCATTTGTTTGCTTGTGTATGTGTGCAAAAAGTTGGGTTTGTGCCTGTGGAGGTCAGAGGACAACTTGGGGCAGCTGGTTCTTTCCTTCCACCATGTGGATTCCTAGGATTGAAAACAGGTTGTCAGGCTTGTTGGCAAGCACCTTTACCCAATGAGTTATTCTGTGGTCCTGTTTTACTTTTGAAACAGCCCTTACCATGTAGCCCAGGCTGGCCTTGAACTCCTGACCTTCCTACATCTGCCTCCTAATTGCTGGGATTACAGGGGTCAGCCACCATGCCCAGCATGATATTTAAATTTAGACACACCTTGGATTATAAACACCTTTGTTTTTCCATGGTGCAAGGAATTGAACCCAAGGTCTTGTGCACCCAAATACATATAATACCACTGAGCTACAGCTTTAGCCCCATAATAACCTTTAAATTAACATAAACAGGGCTGGGAGATAGCTCAACTGGTAAACTAGATTCCCAAAATTCATATTAAAAAAAAGGCAGGCATGGTGGCAAGTGCTTGTAATCCCAGCACTGAGGAGGTAGAGACAGGCAGATCCCTGGAGCTTGTCACCCTAACCCATGTCATGAGTTCCAGGTCAGTGAGCAATCCTGTCTCAAAATGAAAAAAAACAAAAGTTCAATGGCACTAAGAAATGACACCTCAGGTTGTTCTCTGACCTCCACGAACACATGCATGCATGTGTATGCACACCCGTAAATATATGTACACCTGTATGCACATAAACATGTACCTGCACAAGTTAACATAAATATTTTAGACTCTATACTGTGATTTCTTATTAATTAAATATCTAAGTATGTTCACAAAACAACAAAATTGTATCATCACAATCAAAATTAAAGTCCTCATGATGCAGCCAACAAGAGACACGGGATGGATGTGCAGTTCAGCGTAAAGCACTTGCCTAGCACACAAGGGGCTCTGGGTTCCATCCCAGCACCAGAAAAAGGGAGGTATAACCACAAGTTTGGCAAATATTTCAAAGCCTGAAAATTCTCAGTATTCTAAGAATGCAGAGCACCTGGCACTGCCAATGGGAGTATAAATTGTACAACCACATTGGGAAACAATCTGTCACTGTCTACTAGGGTTGAACATGTTACAACTCTGTGATACTGCAATTCCACTCTTAAATTTATAATAAAATCTTGGACACTTCACAATAAGAGAAGTAGGGGGAAATTTGTGGTAAAGCTAATTCTTTAAAATAGTAAAGATTTCATTATTTCACTAACTGTAAGTAGAAGATATAAATCAACTGCAGAGTACATAAAAAGGCCAAACTACAGAGCCATGAAAGTAAATGAGCTAAGCCACATTAGAGAGGAAGTCATGGAAAAAAAGATTTCACTTACACAAACTTAGAAATCAGGTAAAACTAAAGGATGTATTATTTAGGAATACTTACAGTAACATGAAGAAAGCAAGTGCTAGGTGAGGTGGCTCACTCGATTACTTTTTAAAGGGTTGAAAAAGGAGGATTTCCAAAAGTCCAAGGGGAGCCTGGTTTAGAGTGGGTTTCAAACCCACTGTGACATGGAGTGAGACCTTATCTTAAAAAACCAAATAAAAACAACAAAAAACCTCCCACAAACAAAAAAGTGGAACACCACATATGGTAGTTCATGCCTGTAATCCAAGAAGATTGATCAGTTGCTCCAGGCTAGACTGGGCTACATCAGACCTTGTCAAAACACACAAAGAAATTAGTGTATTAGAATAGTCTAGGACACCCATACTATCAAACACTGACAACGATGGGAGTAGCAAGAACTTTCATTCGATGCTGGTGGGAAGACAAAATGGTACAGATCCTCGGGAAGACAGTTTGGCAGTTTCTTTAAAAAAAATCTTAGTCTCATCATATAGTTTAGCAATTAGGCTCCTTTGTATTTAAAGGAATTGAAAACTTTTGTCCACATGAAAACCTGTACATCATTTATAGCAGCTTTATTCATAACCAAACTTCATTCATTCTACAGCTTGGAATGAATGAGCTGTGGTACAGCTAGACAATGGGATATTCTTCTATGACTATGTCACAGAAGCCAGTCTGGCTGAAGAGACCTCTAAGGAGGTAAGAGCACATACTGCTCTTATAGAGGACTGGAATTCAGTTCCTAGCACCCATATCAGGTGACTCACAACTGCTTGTAACTCCAGCTCCAGGATATCAGAGGCCTCTCTCTGCCTTCCTCAGGCACAAGAGCACATTCACTGGGTGGGACCTTTAGTCCCACCCCCCCCCCAGGAGGCAGGGGCAGGGAGATTAAGTCTGAGATCAGTCTTTTCTACATAGGGAGTTCCAGGCCACCCAGGGTTATATAATGAGATCCCAACTGGAAAAAAAGAAAAAAAAAAGACTACATAACGTCTATGATTACAACTATATGACATTCTGGAAAAGGCAAAACAATGGACACAATAAAAGGATCAATGGGGTTAAGGGCTGGGACAGAGAAGAATGAACAGGCAGAGAGGGATGAATAGGCAGAGAGGGCAGAGAAAGCTTACGACAGTGAGTGAGTTAGTTAGTTGCACTATAGTGCAAAGTTGGCTTCATGTTATTATATATATTTCCGAACTTGGCATCAAGAATGAATTTAATGTAAACTACGAACTCCAGGTGCCAATCTGAACTCATCAATTGTGGCATAAAGCACTCTGGTTGGAAGGATGTTGATAATGCATGGGTGTGGGTGAGGGGAGAGTACATGGGAAATTGCCCCCATTTTCCTCTCAACTTTTGTGAACTTAAAACTGCCCTAAGAAAATTAAAGGTTCTAGCTTAAAAGCACACAGAAATATTTTTAAGTTGACAAAACCTTCCACTCTTGTGAAGTGCCTGGTTGGCTGGTCTCTAAACTTAGTCTGTGCATGCTGCATCAATCATAAAGATGCACGACTTACTATGTGCAGGAACACCTCTTCCAATGGAAAACACACACACACACACACACACACACACACACACACACACACACACACACACACACACCCACCCACCCCAGCAAAATGGTGGTTTAGACCAGGCACACAGAGGGTCTCGACCCTGGGCCGGGAGATCTAACTCCAGCGCTACATACAAGGCGCTTCCAATATGCTTCAGTTCAACACGGTCTGCACATGTGTGAAAACACCTGAATGCGAGCACTTAGAACATGCGATGGTACGTTTCCACCTTCCTCCTGCAGGGACAGCACTGATCACCAAGGAGGCTTCTAAAGTGCAGGACACAGCTGTCTGCCATAGGAAACGCGGCCAGGAGCCCACATACAGACACTGTGGCCCCCTTCGGCTCCCGTTCCTGCAGCGGCTGCTCTGCCCTGGACCAGGCCAGTTCCCACAGCGCAGAGGGCCGAACCCTCCGCCCGCCCAGACTCCTCCCAGCTCCCGCGGTCCCCGCTCCTAGGACCGCAGGAAGCCGCGTCCAGAGCACCGACCTCCGCGCTGAAACCTCGGATCCTCTTCGGGTCCTGGGGACGCCACGACCCCGCGAACCAGACGGCCCCAGGCCGCGACCCTGCCCGCCCAGCCCCGGCCTGGTCCCCAGCGACCGCACGCTGCACCCGGGGTGCGCGTCCACCCACGGCCGGTCTTTCCCCGGCCTTGGGGGCGAGTCCAGCGCCCCACCCGGGAGCCCGGCCTGGCCCGCTAGGCCCAGACCTAGCGCTGGCCTCAGCCGCCGCTGCTCACCATGTCGACCCCTGAGCTCTCTCGCCCCGGCGCCCGCGGTCTCTTCCCTGACCGCAGCTTCCACCACAGCGTCGGAGCGGCTTCACGGGCGCAGGCTGCAGCGGTCTCTTGGATCCGGACTCGCTGGCGCTATAGCTGCAGTTCTGCGCCGCGAAGTCACTGCGTAGGCGCCGCCCAGCCAGCAGATGCCCAGACCCTCGCCGGTGGAAGCTCCTCCCCGCGTCCTGGGCTGCCCCGCCTCTTCGCCCGTTCTGGGCAGCTTAGACCGTTGGCACCCACCTGAGTAAAGGTGATTGGAGGGGTGGGGATGTGGGGGAAAGCTAGGGGCGGGGTGGAGCTACTATAGAGGCGCTAGTCAGCTACTGGGAGACCCCAAAATCTGGGAGAACCAGTGGAGATGGAGAGGGGCAAGGGGAAGGTTAACTCAAATGGTCAAGACCATTCAGGTTGGTGGTCACCCAGAGTAGACGTCACTCCAAAGAACCGAGGATTGCCTCTTGACTTCCCTCTAGCCTCTGCCTTGCCTTCCATTCACAATTCGGTTTCCCACGGAAAGATCAGAGCAGTATAAATTATTAACTTTCAGCACGTTGAGTAACACGTTCAGCAAAAGGTAGTGCTTGAAGGTTAAGGGAGCTGAACCTGCTTCTCGACAAGCAATCATCGTGGTAACCAGAAGGGTAATGTCCAGTGGCTGTGGAACTTTCAGATACTTCGATCAGAAGCTGCTCTTAATTTTTAAAGAACCCAAACTCGTCTTTCTGCCCAAACAGTCTTTTCAAGTTGTGAAACACAGACGTTTGGGAATGTTCTCTTTTTCTCCTGGCTGTGGCAAATTTCCATTCATCCCTAAAGCCACAAGTCAGTTCATAAATCCGTTTGCCTTTTCATGTTGTTTACAATGATTTGTTTACATGCCCAGCTCCTCCAACTACACTTTGGACTCCTTTAAGGTGTACTGACCAAACTGACCCCATTTTGGATAAACTAGCCATCTTAGAAGCGTAGCCATAGTGTATTTCTAGCTCAAGATTTGTTTTCAGAAACCCTGACCCATGTCTCCCTTTTCCTCCCTGGAGAATGCTGCCACAGTCACTTGCTCTCTAGACATAGAGAAAACAAAATTATTATGATATGACTAACTGCTGATTCTGGCTTCTGTAACTTGCTTGTTTTGCTATTTTAGGGCACCTTGACATGTAGACTGTGATCACCCTCCACCCTGTTATTCGGGGGACTACCTTGTCAACATTCTTTTTAGCGGTTTTTACCTTTAAAAGGTCCCCTTTCCCTCTCCCTCCCCACTGCAGCATTCTAATCCAATGCGGTGACTGCTGTCCAAGCTAGCTTGAATAAAATCTTTTATCTCGATCTGAATTGAGTCTGGTGGTCTTTCCTCAGTAGTCCCGGGTTCCATAGAAAAGGCAAGGACTCCTTCCCCTTCTGTCTCTTCCTTCCTTCCTTCCTTCCTTCCTTCCTTCCTTCCTTCCTCCCTCCATCCCTCACAAAACCTAGAATATTTACTTCAATGTTTGAAGACATTTTATTCATTTAACAGGAATTAGCTATACCAGGAAAACTCTCAGAAAACATATTTTTAAATCAGAAGGCTGTTTTATTAATCAAAGGAGGATTTTTTCCAGAGACAGATTTGCATTCATCCCGTGGCCTTTTCTCAGTTTTAAGAGTCTCAGAAAACTAGATCTAAAAACCAGCAGGATTGCTCCTTGCAGTAAGTGGGAGGGAGGAAAGGGTACTAGGCGTTACAAGAAGGTAACTAAAGAAGACCACAGTACTGTCTACTGTTTTGTTTTATTTTGTTTTGTTTTAGAAAAGAAAAAACTAAAACCAAGCTGACCCACTGGATTCCCCACTTTCATATCTTTTTGTTGAATGTATGTGGAAAAAAAAATCAGTGCCAGTAGTACTTTGCTAGCATGTACGAGGCCCTGGGTTCGATTCCCAGTGCACGCGCGCGCACACACACACACACCCCAATCCAAAATTGCCTTTATAACTGTTTTATCAGTTAGATAGTTTTGTCCATGTATCCTTTACTTCCTTTAGTCTATTTTAATTTGTTTGTGCATTTGTATAAGTACATGTATGTTTGTGGGCATGTGTGTGCCACAGGTTGCATATGGAAGTCAGAGGACAACTTTTGGGAGTCAGTTCTCTCCTTCCACCATGTGGGTGGCAGGGATCAAACTCAGGTCATCAGGCTTGGTGGCAAGAGCTTTTATCTGCTGAGCTACCTTCCTGACTGTTTGTTTGTGAGACAGGATCTCACTGTGTAGCCTTGGATGATGAGGATACATTCAATGGACAATATATGTCATACTCGGAAAGGATTGTCACAAGTAATTTGGGCACAGAGTGGTTAGAAAGCCCAGATTCACCATGAGTGTTATTACAACACAGATCACCATGTCTTTCTTTCTGACTCCACCATCAAAGTTTCTAACAGAATGCGCTCGAAGTAGGGGGAGAATTTACATTAATTTTTATTTAAACTTTGTGTGTTTTTGAGAATTTCACACAGGAGAACCTTACTTGGATCATTTATACCCATCTCTGCCTCTTCCAACTCGCACCATTGCCCTCCCTACTTCCTCGAAAATTCATGACCTCTTCTTTAGTTATTGTTTTACACACACACACACACACAGAGAGAGAGAGAGAGAGAGAGAGAGAGAGAGAGAGAGAGGGAGGGAGGCACGCACGCTCTGCTTGTATAGTCACGTGATCATTTGGGACTGGATAATTCTCCATAGGTCTCAGCCCAATACTTCAACCTAATTGGCCAATCTTTCTTGGTTTCTTCACTCACGTCTGCTTTCTCAATGGTCTTCTCTCATTCTCTGTCTTCTCTTCCTCCTGGGCTTCTTCCCTGCCTCTCCCTCTCTCCT
This sequence comes from Nannospalax galili, assembly GCF_000622305.1. Lineage (NCBI taxonomy): Eukaryota > Metazoa > Chordata > Mammalia > Rodentia > Spalacidae > Nannospalax > Nannospalax galili. The sequence continues at coordinate 2,177,824 of NW_008336848.1, read as the reverse complement.
AAGCTCACCCTTTGGTGTGGCTTCAGCTGCTCATGTGTGAAGATACTAGGATCGGTAGACCCCTGGCTTCCTCGGCAGGAATATTCCAAGTCATGGGCTGAAAGGATAGAGCATCCTTTCAGGGGAATTCTGGTCTGTCACAGGTTCTGCTCAGATTCAATGGTAAGGGATCCAGATTTCACTCTCAGAAGTGTGTCAGCGTTTGAGGTCATCTTCAATCTGCCATTATCCCTGTTCCCCTAAATCTCTATGGCTTTAACCACTGGTAAGAGTCTGGTTTAGTTGACTGAAACATTAGGAGGTGCATTAAACAGACTACACACCAATACTGCTGAGCTCTTAAGCTTTGTTGGGGGACAGTGTTGAGCTTTCCAGATGCCTTCGCTGGGGTTCTTTCTTTTCTGAGACACAGTCTTAGCCCTGGCTGGCCTAGAACTCACTATGTAGACCAGGCTGCCCAGATGCATTTACTGGAAGTAGCTTCTGTAGTCAGCTGTAGTAATTTGAACTACTCTGAGTCACCCAAACTCACAGTAGTTTGTTCCATCATTATAATAGTGGAAAATTATAATAATGTTATAATAGCATTCACAGTGCTGTGAATGTGCTCTTACTCTCAAATTTCTTAGTGTATTATAGCCCTTAGCAACTTCAGCAGATTTTCCCTTTTTCTCAGTAAGTGGAGAGCTGCCACCTTTCACTTCTCATGGCTTCTCTTGGCTTACTGAGTTGCCAGCATCACTACTGCACCTTTGGATTGCTTGAACATAGCACATGATACTGTGACAGTCAGCTGATAACCCAAATGGACACTAAGTTACTAACGGATGGGCAGCATCTCCAGCACAGGCATGCTGGGCAGAGGGCCTTCACGTTAGGATTCAGGTGGGACAAAGTAGGCTAGCATGAGATTTCACCTTACTACTTACTGTGGAAATATTTAAGATTTATGAATTCTTATGTCTGGAGTATTCCATTTAGTATTTCCAGACTCCAGTTGACCTGGGGTAGTTGAAACTAAGGGGAAACTACTGTGCATATTTCTCTACATAAGGAAAAATGTACAGCAGGGAAGACCTTTGTTTTATACTCCTCTCTCTCTTTTACTTTTGAAAACCAATATAAATGCCTTGTTATTTTTGCTTGTCAATAGGTTTAATTTTTAAAGAAAAAGGTGTATCAAGAGTACAATGCTCACTTCAGAACAGAAGGCTCAAAGCCTTTGAGTCACTGAAGCTTGGCTGTGGGGGAGGGGGGAATGGGGGCCTGGAGTGGAGGGTGAAAAGTGAGAGGGGATGGGAGAGTGTCATGAGAGCTTCCACCTCAGGTGCCCTGTAAGACTCTGCCTCCCCAGGATATCCTCACTGAGAATCACCCACCTTGGACTCATGACTCCATTTCTTCCTGTCACTGAAGCCCCCATCAATTCATGATCCTTCCTTTACCACTTTCTAGAACTAAGTTGGCCCAGCCCCTGTACCAGCCACCCATACTCCAATGCTGGGCCTTGTCAGTCCATTGCAGAGATCAAAGACTTTTCCCAAATCCATCTTGGTGAAGAACCCGCTTACCATAGTTGGCAGGGCACTCCTGAAGCCCTGTTTCACACAGGGGAGGGCCAGGCTATATTTTCCCACAAAGCCACTTGCAGTTTGCACTTGTAGGGCTGGCAAGATGCAATGCTGTCCTGTGGAGGCCCCCAGCCTACACCATGCCCTGTTCACTGCGAGGGAGCTCCACAGACCATCAACCTTCAGGGCCCTGCCCTGCTTTCCTTCCTCCTTCCTCCCACCTGTGCTTCCCGTATGCACTCAAATATTTGCCTTAAATATTATTAATATTAATTACCTATCATCATAACTTTAGGTACGAGTTTGCATTATGATACCTCTTCTCTCTTGCTGTGACATATGGGGCAATCATGCCAGCTCTTGCTACCTCAGCCTCTTCATCCATATACATTGCCCCTTACACAGTACAGATGAGATGAGCAAATGGGTGCTGGTAGCTTGCAAGGATTCTGAACAAGTTCTGTCCTTCTCCCCATTGCCAGAAATGACAGTCTGGGCTACTCAGGAAGGGGCTGTGGTGGACTGTGGGGTAATGATTCAGACAGTGTCTGAATTTAAAACCAGCCCTCACATGCACTAAGCCAGTACTGGCTTGGAGATTTTTAAAAAATTTCAGGGGAGATCTGTTTTCTGTTCTAACCCCATCCTTTATTTCCTAGACTCTCTAGTATTTATTTTAACCCAACAGTATCTCTGTAAGATGTTCAGAAGTTATTACACTGTTTCAGGTTAGGAACAACCTCCATTTTCATGTTCCCTTTAGTACACATACCAGTCAACATGCCATTAATATGCTACTTATCTCCTGAAGATCAAAATTCCAAATTGTTATTTTCCCCCAACATGATTCTGGCCACATGGTGATTAATAATAGATGCTGAATGATTCCAAAAAACCCTGCCTTGATCCTTTCCATAAGGTGACATTGTCCCTGTATAGAACCACAGCTAGTTATGAGATTTTCAAGGAATTAATACATGTGAAGTGTTTGTAATGCATTGGCTTATCATCACAAATGCATATCTACTTCAAAGTTCATAGCAACATGTTTGTTTAGCACTGTGAAGAAGGAGGAATAAGACATAAAATTGAATGAGGTTTTAACTTTTAAAAAAGATCTCCATTTCATTTTAAAATATACTGTTTCATATAGAAAAACTCATTTTTAATGCTACTAACACTTAGATGTTTGCACATGCATCTCTAATCTCTATGTATCTGATTATTACTAGTCACAGTCAGTTACTTTCTGAGATCCTCGGTATCTTAGTTTGTTTCTCCATTGCTGTGACAAAACACTCTGACCACTACCAACTTGAGGAGGAAAGGGTTTATTCAGCTTCCATCTCCCTGGCCACAGTTCACTAGGGAGCCCAAGGTAGGAACTCAGGGCAGGAACCTGGTAGCAGGAGCTGGAACACAGGCCATGGAGGAATGCTGCTTACTGACTTGTTCCCCTGACCCCTGCTCAGCTTGCTCTCTTATCCAACACAGGCCCACCTGCCCAGGGGTGGCACTACCCACAGTGGGCTGGGCCCTCCCACATCACTCAACAATCAAGAAAATGCCCCACAGACATGGCCACAGGCCAGTCCAACGGAGGCAATTCCCCAATTGAGGCTCCCTCAACCCAGGTGTGTCAAGTTGACACTAAACTACCCAGCACAACACTCAACTCACACTTTAACAGTGAAATCACTCCTTACATGCCAGACATTAGTAACCTGTCCTTATACTGAGCTCTTATAGCATATTCTTTGTTTATTGCACATGGGCTATGAAAGCTTAGCAAGGGCG
>NW_008336848.1:2130348-2174320 GCF_000622305.1 Nannospalax galili | reverse complement strand
ATCAGTTGCCAATATTCCTTTAGATAAGATTGGGGTCTGCTGTTCATTTTCCCAGTTCTATGCTGGGTTGCTGTCTGGGACTCTCTTGGGCCACTCTCAAAGGAAGGTATCTCTTGTCTCTGGGATGCTAGCTACACCTCCTGACCTGTGCTCCTTCAGGAAGGCCCCTTGTTCCAGAGGCTCCCCTACACGTTCTTCTACAAATACGCTCACTTCATTTAAAAAGTGGAAAAATACCTTGACCTCAAATTTTTTTATTAACAACTCATGCATGATTCTTCATGTAATTTTGAAAAAGTGCTTTCTTCTTTGTTTTGTTTATTTTTATGAGGCTTTTGGCTACTCTAACATTCCCTCCTTTGAAGAGGTAACTCTAAAATCTTTACAGGATTAGATACAAACTCCCAAATACTTTTCACATTTTTGGTGTTTGGAACAGAGTATGTTGCTAAGAAGCCCAAGAACATTTTGGCTTTCAACCAAAAAACTGGCTAATTTTCCTTATGGTCTTTTTACCCTAACTGCATAGCCAATTCCTACTTCCTATTCTTATCAAACCAGCCTCTGACAAGATTACCCAAATTGCCAATAGGGAATAGGGACACAGACCACTCTGGCTTCTTCCATGCTGAACAGGGACACAGGGTGAGGCAATTGGAGTACCCCATTCAGTGGGTCTATCTAAAAGACTCCCAAATTGCATAACTCTTATATCTAAGGGGAAAAGAAAGTCCTTGAATCATGAATAGGAGATGTGAAGGAGAAGTAAAGGCAAGAGTAATTAGCATTACAAGTTCTAGATAGGGAACTAGAAAAAAGTCAGAACAGGGCAATTTTCAAATGTTCATATGAGAGTCCATTGGAATTTCTTGACAAGGATTTCCAAAAGCATCCCTCTATTGGGTTCCTCCTCATTTTTCCTTTGTCTTCCAAGGCTGGACTCTAGAGTGGATTCAGGATTTGCTTTCAGGTATTTTGAGAACTGTTGAAGTGGTTAGAATCAGTGTCAGTTCCCTCTCAAAGGCTTCTAGATAGGGGGAGAAAACAAATTTATCCATCATTTTAGAACAATAGCTGGTGGTCTCCCTTAGCTACAGGTGCACACTACAGTACTGGAGAGCAAGATTTGAAGTCTCACATCTGAGAAGCACTTTCTGCTTAGGAACAAAAACATCAATGAGAAATAATTGTCTAAATAACTTTTTATATAGACTTAAGGCTAATGTCTGGTCAGTGTAATCCCTTGAATTCTTAAAGAAATATACTGATGACTTTACTCTTTGGTTATACTTTCCTTTTGGGTGTTTAAGACCATACAGTTGACACAAATAAATCAATTTATTTTTACATTTAAGGTCATTTGAGGGTCTGTTCCTCAGGGGTCATATGGGCTTGGGAGGAGTGCCAGGCTCCTTTCTTTTACCAGTTCCATCTGTGTGAAGATAAGTCAAAGGTCCTGCTTGATCATGACTGGCTTCACTTGGAAGCATGAATGTGATGTTTCCTCTGAGTTGACCCTCCTCTTTGTAGACTGGACACTGGTTCAAGTCCATCTCGTGGGATCTCCATGTCCTCCCTGAACAAGAGGACAGGTGACTCACCACAGTTACAGGACATTCTGAGAGATGCTCCATAGTCCCCTGGAACTTAGTCAACCTTGGAGGACAAGGTGCAAAAGCTGTCCTTTAAGTCCCTATGACCATATTAGCATAGGCCTCAAACTATTGTTAAACATCCAATTAGATTAGTTTTACCAGTCTGGTGCTTTTAATTATCATGTGCTATATTGTAGCAGCAGGCCTCCAAAGATGGCGTGGACCCAGAGCCCTGGGATTCAGCGAGAATTCACTTCACTTCTTGGTCTGCAAATAGCCTGCCAAAAAGAGCCCATGCCTCCGCCTCCGTACCCTGATCGTGAGACCAGTGACTGCTGACAGACTGCATGGCGCGGAGCAATCAGAAAATGATATGCTGACTAAAGGGACTTGGGGGTGGAGAAAAGGGAGATATAAGGTGTGCTTCCTCCTGCATTAAAGGAGTCTGCAGCACCTCGCCTAGTGCTTGCTTCTACCCGACTCCCAGGGTCTGTGTGTCGTGACCCCGCGCCTCTTACCCCCTAAATGGCAGCGGACCCGATCCAGGTTAGGGTCTTCACAGCTGGCCTGGGGAGAACCCGCAACACTATATAGATAAGGCTTGGGTAAAAAAACAAATATTCTCAGATGAACATTGACTAGATATATATTTTGTTCCTTAAACTAATTGACTAAACTATGATCATAGAAAATTTAAGATTATGTGTATATTATTTTTGTCTCATCCTGTATATATCATAACAAACCTACACAGACCTTCATCACTTGTGAACTGGCTCAGCAAACTTCCCTAAGTTACTCCATTTTGTTCAGAGCCATTTCAGCAGCAACTTTGCACCACACCAAAAGGAAAAGGGGGGCAACCTTGGGCCTTGGAAAATTGCCCTTGCCATGAATCATGGAATGTAATAATTCCAGACATTATACATTTTTACTAACCAGCTTGTTTTGCTTCTGTAACCCGCTTGCTGTCTTGGGTCACCCTGACACAGGGCGTAAGACCACCCTTGTTATCTTGTTATTGTATGACCACCTAGAAGTCATTTACCTTGACTGTCTTATTATACTTATTATGGCTAAAACAGTTGGCTAGTTTTAAGGTCACAAAGTTGATTGCCAAGTTATATGACTATCACTTGTTTGTATAATGATTGGTTGTTGATTAATAGAGTCAAAATTCTTCTATGTTGTACAAACCTGATTGGTTCACAAATGTCCTGTTTTAATAATAATTCTGTAATCCTATAAAAACTCTGACTTAACAATCATCAGGGCTGCTTCTACTCCCGAGATAGACAGCCCAGCCAGTCAAAAATTAAAATTTACCTTGCTACTTTTCTTAAAATGGTGCTGGTGATTTTTTTTTTTAACCTACACAGACCTTCATCACTTGCTTAGGCTTTCTCATTTTTTCTATTTTGGAAAATATCTCCATTCCCATATCCTTTTAACATCTTTTACATTCTCATTTTCTTTCTTTCTTTCTTTCTTTTTTTTTTAATAATTATGAGATGGAGCTGGAGAAGTGGCTCACTGACTGCTCTTGCAGAGGACCCGGGTTTGATTCCCAGCACCCACATGGCGGCTACGAACTGTCCTTAACTCCAGTTCCAGGGGAATCCGAGGCCTCTTCTGACCTCCACAGCATTGCATGACATGGGTGCACTCACATACATGCAGGCAATATGCTCATACACATAAAATAATAAAAAAATGAGACATAATATCATTAACAAATAAATTTTCCACCTGTTGTGAGACTTCTTTTCCTGGGGACGCTAAGCAATGCTTATTCCCTTTTAAGGTTCTTTTGTCAAGCCAATGTTTGATTAAAGTTTTACTGGAGAACCAACGAATTTATTGAGCTTACTTATTGAGATAACTGAGGGGTGGCTGAGGTGTATGTATGCCCTGAGGGTATGCACACTGGAAAGCCTTTATCCAGCATAGGCCATGCCTTCTCTTCCTAACCCTCCCCAAATCCAGGAGGCCATGTGTGATTAGGGTCAAATTACATACAGTTGGCTGACAAGAGTGGCTGGATAATCCGGTGAGGGTCCAATGACCCTGCTTGGCCCTCCCTTATGAATGAGCACACCTGTCAACAAGCCCAATTGTGACAATGTTCAGCAATCAGGATCCGCTGAAGTTGTGATGATGGTGGTTATCTCATGCAGAAGGGACTGCTGTATAGCATCATCTTATTGAAAAGAGAATTTCAAAGGATTTGGTGCTAGGATCCACATATGAGGGAGAACATACATCCTTTGTTTTTCTGAGTCTGTGTTACTTCACTTAGTATAACTGTTTCTAGATCCATCCATTTATCTGCAAATTTCATTATTTCATCTTTCTTTACTGCTGAATAGAACTCCATTGTATAAATGTACCACATTTTTGTTAACCACTCGTCAGTTAAGGGCCACTTAGGTTGCTTCCATCTCTTAGCTATTGTGAAAAGAGCAGCAACAAACATGGTTGTACAAGTGTCTCTACAATAGGATGAGTCCTTTGGGTATATGCCAAGGAGTAGTATAACCGGGTCAAATGGTAGGTTCATTTTTTTAGTTTTATTTGGGCTTTTTTTTTGGTGTGTGTTTTAAATATAATCATCCTGAATTTAATGTAGGTTACTAGGAAAAATGACAACTTCATTCTAGAACAATAACAGAAATCACATACAAATTCATATGTGTGGTCTAAATAATGTATGTAAGTGCATGCATGTGTGCATGTTATGTATCCACATGCATATATTTCTGGAAGAGATCTTAGCTAGCATATTAGCATTACTGAAGGAACAAATAGCCCCAACTTTTCAAGGACAAACATGTTTCTCAATATGCTACAGTTTTTATACATATAAAATCTATATGTATGTAATATAAAACATGTCCACATATTGAGACATATCAGGTGATTTAGCACCAAGAAAAAGACCCTGCGACAAAGGCTGGTCCACCATGTTAGTCCATGGTCCGTAGTAGTGTGGGGACACCATGGCAACGCATCAAGGCAACAAAGACAAGGTCTTTCAATCCCATTGAGGTGTTGAGGTCACTTGTCTCTTTCAGGCTCCTAGTTCCTGAGTAGAAAGAAGTAGCTTTTGTGCAGTATCCTGGATAGTTTTAGTGTCAACTTGACAAACCTGGGTTGAGGGAACGTCAATTGGGGAATCCCCTTCATTGGACTGGCCTGTGGCCATGTCCATGGGGCACCTTCTCGATTGTTGAGTGATATGGGAGGGCCCAGCCCACTGTGGGTGGTGCCACCCCTGGGCAGGTGGACCTGTGGTGCATAAGAATGCAGGCTGAGCAGGGGCCAGGGGAGCAAGGCAGTAAGCAGAGTCCCTCCATGGCCTGTACTCCAGCTCCTGCTTCCAGGTTCCTGCCCTGAGTTCCAACCTTGGGATCCCTGATGAACTGTGACCCAGGAGATGTAAGCTGAATAAACCCTTTCCTCCTCAAGTTGGTAGTGGTCAGTGTTTTGTCACAGCAATGAAGAGACAAACTAGGACATGCAGCATACCTGTATTAGTCACTTTTCTGTTGCTGTGATAGAAACACTGACCCAAGCAATTTATAGAAGGAAGAATTTATTTAAGCTTATGGTTCCAGGAGAATTACAGTCCATCATGGCAGGGAGGCATGGGGGCTGGAGGTGGCTGGAGCAGGAGCAGCAGAAGCTAAGCTCTCACATCATCACACAGGCATGGGAAGAAAAAGTGCAAGTGGAGATCCAGCAAGGCTTAAGAATTCTCTAAGCCCACCCCAAATGACATGCTTCCTCTAGGATAGCCACACCTAAAACCTCCCAAAACAGCGCCATCATCTGGGGACAAAATGTCCAAATACTTGGAGCCTATGGGGGGCATTTTCATTCAAACCATCACAAAGATAGTTTATTTTTATTGCTAGGGACATGTGTTATAGTCCTGTGTGTGTGTGTGTGTGTGTGTGTGTGTGTGTGTGTGTGTGTGTGTGTTACAAGTATGCTAGTACCTGTAGAGGCCAGAAGAGAACATCAGATCTTTTGGAGCTAGAGTTATAGGCAGTTGCTGTAAGCCACCCAACTTGGGTGCTAAGAATGGAACTCAGGTCCTCAACAATTACCTTTAGCTATTGAACTATTTCTTCAGCCCCCAAACACTGATTTTCAAACAAACACATGTCAAGATGCCAACAAGAAAACCCAGCAAGGTGAATGCTGTTATTGGAGCAAAAAATGTTTTTCTTTTTACCTTAAAATATTTTAAATTAATTACTTGGTATAAATTAATATTTATAAAATATAAATAGAATGTTAAAAAATAGCCACCAACATGTTGAAATGGCCACTTATGTGCTAAATTTTAGAATAGTCAGTATAATTTCTATTTTAAAATTTTTATTGTAGATTTTCTGTAATTTGTAATGTGAAACTCATTAATGTCCCACAAGAATTGGAAAGTTTGCCTGTATGTTCAGAATGCAGGGTTTGAAATGTATGCAAGTCAATAATACTTCAGTATGTAATTTAAGTCTCAGCATCATTACAGGCTGTCTCCTATCTGCTCTGTCACAGGGTGTTTCAGCCTAGTTTCCTCTATATCTACTTTAGCTTATTTTTCCCTTTGTAAATGCTGCTTTATTCACATTTAAATATTCTTCATTTTCTTATGTTATGCTTTTAAATGTGACTATTGTATCTTAACACCTTCAAAAAATTGTACTGGCCTGGTATAGCTACCATTTTTTTTTCTAAAGCATTTCATCTTAAGTGTATTTCTTTTGCATATTACATCTGAATTTTAAAGTTCCATCTGAAATATTTCATTTTAGTAAGATTATTTAATACTCCTATTGTCTGATGCTAAGACATATACTTTTCCAGACATGGTAGCATGCATGTTTAATCTTAGCACTAAGGAGGCAGAGGCAGACAGAACTCTGTGAGATGGAGGCCAGCCTGATCTACATAGCAAGTTCCAGTCCAGCTAACTTCTCATTATCTAGAAAGAACATGTACTATCTAAAGGCACAGGCCACATTATCAAAACTATAGACCATGGAAGCTCACAGGTTCCTGGAAATAATGTGACATGACACATGTGGGCCACCTGACAAGATACAAGCAGCAGAGTCAAACTGATCATGCTTAGCTGCATATACAGCAGTTCCTTGGGACAAGCTCCCCAAAACAGCACAGTTTAAGGAAGCACAGGTTTCTCTTCTGTAGATCCTTCACCCTTCTGTCCCCTCTTCCTCTTTCTTCTGCTCTACCTCCTTCCTCAGTTTTCTTCACTTTCTACTCCCCTCTATCTCCCTCACAAAACCCAAGGATTATATTTCTGAGCAAACCTGCTCCACCTATTCGTTCTTTCAAGAATGTCAGGGTTAAGCACAGTGAGAAACGAGAGACACTGACATGTTAATGCAAAGCATGTTGTTACCTAACTTTTAGTACCTGAGAAAAATCTTGTTATTTAGTAGACTAGAACTGTTTTTAAAATATAAATTTAATTGCAAACTTATCGAACATATTGACAGACAGCATATACCACATTATTATCTTCTCACATTCACTAGCAGCGGCTACTGCAGTCACACCCCATGTCCCTTTCAATTTCCTTCTTCCCTCTCCCATTTACAGGAGCTGCTTCTTGGCCTCCTTCCCTGGCACCTCCTCCCCTGCTTAATTCTCTGCCCCAGTTCAGTCTGCGTCTTCCTTTCTCAATGCAATGCATTGGGTCATTATGCATCTTCTTTTACTTCTACAATTATCACCTTTACATAAATAATAGGTATGTTTATGCTTCTAGAGGTGACTTCTCTGATGAGCTGTGGACTCCCATCTGCAAATATTAGCATAGGTGGCTTTCAGGTATTCCAAGCTCATTAAATGCTCCACTCATTTTGGTTAATGTCATCTAATGTGTTCCAACTATCTACAGCTGTTTAGCAAACCTTATCTTTAGTGACAAACAACAGCAACAACTTGATCTTGCACAAAGATTCAGTGAGTAAGCGATTCTGACAGCACATCAGGTATAACTTGTGTCTGCTCTACATGCTGCGTGTCAGCTAAGAAGATTATCTTTGGCTGTTAACAAGGGAGGTATCAAATCTCTCATTACTAAAATGGGGAGGGGGTTGAAAGTCAGACAGAAAAGATTAAAAAGTAGGCCCTTATTCTCTGCTTTTTAGAAATATATTATTTGTAAGTACCACCTTTATGTTGAGCACCATACAATTTCAAGGGCACTTTAAAAAAAAAGAACTACTTTGAGCAGAAGTTGGTAAGTTCATTTGTATTGTTGTGTACATTAATTAAAATGTTTTAAAGGATATCTATTGAACTCATTATTTGGAAAAGTTCACAAACTCCAAGAACCTGTGAGTGTATGGTATTCACATTATACTCATGGTTTGGAGGGCAGCACACACCAGCATGGAGCAGTCTCCAAAGGGCCTTCCACCTAACACAGTTGAAAAATGAAGTAACCTTGGTCAGATCTGAGCATAGAGAAATTGCCATGAAGACCAATTTACAAATGTGCTATTCACTTACTACTAAATAACCTGTCGCACTTATTTATGAACTTTTTCATATGCAAATTACCCGTGACAGGTACAGCAACTGTCATCCTTGAGGGCCATTTGCTCTCCTCAGAGTCCAGCTTTGTAATAACTTGTTGAAATCATGATGGGATAGATCATGAAAAATTTTATGTTCAAATATGTTTTGAAGTGTGAAAGAGACTAACAGGCAAAAGGCCCTTTAACTCCTAGACTAGAACCAGGAACACTGCTGGGAAGACAGACAGCAGTTTAATTACCTTGCTCTGTTGGTACACGTCAGTTTAACAGCACCTGTAGAAAGTGGTCCATGAGGTTTTCTATTGTGACTGGCTTTCTTAGGAGACTTATTTTGGTAGACAGAGGACAGACGACTCAAGAACAAAGTGATAACTTTTTGTGCTGATTCAGAGGGTAAGCTTGAACATGTGCGAAGGCATTGTCTACACATTTTCTTCTGCGGGCCCTTCTCTCAGCTGTGCATGCTACAGAATCACCCTCCCATTGCCGAAAGGGACCCAGGGTTGTTTACAGCATCCCTCTTTTGGTGATAAAAAGCTGACATAAGAGTTGAGGCTGTGTCCTGGCTGGTGTCACCATTAGAAGACTGGATTTCAGGAAACACAAGGTGATTTAGTCAAGTCATTTGTAAACACCTAAGCCTTACTAAATTAAGTGTGCTAAAGTTTATTATGAAATTAGAATTTAACATGTGTGTCTTTGGGAGGAACCGAATGTCAGAATGTGTGCTTTCAAATACACACCTAATATTTGTGGCAAGAAAAGATTCTTGAAAACAATTTCTAACAGGACTTTTAGGACATGTACTTGGAAGCCAGGCACACAACCTCTAATCCCAGCACTCAGAAGGTAGAGATGGACACTTGAAGAAATGTGGCCCATCATGAAGTAGTTAGGTCACTGGCCACACTGCCCTGGGAAGAGATGAATACTGATCTCTCAGGAGTTAGTTCTCATAAGAGTGGGTTGTTATTAACCAGAGCCACACACACACTTGTGTAGATGGCCACTTCTTTCCCTCTGCTCTGCTATGTTGTAACCCAGCCAAAAAAGCCCTAGCCAGAGGCCAAAGTAATGGGGCGCATGATCCTCAATTTCTAGTATCCAAAATTGCAAATTAAACTTCTTTCCTTTATGAAATACCCAGTTGTTGGTATTTTATCATATAAACAAAAATCAGCCGAGTTTAAATAAGCACAGCATAGTGATGGATAGGAAGTTAGACTTCTGTTCCAATGTATTTACATCTCTCTCCCGACACTCTTTTGAACACTAATACAACAGGAGTTATGTGTTTGTATTATGTGGGGGTTCACCCACATGGAGTAGACTCAGAATAGACAGCAATAAGAATTTGAAAGAGAAATTCACTTTGAAGAACAGAATGATATACTTCCCAAGTTTACAACTGTTATTCTTCTAGACACAGCTGCAGCCATAGGAGAGTTATTGACCTTAAAACAGATGTATAGCATAATCTTAAAATTTCATCTTAGTCTCGTGTCCATCCACTAAATGCCTTAAATACACTATATAGGTCAGAGATCTGTTTAACTGTTTACTCAGTGATGGGAATACAACCCAGGGCCTCCTGCATGCTAGACATTCTCTACCACAAAACCATGTGCTCAGCTCAACTTTTCCATTTTTAAAAGGCTTATTTGAGCATATGTTCCTATATTATGGGGTTTTCGTCCTCCCCAAATCATCTTTATTGAAGCATTACTTACATATATAAGAAAATTCTGGGACGGGAGAGATGTCTCGGCAGTTAAGAGCACTGGCTGCTCTTGCAGAGGACCTACATGGCAGCTAACAACCATCTGTAACTCCAGTTCCAGGGAATCCAACGCCCTCTTCTGACCTCTACGGGCATTGCACAACATGGCTACACTTATATACATGCAGGCAATACACCCATACACATAAAATAAAAATGATAAATAATAATAAAAAAGAGAAAATTCCGTGACATTTAATGCCAAATTTAATGATTTTGCAAAATCTACATGGTCTAGTACCCATCACCTCAGTTGAGACACAAGCATCAATTCCCAACCTCCTGCCTTCCACAACCACTGATCTGCTTTCTGTTATAGAGCTGCCACTTTTCCAGGTTTTCCTACAATGTTATCACTATATAGCAAGTACTTTTGTGTATGGCTTTTTTGTTGCTGTTGGCATTGTGCTTTTGAGGTCTTGCACACTGTTGCATTTATCAACAGTTACACCTGGTCATTGTCGACTGTGTCTTAATGTTTGCATAAGTCACAAACTGTTTATCCATCAATTCAGCTGCTAATTCTCCATTTGTTTCTAATTTTGTCTGTTCTTAATAAAACTGTTATGAAAACTGAATACAAAATTTATATTTCTCTTGTATAAGACACCTAAGAATAAGAAACTATGGTTTTAATACTGAGAAATATTTGTTTTCAAATTATCAATAAGAATTGCAAATAGTTACTTGTCTTATTTCATAATAAAATTTATTAGTTGGATCTGTTGTTACATACATTGAGGAATTTTCACATTTTCAATCCTAAAAGAGCCAAACACAATCACATACATCCCAAAAATTCCAAGATAATGTTTAAATATGTATGAGACACTGCTCCTTACAAATTAAATTCAAATAAAACAATGCATTCAAACTATTATATAGACAAAGAAACAATACATTAAGAATTCTGTTGTGACTTTTAAGAGAAACAAGAATTGAACAATCTCTAATTTGAAAAGTAGGACAATTTCCATCAGTCTATTTTCAAACGAAGAAAGTATAAAATGCCTATAAAATGTCAGACTAGCTCCATTTTCTTTAATGAAAGAAGGAATCATTTCTCATTTCATTTTCCAAATGAAAAACATTCCCTAAATCCACATCTTATAATTATGTTCAGTCTAAACTTCCATAGAAAAATGAACGTGTGAAATACAAAACTGTAAGTATCAGAATCCAGGGCTATAAGCTTTCATTTTCAAAAGTGTATAGAATCCCAACATTAACAAGTTATGATTCCACAAAAATCAAAATTCTCACTTAGATGTCCCTTTTGTAAATAAAAATAATGTCACAGTAATAAACCATGTCACTGAATTATAACATAAGAATTGACTAAAAAAAATTTCAAGAGCTCCTAAATATCAATCATTATAAAAAATGAATATTTTATAATATTCTGGTCTATAGAGAAAGACGTATGAAAATAATATCAAAGAGACTTCAGGAATCACAAAGGAAAACTTGTCCATTTGAGTTGCATTCTAAAGTTAGTAAGAAAGTCAACCTGACTGAACTAATGAAGATAAAATGTGTCCCCTGGTATACTTCTGTGGCAAAAACTAAAACTTTAAGAAACACAAATAAGATGAAGAGTTTCCAGGTACATATTATAGTACTTACATTCCCTTAACATCTGGAAACTCAGCATCAAATTTTGTAAACTTGTCATAGGAAATGATTCTAAAAGTACAAATGGGTTTTACATCAATTAATTCTGACATTTTATATTGCCATGCATCACTGCCATCTCACCCTAGCAGTAACAAGACCTAAAACACTCTACCACCTGCCACAGAGGTGGTGCCCTGGTAGAGAACGCTAGAGCACTAAGGCAACAGAGGACTGACTGACACAGTGGCAACAGTGCCTACCAGGGGAGGAGGACACATGCCTGTACCTACGGGGCCCAGCGCAACACCCCGCCACCATCAATGCACCCAGTCCCTTGGATTCCGTAGAACTTTCAGAATTTCAGCTTCTTTGGAATTCTCTGGGGGTGAATGCATGTATTCCCATCTATGCATGTCCAAAACAAAAGCAAAACAGGAAACAGTTATAAAAATAATACCTTATATAACTATTAAAATAAATGAAAAATAAAATCATAATAAAAAAATGCCTTGACCTCTGCCTCCCTGTGCCTAATGTACCTTGTACCCACTAATAAAAAGATTTGTTACTTAAGAAATAAAACTTAATAATTTTAAGCATATTTGGATTAATATGAAGATCCCAAAGCAAAAATATTATTATTATAAGGGATTCAAAACTTACAGACCCTCAGATGAACTATGAGCAGATGTTAGCTTAATTCTTATGCATAGCTCTTTCCAAAGAGAAAGCACATGAGCACCATCAATCCTGCCCTCCTCAGGGACCACTTCTCACTCCTTGTGTTCTCACACCCAAAGCTGGGCTTTCATCCTGTCACCCCTCACAAAGTCCGACTGGATGTGCCTTATTTGCCCACAATTTTCTTATAAAATCAGCAAAATAAAAACCAATGAAGTCACTAAATGTAGGGGTACATGCCTTTAATCCTAGTACTTGGAAAGCAAAGAGGCAGGTGGATCTCTGTGAGATCAAGGTCAGCCTGGTCTATGTAATGAGTTCCAATTCAGCTGGGGATACAGGGAGACCCCGGACTCAGAAAACAAAACAAAACAAAAACAACAATGAAGTCTTAGGTAAGGTACTATCAGGGTTACCACACATATTTTAAAGAGCATTAGGGCTTGGTTGTGAGTGGATAAACTACTACGATGAATTGTCTCCTTACCGGGCTGTTAGAGGTAAAGACATCAAGATGCTTTCAATCCTGGATCCTGGAGTGAAGAGGCCAAACTTTGTGCCCCGATCGTACAGCAAATTAAATTCTACGTACCTGTCAGATATCAAAACACAGAAAAGGCTTGCTGAATGAAATCTTTCAGAAATCCATAATAAACATTTAAAAGGGAGTTCTCTCCCAGGCCCTGTCCTCTAAAGCTAGCACATAGAGCCTGCTTAGAGTTCGGTGAGCTTTCTCCATCTGGAAAGCAGAAATAAAAGGGTATTCTGCCCATAGAACAATGGAATACAGATTCTGCCCCAATACAGAGCAATTACAAAGCAAGGAGGTTATGTTTTCCTCATGAATAAACAGGATGAACACAAAGCTGGGTCTAAAAATGCACAACAATTAAGAAAAAGAAATGGCATTTTCTCAGGGTAACACAGATCCTCTGCTTCTCACCAGAGCCTGAGACATTTCAGAGTGGAGGGTTTGATTTCACTGTAACTCACAATACTGTGACTAGGAGCGCAGTGTCTGTAACAAAAGGACAGGCACCACTAAGAGCAGTCTGTTAATGACGTTACTATTCCTTATATCTTTCTCCTTCCTAAAGCAGCTCACAGCATTAATGTGCGATGGTATAATTCATTCCTCCTCTAGATTTACATGAAAGGTGTTTTTTGTTTTTTTAGTGCAGGACTTAGTTTTATTTATTTTAAAAAATGAGTTATATTTGAGGAGGAGGCATAAAAATTTACATCATGTTAATTAGTAGAGGTGATAAACATTACCATTGAAATCTACCCGATGACTTTATAGTCATACACAGGTGCCAAGGATCCAAGTGCAACCGACTATGACTAGTAATAATCAGATACATATTTATTTACCTTTTTATGAAAATATTTTTGGCAACCGAAGCTGGTTCAATGTATTAACTTGTCCAAGTTTTCCACTGTCAGGGCAACAGATGTGAACTTCATCTAGCTTGAACATAGAACACAGAAGAGCCTCTTCCATTTCAAAACTATAATTTCTAGCCCCCTAAAGAATTCCAATGATTCATGAAAATGAAGGTTTCTATAGTCTCCCTTTCAGGTCACTTCATAACTCATTCAGTAACTAGTCCTAACTTCCCTCAGACATTCCTCTTTTGTACAGGGGTTACTGTCTTTAAGACCACCTAGAGCAAAACATTCTCTATACCCTACAGTACTTCAGTTTTGAAAAGGCTCATGTGGAAACCTGTCAAAGAACCTATCACAATTTAAGCAACTGTGTCCATGGATTCCTTTCTGTCTCACCCTTATTTATCACTGAGAGGCCTTCAAACTTTGATGACCATTTTATACCTCCAGCCTGTCTCAAAAGATAGTTTAAGCAAATCTTTTTAACTTATCCCTAAAACCTGGCAAAGGATTTCACCTCTCAGCCATCCTTTTCACTTGACCCTGCCTTTCTGAAACATGTTGTCCAAGAGACAGCTGGGATTTGAAGACGTTTCTCAAAAACTCTTGCACAGACAGTCTCAGAATGCTCTCTGGAGCATGCCTGTGTTCCTCTCCTGTTCGGAGATACAATGCTGCTTTCTCTACAACAGCCTCAACTCCCATGGCTTCCACTTAGATCTAACCTTTCTAAAACTTCTAAGCATCTAGCAGCTCTAACGTACCTACAAATCACAGGCTGTAAGAAACCTCTTCAATCTCACAAATGCTTATGCTGCCCTTCCCAAATATATGAAACCAAAAATTAGTTCAAAGTCTTTGGTTTCTATTTTCCTGTGAAGAAATAATGACTATGAGACAAAGTACAAGGTCTGGGAAGAGTATGTAGCAACCAACACAACAGACTAGATGACGCACAAATAAGAGACCACAAAGCCAAAAGGGACCTCAGTAACCTCTAAAAGGGAAACTCGTGGAGGGGGAGTGGAGAAGGATAGAAATATCTGTGAAGGATACTGATAATGAGTTATGAACAAGTATAAAAACTGGAGGCCAATGCTGAAAACTGAGTATTTACTATGAGGGTGGGGTTATCTTGAGCCCCAGAGTCTCCTGCCTTCTTCCAGCCAGAGATAAGGGTGACAGAAAGAGCCTCTCTTGGATGATTAGCCACATACCAAGCCATAGAGAACTAATCTAACACTCCACACATCTGCCCAACTCAAAATACACAAGACATGCAATGATATACACACAACAGAACGTACAGAATGACCTGTCATCAAATGATAATAAAAAAAAATTATTGTTGCCCTAAGAAGTGATAAAGGCTTCACTTAATTGGGATTCATAAAAATTTCCTGCTTTGCATATGAACTCTGTGCAAAAGTATAACACAGTTTTAATTAGGAATGTTTTCCCCAGGTCTAGGCTATGCCCACTATGAAGTCAGGATAGTGCCTAACCTCAAGGGACTCAAGACAACTCTAAAGAGAAAAGAAGGAAGGAATGGGAAAGGTATGTTTAAGAAATTATGGGAATGGGGGCTGGAGAGATGGCTCAGTGGTTAAAAGCACTGACTGCTCTTGCAGAGGACCCAGATTCAGTTCCCAGGACCCACATGGCACCTAACAACCATCTGTAAACTCTGTTCCAGGGGATTTCGACATTCTCCTCTGTCCTCCATGGGCATTGAATGACACAAGTACACTGACATACATGCAGGCAATACACTCATACACAAAAAATAAAAATAATAATTTTTTTAAATAAAAAATACAAAAAAAATTAATTATGGGGATGGTGGGAGGGGAGAGGTAGGAAATGCCAAGCATGCATGCCTAAAAATTTTCTAAGAGAACTCAATCATTCGCACTTCGTCAGGTTGGTATATGGGGACTAGATATCACATACAATTACTTAAAAAATGGGGGGGGGGTAAAAAAGGTAAACACAAACATTTATCTTTAAACTTGGAGTATTATTTATGTTGACCTCTTCAAGGCAAAGCTTTACCTCCGTAGTAGTACCTGAAGTTTCAGATACCTGAGAGAATTAACATAAATTAGAAAATTCATTTTACAGCCATGAAATCAAGGTGCATGTATAATTAGGATGGCCAAGAGAAACTGGTGGGGGGCTGCAGGATGGATATGTGAAGCTGATTCATAAGAACACTGGCTGAACACAACCTGTTTGGCCATCCACCTGAACTCACCAAGGATAGCACAGAGGTGGGGGCTCAGGTGAGTATGGGTAGAAAGCACACAGCTTAACCCCTTTGTAAACTAGAAAGACTAGCAGTCTTTGATCATTTCCATAGCTGGGCTCTTACAGGACCTGCTGTGTCATCTTGGACAAAGGAATTAACTCTGTAAGAACCTCTTATCATTGGTAAAATGATGGCTGCATGTATACCACAGCCTGATAGAGGGGCTATGCACA
This sequence comes from Nannospalax galili, assembly GCF_000622305.1. NCBI lineage: Eukaryota > Metazoa > Chordata > Mammalia > Rodentia > Spalacidae > Nannospalax > Nannospalax galili. The sequence continues at coordinate 2,158,193 of NW_008336848.1, read as the reverse complement.
GTAATGTTCCAAAGTAAAAGTTATAAGTACAACTTATTTGTATTAAAATAACTGTCATAAAATCTTTAAGATGAAATTTTTTTCCCAAGTGTGATTCCAAATGTACAAAACAGCAAAAACCCTAAAATGATGCCTACATCTTGGGCATAAGGATGGAAGCTGTCACTGGGAAACTGAAAGAATTAAATTCAATAAGTACTTACTGTATATATGCCTACTATGAGTAGACATATAGGTGAATTAACCTTGTTATTTTAACTATTTATAGTGTTATTAAATTAATTTAAAAAATTCACCTACCTATGAAAAGAAACTAGAGCGTAGATTAAAATGACTATTACCAAGTACTTGGCCTAAACAACACAACAGCCACTTTTATTAGAGCTGCTCCACTTTTCCCAGTCATGCAAAAAAAGCGATTTATACTCCTTTCACTCACCGTCCCCTCCTGAGCTGCTGCCACATCTTCTCCTGGGGGGTGAACGAGTCATCACAGTGCTTTCTCACAATGGGAATATAGGAAGGAACCACAGCCTTTGCACATGTCTGCACTAAGTGGAACGCCTCCTCCTTGGATGGAGAGTTGAGATCATCGAAAAAGATACCCCCGATGCCCCTGCGCTCTCCACGATGCACTATATGGAAGTAGTCATCACACCTGGAACAAACAGCAGAGTAAGATCGTGGACCAAAGGGGAGGGCTAGAGAGACACGGAAACCTAAATCTACACGGGCCCTTCAGCGCAGAGCATGCTCCCTGATTATGGCATGTCTTTATGTTCTGTACAATGGAAACAGGCCAGTAGACAGATTTTCTGCAGCATTCACCCATGTAGAAAATGCTTATACCTTTATCTGCAGAGCAACCAGGCAATTTAACACACCACCATGTAAAGGATATGGAACTCTAAGAGCCTGAGTGAAAAGAGCAACAGAGGCCAACATGGCTAAGGTACTTCTCGAACCAAGTGCCCTTAGAGGCACTGCTGCAGGAAGCAGAGGATAGGAGTCTTCTAATGGTGACACCAGCCAGGACACAAGCCTCAACTCTATGCCAGCTTTTTATCACCAAAAGAGGGACACTGTAAAAGACCCTAGGTCCCTTTCGGCAATGGGAGAGTGATTCTATAGCATGCACAGCTGAGAGAAGGGCGCGCAGAAGAAAATGTGTAGACAATGCCTTCGCACATGTTCAAGCTTACCCTCTGAATCAGCACAAAAAGTTATCACTTTGTTCTTGAGTCATCTGTCCTCTGTCTACCAAAATAAGTCTCCTAAGAAACCATTTGCTAAATGCTAAACACACAGAATAGTTTGCAACTTGGAAAGAGTTGTTGTGATGATCTCTATACAGTTAAGGTTCCAAATAGAAAAATCTATTCAAGAAAAAGTTCACCTTAAATATAGTCTCAATAGTTTAAAGTCATTTGGAATAATAAGAATTCAACATCTCACCCTAGGAATAAAGAGGTTCTGATTCCTATGCATTGATTACTTTCAGTTGATATAATACACTCTAAATTACCCAGGATTTAAAATAAAATAAAGATTCTGCCACATTTTATAGATACTGAAATATTTCTAAGTACATATTTTTTGAAGACTTAACACTGGTCTTCTACTTGTGGGAAAAATAAGAAAGCAGTTCAGTCTTCACAAGCTGAAAGAGTACTTAGAGACATAATAGTTATTCTGAGTATACATGAAGTTCAGTACCTCTACTTACCATTTTTTAAATTTGGGGTAGATATCTGGCCCATGCTGGTCACAAGCCTCCTTTAGAGTACGGTGAAAATGAACAGCGTCCTCTTGGTTCAAGTACGTTGGACTGAGATCACATCCACCACCAAACCACCAGTGCTTGTTACCTACCAAAGTAAGACATCTGATTCAATGTCGCCTTGAGACTCAGCACAATGACTGGTTCTATTAGCAAGCTTCATTCAGTGGTTTAATTTATGAGATAGTTTTTAATTTAAAAGAACACTTAACTGAAATTAGCTCTGAGAGCCAGCAAAGCTGAGGGCAGGAAAAACAGAAAGTAGGAAATTAATAGACAAGTGGGTAGGAAAACAAAGTAGAGGGCAGTGAATAACAGTCCATACAGTGGCCCCAGCCGTGACTGTTAACACTGGCTATACATTAAGACCATATAGCTTAAATATTAGTATCTCAAAACACTATTTGAAAGAGCAAATTTCTGATTCAGACATGTACAGTTAATAAAAATTCTCCAGATTTCTATGGTCCCATTATTAAGAGTCACTCCTAAGCTACTGACACCCATCTACTGACCCCATAAAGGGTAAAAATACCTACTAAGGGAACAATCTGCATTTGAGACTAACTGTTCCATATGCTCACTCTGCTCAACACCAGTTACCAAATTTATGTTCATGTGTTCATGTGTGTGTGGGTATATGTATGGGTAGGTGTACACATGTGATGGTGCAAGCACTTCTCCACTTTATTCTTTTTGAGACAGGGTCTCTCACTGAACCTAGAGTTTGGTGTACTGGCTGGCTTCAGCAGTCCTCCTGTCCCTGACTCCCTGGTGCTAGAATTACAAACCCCTGCTCAGATTTTTATGTGGGTGCTGGGGATCCAAACTGAGGTTCTGATGCTTATGGTGTGTGTGTGTGTGTGTGTGTGTGTGTGTGTGTATGTATGTGTGTATTTCCCACACCCCCAAAGTCAAGCTCTCAATTTCAACTTAACCTCATACATGTCGCTTTCCTTCAGACATAACAAATATATATTTGCAAAAAGCCTTGTGTGCAATTTGGATTTGGAGTTCACTAAATCATTCTTTCTGTACTGAGGGAAATACGGGAAGTGAGAATCAGTCAATATCATTCTGCTCTTTCATGTCCAGTGCATCCTGCTAAGGACTAAGCCTTCAAATTCTTCCTGAAAATGTAATTACTCGTTCTCACTTGTTTTTTTAGTTTATTATTTTTATTTTATGTGTATGCATGTATTGCCTGCATGTAGGTTAAGTACACCCAAGTTATGGAATGCCCGCAGAGGTTAGAAGAGGCTGTCTGGATCCCCTGTGACTGGAGTTATGGACAGTTGTTAGCTGCCATGTGGGTGCTGGGATTCAAACCCGGCTCTTCTACAAGAACAACCAGTGTTCTTAACCGCTGAACCATCTCTCCAGCCCCCTCTTTCTCACTCTTAAACAGGATATTCTTTTTACTTCTTTTAATATGGACCTCGCACAATAATATTTTGCACAATTCTTGAGATGCTTACCATCGACTTCTTCTACTTCAAAGTATCTGTAGTTGAAATGCATAGTGGGTGCATGAGGATTCTTGGGGTGAATCACGGAGCTCACACCCATAGCAGTAAATGGCAATTTACCTAGAAAATAAAATGCACACTGAAACGCATTTAGCAACTGGCTTGACATAAATAACAGTACAATTTCTGAATTTGTTATCATAAACTGCTTTGTACTTTGTCTCTCAAGATACAATTTTTACAATTAAAGCATATGCACATGTTTACTGGATATGTGCATCCAGGGACTTTTCCTGAAGCAACATTTATTTTATAAATAATGCTGGTAGGAAAAAAGGGTTGGTGGTGACTATTTTCTGATTTACCATCTTTCATCTTCAGAACTTTTCCTCTACTTCTCATTTGTTTTGCTGCATCCTCAGAAAGATTCCCATGAACGACAGAAACACTCACTCCAGCCTTCTCAAAAACACGGCCGTCTTGAAGCACACAGGTGATGCCTCCACCTCCTGTTTACAGAAATAGAAAACCAGAGAATGGAGACCATTGAAAATGGAAAACAACTCTTGCATGAAGATGGTGCCATAAGGAGACATCTTCCTCCTCTAGTTCCAAAATCATCTACAGAGGTATCTAATTTTATGTGTAATAAAATTGGATAATTAGTTTAGTTTTGTGTCATAAGCTGCTGGTACTAGGCAAATTCTGAACCCATATACACATCACTAAAATAACTATTTCCTCCATGTTCTTAGGCCATCTTCTAATAAATCATTGAAGTAGTTTCTTCAAATACTACTAAAATTAATCTGTTACTCACAAAAGAGAAAGTCGATGTTACAGGCAACATTGGGTGTATTTGAATAGTGTTCTATTTTTACTGAATTTAAGAACTACATATGGCTTCAATTTTCCCCTCAATTTGCTGCTTCCCTTTTCATTTTGTTTATAGGCAAAATTTTAATGTAAATATTCAAACTCATGGGATTCAGAACTTTAAATTGAGTAAGACATATATTACTATTTAAGCGTATGAGTTTTACAGGATTTTTTTTTTATTATTCTTTAAGATACGATAGTCACCCAAAACCCATTGCTCCATGATATTTAATGTTTGACTTGTTTTATTTCTAAGAGCTTATAATAGCGTATATGTATCATAAGATAATCCAGTAAACCCCTGTACATTCCAAATGAGAAAGCTAAAGTCAAGAGAAGCAAAATATCATATCCAAAATCACACAGCTGGCAAAACTGAGTACTATTTCCAATTGCTGGCCATGTTTCTGACATTCTAAGCACTTTACATATTTTCATCTTAGTTAAATTGAGAGAGAGAGAGAGAGAGAGAGAGAGAGAGAGAGAGAATTTTTTCATCTTGTTTCATAAATGACAAAAACTAACTCCCAAAGATCACAAAGCTAACTAGTCTGGTACCTGAAATCCAAATTGTGCCCTGGTCAGCGGCCTTTACTTGACAACATTACAAGATGGAATACACCATGAAAACCAGACTAAACATCATTTAATACAGATATGGCAATATCGCAACTCAAAATCTGTTGGTGAAAAGATGCTGCTGTAGTTTCAGCTGGGAAAAAGTCAGCAATCCTTCAAGTTTGTGATCAAGATGGGAAGTGGGGATCACTGTGTAGGAAACAACTGGTCACCAATATGTGACTGTACAAGAAATGAATTTTGATATTTAGCTATTTTCACATTTGAAGGAAATGTTTTCCATTCATCCAAGAAATGTGATGGAATGCATTCTATATGGCTACTGAACATCAATTAAACATTTCTTATGCAACCTGAAAAGGAGATGGGGAGATTCTTGACACAAAGACGTAGTCTAGAAGACACTCAGCATGGAAGAGCCTGAGTTCTGTTCTAGCTCCACAGAAGGACAAGAGCAGAAGCCCTAAAAGGGGCAGATGAAATGAGGTGAAAGTCTATTGAATAACAAACTTCAAATTTGCAAGCTCAAGTTTGCTGGCTGCAAATATTCCTTAATTAGTCCAAAGAAAAGGCAATCACAGATTGCACTTATTTTGAAAAGGCCAGTCCTAGGCTGTGGGCACATCTGGGTCCACATCTGCAAGCAGAGCTAATGGTTGTCAGTGTCAGTCTTTTTAAAGGCACCCCTTCTAACTGAGCAACCCCTCTATGGATACTCCCTACTTTAACCTATCCTAATTCTGATCAATTTTCTACCTGCAATCCAGTGCCCAGCCCTTTTGATGCTTCTCCATCGCCTGGTAGGGGACGGGAGAGGGATTCCTCACCTTCCTTCCTCTCCCATCGGTCCACGGAGAAGTCGGCTACCCCGTCTACCTGTGCCAGAGCCCGACACACCTGGGCCTGGGTCTCCATGATCAGCAGCTCCATCTTTGTCTTCATGTCCTCGGGCCGCCTCCTCAGCTCATGCAGGTCAGTTACCGGCGAGGTCATGAAGGTGCTGCAGCGGCGGGCTAGGTCATCTTCATCCTCCCGCCGCCCAGGTGAGGGGCTCCGCGCCACGGAGCTCTTGGGCACCATCTCCGCCCGCTGCACGTGCCCAAAGGCGGCGGCCGCCAGCCCCGTCAGCCCCGCCAGCGCCGCGGCCAGCCCGGTGCCCAGCCAAGCACCTCCTCCAGCCGAGGGGCTATGGCCCAGCCCGCGGCAGAGCAGAGTGCCAGCCGTGCCAGGCGGGCGGCAGACACGGGCGGATGTGCCCCGCGCCGACCAGGCGCACAGCTGTCTGCAACCACCACCCCGCGCCGCGCGCCAGCAGGGGCCAGAGCCCAGTCGGCCCAGCCGCAAGGCCATCTCCTGCCTGGACTGGACAGCGCCTGCGGGGGACACACCAGGGCCCAGGGCTCCTGAGATGGCAACTCAGAATGAGGAAGCTGGAGCCGGGTAGAGCCACTGCCGGTGTGGGCCGCCGGCGGGCGAGAGCCGAGGATGCTGGGAACTGTAGTCCAGTCCTTTCTCCACCTGCAGGCGCTGGGACTGGAAGATAAGCATCCACCACGCCCACAGAGGCGGGTCATACTGGAAGTGTGCCCTCCTGCTGGAGGAGCAAAGAGGACTGTGCTGGTAAAAGGACAGATAAGCAAGGCCGTCTGGTCACGTACACCCTCCACTCTCCTGTTCACTCACCCCCTGTGAACAAAAGTAGGGCGGGAAGGACAAACAGGCAAAAATATGACACAGAGATACCCCTGACTTAATATTTCAAACAGGGCTTATAGGCTAGAGCCCTCGCTGTGGGTCTGGGGGATGTCCCTTCGCCCCAGTGCTCGACCTCTAGAGCTTCTAGAGCTTCTAGCAGTGGGACAGGGGCTGGAAAACTGCTGGCCCAAGGAGCTCTAGGGGTAGTCAGAGTATTAAGTAGTGGGCTCCGGAGAAAATCCTAGGTAAAGAAGACTGTCAGATCAAGCCCACATCAATTCTATCCTTAACAGTGCCCACTTGATGATTGAGAGAGAGAGAGGAGAGAGAGAGAAAGAGAGAAGGGAGAGAGAGAGAGAGAGAGAGAGAGAGAGAGAGAGAGAGAGAGAGAGAGAGAGATATTAAGACATGTTTAAAATTGTTTCTCCTCCTATGGGAGGGTGCTGCCACATTTTTTAAATTTTCTTTTAATTTTTTTTTATATTATGAGTGTTATTCTTGCTTTTATGTAAGTGCACCCCTGTCATGCAATGCCCACAGAGGTCAGAAGAGGGCATTGGGTCTCCTGGAACTGGAGTTACAAACGGTTATTAATCACCATGGTTGCTAGGTTTGAGATACTGGGATTCGAACCTGGGTCTTCTACCAGAATAGCCAGTGCTCTTAACCGCTGAGCCATCTCTTCAGTCCCCTGTCACATATTTCTTACATGCAATACTTCACAACTTTCCATAAGCTAGGCTAGGGAAACATCCACCCTCCAGTCCACTGCCACTGATCTCTGGTCTCTGCACAGACCTGTGCTCTGAAACCATGAGGGCAGAAGCTAGATTTGATAGGAGTTTGTTACTGTAACCATACCAAGCTCTAAGGTGTTTAGACATAAAAGTGTAACTGTCTACATATTTTATAGTTGTCAGAAGGGCTCATTTGCCCTTTAACTATCCTGGGTGATTTTAATCTGTACTAGCAAAAAATAATCTAAGTTATTGGTCATTTGTCCACAAGCTTTCTCTGGTAGCCAGAACACTGATAGAAGCCCAGTGGCAGGGTGTTGAATCAACTATTCATTCCAAAGAATCTTATCCACAATCGGATACAAACTAGCTGGATCAACATGCTTGCCCAGGCCTAGAAGCTAAGACAGTGGAAGGTGAAATGCTTCACAGAAAAGTAAAGAAACTAACTCAGGGAAGAAAAATCTTTTACTCTTAATATAGTGTAATCTGCCTGGATACCAAGTTGGAAGAGAAATTAAGAAAAGATAAAAATTATCACTCTAGGAGCAGTTGTTTGCCTCATGAATGTCTGAGATGGGGTCTGGCGAGGCCAGATAAATGAGCCTCATTAATGAAAAGTCATCCCTCTAACCCATTTCTCTGTAAGAAACTCCTCCATTGTTGCTCTGATTCTGCTAATACAAAGTTATTAACAGATAAGCCGAACAGGACATTTTGGAGACTTGGGCAGCCAAAAAAGCTAGGCCTGAGGCAAACAGTGTATTAGCTTCCAGGCTTTCCCTTTTTACAATCTCTGTTCAAATGGCTCTTTCCTCCCATCCTATGCCTCCCAAGCACAGTCCCCACCTTCAATCTAATTAATGTGCAGTGCTTAATGGAGTTCCTTAAATAGTCTGATTAATGTGAGACAAAATCATGTTCCTGGGGTCTCAAATTACCCCAAGCCAGAATGCTTGTTTTTAAGTCCTATTTGTCATTGTTGATATAAACCATTCCACTTGTAAGCAATTTCATGCATCAGAAAGCTAATGGGGACGAGTAAAAAGTTTGCAATAAACATAAGCTATGCAGTAGGGGTACTTATCTGCATTTAACTCGCTGTTCTGCACTGCATTATGACTTTATGTTCTATATGACCCCGCCAGTCAGGAAATTCTGACTAGCCTTATAATTGTTAGTTTTCAAACTCCATGTGTTTCTCAAGAGTCTTTATGAATTTTATCCTTCCTCTGTTATACATGACTGATTTTAAATCCTCATGTTAGTATATTATATATATGCATATATACATATATATCATATAGTCTTCCTTTTTAGAGTTTGAGGCAACCACTTCATCCCCCTGGTAGCTCTTCTGCCTTCTAGAAAGAAACACACACACACACACACACACACACACACACACACTTCCTAAAAATCATTAATTGTACTATATTCACCAATTCTCAGGTCGTGAAAGAGACACATAAGAAATGTCTTATTAAAGCAACTCTGATCTCTTCCTCTCAGATAGCTACAGAAAGCCAAGCTAATTAGTAACAAGGTCTTGGTAAACATATGTGCTGGCCTTGGCATGCTTCTGACCAGATTAGGAATTCTAGTGGGTAATGGGAGGAATGAAATTAGCAAGGAAGTGGATTTTTTGAGATTTTACTATTGTGCCCTAGGATTTACATTTTGAATTTTTTATCTAGTTAAAGATGTTTTATCTTCTTAAGAACTCAGTAAACAGTTGCCTTAAAACTGTGTAGGCTAGGCATGGTGGATCATTCCTAATTCCAATATTAGTGAGGCCAAGGCAGGAAGATTACTGCAAGCTTGAGGCCAATCTGGGCTATATAAGAATTCTCGGTCAGCCTGGGCTAGAGTAAGCCAGGCCCTGTTTCAAAAAAAAAGAAAAAGAAAAAGAAAAAAGAAAACTATACTCTAAATATAAAGTGCAATTTATTGTGGCTAACTTGTAATTTTAATTTTTGTGTGTGTGTGTGTGTATCACTCAAATACTCCAAGAAAATTTTATGAGACAGACTCACAGTACCTACCACTTACATCTTTTGCCTTTGCCTTCTAATTTTTTATATAGTAATATGAAGACAATGTAATCACAGTGATTGTATGACTGAGATTTTGAAAGTTCCACAAAATATCTTGCAGAGCATCTAGCTAGACAGAGGCAGGGTTCTGATGGCGTCTCTGAGCACATATATGAGTCCTGGGCTGCTTGTTTTTGGATATCTTGTTATATAAGAACAAATAATTTAGGATACCGTTTTATAACTTAAGTCTTACAGATATAGAGTCTATTCCATCCTGATATCCACTTTGATACCAATATGTAATGTCCAGAGCTGGGAAAAGAATAATGGGAGACCATGGAGACTTCCCTCTCTAGGTAAAGTTTAGGACTTGGGGAAGGGGCCTGGTGAAATTATATGATGTCATTTCTAGAAAAACTGAACTGTGTTAAACAGAATATAATACTAATGCCCACTAAAGAGAGATTATTGATGACTTGGTGGGTAAAAGCTTTTGTTGGGCAAGTCTGACATCCTGAATTTGATCCCAGAAATAGATATGATAAAAAGAGAAAACTGACTCCTAAAAGTTGTCTTCTGATCTCCACATTTGTATTATGACACACCTGTGCCTACACTCACACACATACACAAAGAAAATGTAAAAAAAGAGAGAAAATATGGAAGGTGATTCCAGAGAACCACACTGTGTATTAAAGTTAAGTAAAACTAGAGAGTTTAGAAAGCAGTTCATGGGGGTAAAAGACAGGAGACAATTGATTTAATAGATGTTACTACTACTACAGTTATTTCTTCTAGGCTGAAATACTCAAGCTGTTCCATTTGCTAAGGTTAAGGCTTTGTGACCACCCCATCTATCCCTTCAATATTAAATGCTTTCACTTAATCCTTTTATGTCATTGGCCAAACAGTAGGATGGATCATTTGGAAAGAAGACCTTGGGAATGAGGTAGTGATGTATGTGTATGTGTTCCTTCTCTTAAGCCATCAAGGATAGTGAGTCTTGGATCCTTGTTGAATAGCTGTCATCATAGAGCAATGAGAAAGGAATTCAACATTGCTCTTTTGTACTCTTCACAGCGTCTTCATGGCCCCTTCAACAACAGGTTCTAAGAAAGTAAAGTGCCCCCTCTCATGTCGTGGAACATTCATCTCATCTGATGGAATGGACCATTCTTGGAAACTACACATTTTAAGAACCTTTATCTTAAGCTGTATAATATCTTCTTGAATTTAGAAGTCAAGAATCAGTTCTCTTTGTTTTCTGCATTTACCTAGAGTAGTCTGGATGCTTGGAACCAGCTTTTTAAAGAAATATTTTTATTTACTATATTTATTTTATGTGTATGAGTGTATTCCCTGCATGTGAGTGCACCTGTGTCATGCAATGCACAGAGGTCAGAAGAGGGCGTCAGATTCCCCTGGAACTGGAGTTAAGGACGGTTCATAGCAGCCATGTGAGTGCTGGGACTCGAACCCGGGTCCTCTGCAAGAGCAGTCAGTGTTCTTAACTGCTGAGCCATCGCTCTAGCCCCACAACCGGCTTGTAAATAAAGAGATCTTGGGAATGTAGAGATGGCTCAGTGGTTAAGAGCACTGACTGCTCTTATAGAGGACCTGGGTTTGCTTTCCAGCACCCACATGGTAGCTAACAACCATCCCTAACTTCAGTTCCTGGGGAATCCAACACCCTCTTCTGGCCTCCTTGAGCATTGCACAACATGGGTGTACTTACACACATGCAGGCAACACACTCATACATATAAAATAAGAAATAAAAATATTAAAATCAAGATATTTTAAAGCTGCTGGGTTTGGTGGCAGACTTTTATTTTTGGTCTTTTTGAAACAAAGTCTCCCTGTAGCCCCAGCTGATCTGGACTCTCTATGTAGACCAGACCAAGCTGGCCTTGGTCTCACTGACATCAGCCTGCCTCTACCTCTCCAGTGCTGGGGGATTAAAGATGTGTGGATGCCGGGCGTGGTGACGCACATCTTTAATCCCAGTACTTGGGAGATACAGGCTGGTGAATCTCTGTGAGACGAAGGCCAGCCTGGTCTACATAGAGAGTTCCAGGCCAGCTGGGGCTACAGGGAGACCCTGTCTCAAAAAACACACACACACACACACACACACACACACACACACACACATATACATAATAAAATAAGAGATTTGAATGAAAGCAGAGAGGGAAAAGCACACTTGAAAAGCTCTTCCTGCAGAAAGGTTGCATAGAAGTGGAAATGTGGACCACAAGGGGACTGAGGGCCAAAAGGCTAGGCAAACAACCTACAGTGCTGAAGTAGTGAGCTCATACAGAAGGGTTCAAAGTCAGAAGCTAGAGCCGCAAGCTATGGAGGGAAAGGAAACAAGCCTTTAGGTCTTTGGTGTAGTGTCATTGAAGCAGTTGGAAGGTGGCATAGGAAAGAGTGAATTGGTGGGAAAATACATTTCTGTTTTAAAATGCTTTATTATCTGATCATCAGAGAATACAACTGCCAAAAAGAAAGAAGTGCTGAAATCTAGGAAGTTTCTGGCTGCTTTTGAGATAAGAAACCCGATGGGAAGAGGCAGCTGACTTGGAGAGCCTACAGAGCAACAGCAGCCCTGAGTGGTAAGTTACATGAGTGATCATTTATCGGGAATGGGAACTTGAGTGTGTTTTTCTTTACTTTGCTGAAGGGAGTAAAGAAACTAAAAATAGAAGGCTGTGCACTTAGGGGCAGAAGGAAGGTCTGCTTTCTCTCTTGCTTTTCCCAGATTATGCCGTTGTGGCCTCAATCAGGGAGCATAAAGGTCAAGAGGCAGGGGATAGAAGACTGCGCAAAAAACCACATGGGTCCTGATGTATGCACCATCAACAGCATTGCTGTCTTGCTCTGAGGATATGCTCTGACCTCCACCCTCATGCTAACCAGCTTTCAGTCTTAACAGTCTATGTTCAGCTATAGTTGAAAGTTAAGAGAACTTTATAGGTAATTGCATTTGGTCAAACTGATGCTAGAATTATCCTTATTTTTTTATTATTCACATTAGTTTAGCACCTTTTATGTTCTCCTTCATAGCATCTTCATAAACAGACAGGAAAATTTGCAGGAATTGGTTCTCTTCTTTCACTATGTGGGACCCAGGGATCGAACTCAAGTCATCATGTTTGGTGGCAAACATCTTTACCTGCTGAGCCATCTTGCTGACTTCTATAAGTTCTTAAGGTGGTTAATTTTATGTGTCATCTATGTTGGGTCACATTTCCCAGACATTTTTTCAAACAGTATTCTTTATGTTCCCGTAAGGGTAGTTTTCACATGAAATTAAAAACTGAATTGGTAAGCATACCACTTTACAAAATGCGTGAACTTCAGCCAATCAGTTGAAGACCTAAACAGACTGACCTCCCCAGAACAAGAAAGAACTTTACAAATTCTGTCAGCAGAAACCCTCAAATATGAATCACAACATCTCACTGGCTGTCTACCTTATACTATCCACAGACTTTGGACTTACCAAGACTCCAAAGTGCTTAAAATAAACATCCCTCTCCTTGTCTCTGTCTCTGTATCTCTCTTTGTCTCTGCCTATCTCTGTCTCTGTCTCTCTCTGTGCCTGTCTTTCTCTCACTTTCTTCCATTCCTTCCCTCCTCCCTTTTCCTCTTTCAATACATAAACACCCATGGCACATACCACCAGTTATGGTTCTGTGACAAACCTTGACTAATATTTTTCCTCTGCTTTGTCTGGATGTCTCCAAAGGTGACAGTGTCATTGTCCTGTTCAGTTATTTCTTCTATAATTCTATTGTTTGACCAGGAGTTCACTTCCAGTGTTACCATTTTCTGTTTTCTTCTTTCATTTTCATCCTTGCTAGCTAATTCTCTTTTAATTATTCATTTTTATAAAATGTCACGTGGGTCTACCTCTGGGAGACAAGAAAACAGTGCACCCTGAGCATAAACTGAGCAGGAGACCAGCAGTAACCAAATATTGAGAAACTGAAAGGGTAACATGATTGATTGGTGAACATTATAAACATTGTTATTTACCTAGTGATTTGTGGACTGAAGAGCTAGCAAAGTTTGTATTTTACACAATAAGCCCAAGTTGTACGACTAGTATTTGAACTGTGTGGTTGGGGAACTGTGATACTTAATTAAAGCAGGGTAAGTAACTATAATCTGTGCTTTCTGAACCCAGCTGTGGGAGGGCTGTTCACAACTGCTTTTCAACTAATTGTCTAGGTTCATAATCCCTGAAGTCCCCACCATGAAGGACCCTAAGGAAAAGAAGTCAGCTAGCCACAGACTCAACATCTCTACAAGAATCCTATCATTCCATTAACTAAATTTTTGAAATAATACACAACACTGCTATCATAATTTATGTGAGTAATTGGCATTTGAAAATTTATATGAGGTTTTCCAAATACATGAAGTGATCTATGACCAAGACAGCTAGTTTTCTGCCCAAAATCCTTCTTCCCTACTTCCTATAAAAACTGTACTATAGATTTTAGTAAACATATAGCTTCCTCACAAAGAGGATTTTAGTAGACATATAACTTCTTCATAATCTCCATCTCTAACCACTCTTGAAGCTACTGACCAAATTACAGACCATGGGATGTAAAGAAACTTAGCTGTGCCACTTGTGGGTTTGGCCTTTAAAGGAATAGACATGCTCTTCTTGGACCTTTTCTCTACTGTCTGGACACAGAAGCAAGGGCAAGAATTAGGTCAGTTGCTTTGAACCCCTTCAACTTTTGAATCTGTGTGTTGAGCAAAAAGCTAAATCATCATTGTATACTCTGTACAGCTGTCTCTAGACAGTTAAATCAGAAATGGCAAAGTTCATTCTCGTTTGAGTCTCTGTATTTCAAAGACTTTATGCAATAGGCACTTGGCTCTAACCTAACAAGTACTGCACATCACTTCCTGGTTGGGAATAAATTACAGTCTAATATAGTAACACCAGGGATTTATACACATGTCACTGAACACTTAATAAAGTGTATTCCTTTCAACTTTTATTAAATAGGACAAGAGAAAAAAAATGAGAGGCTTAAGTCTTAAATTATCCTTATGTGTGAACTAAATTAAACAGAGCCTGCTGAAGTTGATGACCAGTGCAGCTAAGCCCCTGTAGCTGTGATGAATGCAATCTGCCTCTTTCAGAGTGGCTGTGGTGTTTCCCACTTAGAAGTTGGGATGTGGAATTCCAATTGAAATTGAATTTCCAGGCTTGCAAGATGACTCAGCGGGTAAGGCCCACAAGTTGGAAGAAGAGAACTGACTCCCCAAAATTGTTCTCTGACCTTCACATGTGCACTCACACAAGTGCAAATGTGTGGGTGCATGTGCATATGTGCATACACACACACACCACAAGCACATAAATAAATAAAGAATAAATAAATAAGTCAATTAAATGATGAGTCACTGATAAGAAAATAATTTCTCCTATATGCGCATCATAAAGTTTGGGTCTTTTGTAAGGAGTACACTTTTATAAATATTTTATTTAATGCTCATACATGCATAGACTCTGTTCGGATCCAATCCACCCCCATTTCTTCCCTCCATTTCTTTCCCTATGCACCCTAACACTTTTCCCTCCCACCTTCATGTCTATCAGTTTTTTAAAATTTAATATCCATTTAGTGCTGGCTGTTTGTGCATGGGTGTGGGACTGTCTTCTGGAACATGGGTAGCTTCTAGGGGCTTCATCCATGAAGAAAGTGACTATCCCTCTCCCAGCAGCCATTAACTGCAAGTAGCTCCTCAGATAAGGGTGGAACTTCATGAACCCCTCCCCCATCCATACTGGAATTTTAGCTGACTTGATCTTGTGCATGTTTTGTGCATGCAGTCCCAACCACTGAGAGTTCATATGTTCAACTGTGCTTTCATGCCTGGCAAATACTGTTTGACTACAGATATCCACTCTCTCTGGCTTTTACAATCACAATCTCTTCCTCCGTCCCTCCGTCTATCCATCCATCCATATCTCCGTCTGTCAGTCTGTCCATCCCTCTGTCCCTCCCTCCCTCCTGGGATTATTCCTGGGTCTTAAGGGATATATATATATATATATTATAATATATATATAATGTAATTTAGAGCTGAGTACTCCACAGTCTCTTATTCTGCACAGGTTGGTGTCTGTGAAGAGGGCATTTTTAAAAAATCTAATAGATGGGCTGAAGAGATGGCTCAGCAGTTAAGAACACTGACTGTTCTTGCAGAAGACCCGGGTTCAAATCCCAGCACCCACTTGGCAGCTAACTGTTGGTAACTCCAGTTTTAGGGGATCTGACAGCCTTTTCTGTCCTCCAGGGGCATTGCACGACATAGGTGCACTTACCTACATTCAGGTATAACACTCATACACATAAAATAAAAATAATAAAATATTTAAAAAATAAAAATAATAAAAATATAATAGAATGTTGGCAACTGTTTGCTGCTAGATGAAGAAGAGCTGATCTTCCTAAAACAAGGGACTCTAGATAGGCTGACTAGACTCAGTGGATGGACTTGCACTGGGAAAGGGCTGGGGACACTGACAACCCAGAGGGCCTTAACAAGGATGACAGAGTATATGGGCTCCGGGGGGGTATGGTAGGGTGATAGTGGGAACAGGCCTAAAGATGATTGAGATTGCTTGAGATGTTCTGTATGAAAAATTCAATTTCAAAAAGTCTGAAATAAGTAAAAATCTAATACATTGACCACAACAATGGTGTAACAGCCATGTGTACCCACTAGAGGGCACTCACCTACTAGCAGTTTTCAAATTTGTAGCGGACTCACATCTAGATTTTTGTTTTGTTTTGTTCGGGGTTTTTTTTTTGTTTGTTTTTGTTTTTGTTTTTTGTTTTTTTGTTTGTTTGTCTTTTTGAGACAGGGTCTCTCTGTAGCCCTAGCAGGCCTAGAACTCAGAGATCTGCCCGTGTCTGACTCCCCAGTACTGGGATTAAAGGCATATGCCGCCATGCCCTGCTTGTTTTTAAAAATAGACATTTCCCACCCCCCCCCTTAAGTTTTGGATGGGCCTGTGGATCTACATTTTAGTGAAGGGCTACATAAAAGGATAGTTAAGAGGATGGATCATGGAGCCTGACTATCGGTTAGAAACCTGCCTTGCCATTTGTGACTTTGGGCAATTATTTGGCCTCTCTGAACCCAGGCTTTCTCATCCACCAGAAAAAGTTAGAAATGGCACCTACCTCTTGGAATAGTAGGTGATGAAATGAGTTAAGGATTTTAGGGTTACCTCTTCAGAGGGGGGAATGTTGGAGGGGAGGAAGTGGGTTTGATCAAAACACCTTATAATGCGTGGATGAAATTCTCAATAAAGTTTTTAAAAAAATAAATTTAAAAAAATAAATAAATACAGTACCCGGTAACAAGTAGTAGTTGCATTATAACAAATATTTTTAATAAAGATCGCCACTGATTTTGTCAGTGGACCTGAGTATATAGATTATTTAAAATATAAAAAGAATAATTTGTTCAGGACTATTCTATCAAAACTGAAATTCTGACCCTCAGCTGCAATTTAACAGGATGGTAGTGACCCAAGTTGGAGGACAGTGAGTGCAGTGAGTGAGGCTGTTCTTTCTGTGTGCTGTTGTAGACCTTAAACTCCAGAAGTGAGTGGGACTCCATCTACAAGAGGTATTGAGGTGGAGGTGAGACACCACAATGAGATTTATACTTGAAACAATCATGATCACGTCAGATGGAGAGTGGGGATGGAACGTTGGAATGGTCTGCAGGCAAGTGATGAGCACAGGTAGATATAATGGTCCTCCTTTTTAACCTAAGGAAAAAATCCTCAGAAAATACATATCTATGACTCTAATAACAACTTGAACCTTAAAAATTCTTTCTTCTTGGGGGATCAAAAGAGAAGTCTTGGGCATACAGCAGTGCTTGTTCTAAAACTCTGCATGTGCTTTCCCTGATAGAATAGTGAAGCATTATAAAATAACCATGCAGGCATCTTCCCTAGGTTTGCGCATCCAGTCCTACAAAGAGAAGATTGTGAACCCTGAAATCACAAAGGAAACCTGGACTGCTTTTCATATAAGCAGAGGTCAAGAAGGGCAAGCGTTCCTCAGAAAGCTTGGAAGTCCTGTAGCTAATGAGACAGATTTCCAGGCACCGTGGAAGCTTAAGAGATATTGAAATACATTTCAGTTCTTTTTATCATATTGGAGTCAGAATGGGTGAGGCTGCCACTGGGATGACTGGGGCCAGAGGGGAGCAGAGATGATTTTGTCCTAGTTAATTTTTATTATCAATTTGACACAACCCAGAGCTACCTGGAAAGAGGGAGCCTCAGCTGAAAAATTTCCTCCATCATATTGGCTTATGGGTGTGTCTGTGGGGCACTGTGTTAATTGATGCTTGATGAGAACCCAGCCTACTATAGGAAGAACCACCCCTAGGCAGGTGAGCCTGGGTTGTACACAAAAGCTGGCTGAGCAATCCAGAGGAAGGGAAGCAGTAAGCAATGTTCCTGCATGGTTTCTGCTTTCAGGTTCCTCCTTGAGTGTGACCTGGAAGTGTCAGGTGAAATAAACTCTTTCCTCCCCACATTACTTTTGGTCATGGTGTTTTTGCACAGCATCAGAAAAGCAAACTAGAACAGATTTAGAACAGATTTGAATCCAAAATATACTCCCTGCACACTCATGTCTTCAGTGCTTGTTCCCTAGGTGGTGGCATGATTTGGGGAAATTGTGGAACCTTTGGGAGGTGGCGCCTAACCTCAAGAAACGTGTTGTTGGGAGAAGGCCCTTGAAAGTCAGACTCAGCCCCTGGTTCTCTCATAGTGTCTGCTTTCTAGCCTGCTCTGATATGAGCAGCCTATATGAGCTGAGCTGTTCCACCATGTCTTCTCCACCATAATAGACTGAGACCCTCTGAAATGGTGAACCAAAATAAACTTTCCTCCTTTAAGTTGTTTCTGTCAGGTATTGAAGTCCCAGTGATGCAACATTTACTAATATAGATGATTAGGGTCAGGAAAATGGGGTTATTAGTGTGACTAATCCTGGTCATATGGTTGTTAGGTCTTTGGAACTGGTTTGTGAAAGAAATTTGGAAATGTGGGCTACAGAAGCCCTAAAATGCTTTAAATAGGGTTTGATGGTCATTCTAGTAGGAGCTCAGAAGACCATCATGCCAAAAGTAATGTAGATAGTAAAGACTATGCTCATGAAACTTTAAATGAGGATGAGGCCTCTAGTGGGAACAGGACTAGAGGATATTTCAAGACAGCATAGCATTTAGGCTTTGGAGTGAAGATTGAGTCAGATATAGAAAGCTACATTTTATATCTGGAATATCTCCCACAGGTATATGTTTTGAATGTCCCTTCAGGTGATGGTGCCATTTTAGGAGACAAATCTTTATGAAGTGGGGCTTTAGTACAGTAGGTTACTAGAAGATGAATGTTTGAAAGTGATATCTGGCCTCTGGCTCCTGTTGTACTCTGATTTCTGTTCTGCTGTGATGTGAACAGCTTCTATCTAATACTGCCATCACCATAAACTGAGCTCCTTCACCATGCCTTCCCTGCCAAAATAGATTGAAATCCTCTGAAAATGTGAGCTAAAATAAATCTTTGCCCCCCTTAAGTTGTTTCTGTCAAGTATTGTGGTCACAGAGTTACTGATGGCTGGGGTCACCTCTCCTTAGTTCTGCCTAGAATTCACCAACATTTTTCTTCTACCATCAAATTACTGTGCCAGAGAAAAACATGTTCATGTGTCTTATCTCCAGTACCTGAGGAATGACTAGCAATGGTTCCATGGGGAAGGATTTATTCTTTGGGCTCCTTTGTCAAAAGTTGATCCCAATTTTACACTCATAAAAGCCTTATCTATTACCCACACACCTAGTCTGTAAGATGAAAATGTGCAAAATGTAAACAAATAAAACTGTCCTTCCTTTTGTTAGAGTTTTTAAAATTGCAGAACTCTAGGGCATTATCCTAGACTGTTATAAGATTTAATCAGTGTTAAATCAGGAATTTAATCTCACACTTTTCAAATTTTACTATCATGTAATTTAAAATTAAACATTGTGAAGAAGTACAATTAAAATGTGTACACAAGTCTAAGCGGCTTTTGCTATTAAGTTTCTGACTAGGAAGTGCCTCTTCTGTTTGACAGACTTCAACGCCAGATGATATGAATCGCGTCTTTGAATCGCTTTAGAAAAGAAGCCTGAAAGTCATGATTAAACCAATTCATCCACCCCACAGAATACAGAAATGACTACTAGTTAACAATTATTTGAATGGCATATAAGAATTCCATGGAGGATTACAAAAATAAAATTGAAGATATTGCTTAAACTCATAGTAAAGAATAGAGAACAGAAATAATTTTATGGCCATTTTTAGGGTGAAACAAATAAGCCCAGAACAAAGAGAAAGTAGGTGACCCAAGATGGCAGACTGTAGAGTAACCCTGCAGTTGTCTGATGCTCTGCGAATGACAGCAGGATAAAGCTGAAATCCAGTAGTGGACTTTAGGAAACCGGAGGAAGCCAGATACCTTAGATAAAGAATAGAGGTGGGGCAGAAAGAGGGTAAATCCAATGAGACCCCTCCCCAACCCTTGCATAGAATTCAGTACTGTGAAGAAGTGCAGCCTAAGCATTTGTCCAGGGATCTGGAGGAGCTTCCATATTCACTTCACAGTGGGAGCTTATGGTGCTGTAAGTGGGAACCACTCTGAAAATATCTTGTCTGAACTTGCCAGTCTGAAAGTCAAAGAACCCTGCATCTTCTTATCTCTGTGAATCCACAGCATGAGGCAGCACTTATTTGCCTTGAGAACCAGTTTGGCTCTGGAGAAGAACTTGCAGGGGAGGAGGATGCTGACCCAAAGTCTATGCAGTGGCAGGGTGGTTTGTGAAACATGGAGTAACAAAGATTTCTTCCTCTTTAAAATGAGGAAAGGTGCAAGAGGCCAGGAGAACAGCAGTCACATGTGAATGACATAGAGCTGAGTCTCTAAGAGGCATGGATGGTAGACCACACAGAGTCTGCCTCTGCCCTTCCCCCAGCATGGATAGTTGTGCTCTGTAGACTCTTAACACATTCCAAAGGGGCTATACATGTTGTAGGCACTAGCACTGACCCTTCCTCAATGCGTTCAGCAAAGTAACAGTATATGAAATGACTTGTAAAAAATCAGTAGTTTTTTCTATGACTCACTAAGATAAACAATCCCATTCAGAGCTTCATTAAAAAAATAAAACACTAGAGGCCAGGCATGGTGCTTGCTTTCAATCTCAGCACTCAAGAGGCAGAAGCAGGAGGATCTTTGTGAGATCCAGTCCAGCCTGGGATGGTCCAAATAGCGAGTTCTAGGTCAGCTGGGGCTACACAGTGAGACCCTGTCTCAATAAACAAAAAAATAACAACAGCAACAAAAAAGCAACTAGGAATATACCTAATCAGAGCATATTATTCTACAATGAAAACTATAAAACATTGAAGAAAGAAATTGAAGAAAATTCTAGAAAAAATAAAGACCTATCATGTTCATGGATCAGCAAAATTAATATTTTTAAATGCCATATTATTAAAAGAAATATATATATGATGAAATCCCCATTAAAATACTGATGATATTCTTTACAGAAATGTTTTAAATTCCTAAAATTCATATTGGAAGTACAAAAGACCTTTAATGGAAAAAAAAAAACTGAGCAAAAAGAGCAGTGTGGAATACTTCACAATATTCAACTGCAAATCATAATAATGAAAACAGCATGGCTTTGACCTACTAGAAGAAAACACAAGGAAAATCTTCAAGTTATCTCTCAAACAACAATTTCCTGAATAGAATTTAAATACCCAAGAAGAAACAGCAAGAATTGACAAATGAGGATAGATGATAGATAGATGATAGATGATAGAGAGAGAGAGAGATAAATAAGATGATAGATAGATAGATAGATAGATAGATAGAGATTAGATAGATAGATAGATAGATATGATATGATATGATAGAAAAGATAGACAGATAGATGATTGATTAATAGATAGATGATAGATAGATGATAGATAGATATGATGAAAACCTGAGTTTGGTCCCTCAAACCCACATGGTAGAAAAAGATAACCAACTATTATTACAAGTGGTCCTCTGACCTCCACACATGTGCTGTGGCACATGCACGCACACATACACACACACACACACATACACACACAAGATAGATGATATAGATAGAAGATAGATGATAGAGAGGTAGATAGATAGATAGATAGATAGATAAGATATAGATAGATGATAAATAGATAGATGATAGATATAGATAGATAGAGAGGATAGATAGATGATAGAGGATAGATAGATGATAGATAGATAGATAGATTAGATATATAGATAGATGATAGATGGTAGATAGGATAGATAGATAGATAGATAGATAGATAGATAGATAGATGATAGATAGATAGATAGATAGATAGATAGATAGATAGATAGATAGATAAACTTCTACACAAGAAAGTAAAAAATAACCAACAATGTGAAGGTAGAACTCCCAGAGTAGCGGAAAATCTTTGCCAGCTATTCATCTAACAGAGCTTTAAGATCTAGAATATTAAAATAATTAAAATAAAAACAATATCAAAAGAACAAGGAACTCAATAAAAAAAGGATAAGTAATCTGAACAGACACTTCTCAATAGGATAAATACAAATAATAAATAAATACATGAAAAGTGTTCAAAAATCCTTAGCCATTAGAGAAATGTAAATCAAAACCACACTGAAGTTCCATTGCATTCCAACCAGAATGTTGCTGTGAGAAAACAAAAGGCAATACTTACTAAAAAGGACTTGGAGAAAAGGTAACCTTTATATACTGTTAGTGAGAATTTAAGTTAGTGGACAGAGAATAATATATTGTTTCCTCAAAAAACTAAAAATGGAAATACCATATGATCAAGGCATATTACTGTTCAATATTCATTCAAAAGAAATGAAGTCAGCATATACAAAAGATACGTGACTGTTTGTTACAGTACCATTCACAAGAGCCAAGGATAGACTCAGTCTAAGTGCCCATCAATGAATGTATTAAATTATGTAGTATATTTCAACAACAATATTATTCAGCCACAAACAATAATTAAATTTTATCATTAGGAGGAAAAGGAGTGGAACTGAAAAACCTGAGCTTAAGCAAAATAAACCAGACAGTGAAAGACGAGTATTGGATGTTTTCTCTTATATGTGGAAACTAAAAACCGAAAAGACCTGAAAGCAGAACAGGGGTGGGAAGAAGACTAGAGGGGGAGAAAGGGGATGACAAGAGAGGCCAGAAAACAAAGATAGACATATCAAAGCTCAAGACATAGATGTATCGAAACACTAAAGTGAAACCTATTAGTTTGTACAATTAATGTGTGTTAACTATGATTTTTAAAAGACATAATGAAAGATGCATCTTAAAAGTTAGAACAGCTGGGCATGGTGGTGCACAGCTTTAATCCCAGCACTTGGGAAGCAGAGGCAGGCAGATCTTTGTGAGTTCAAGGCCAGCCTGGTCTACATAGTGAGTTCCAGGACAGCTGGGGCTATAAGGAGACCCTGTCTCAAAAAGACAAAAAAAAAAAAAAAATTATAAGCCACTGGGAACATGTGAAGGGTGAAAATAAATTTGGGGGGCAGAGGAGATGGATCAACATTTTGCTTATGGCAAAAGCATGAGGGCCTGTATCTGGATTACTTGAACCCATGTAAAAGACACATATGGCTGCCTGCCTGCCTGCCTGTAACCCTGGTGTTGGACTGAGACAGGAGGATCACTGAGGCTCTATATTAGTCGGGGTTCTCTAAAGAAACAGAACCAGTAGAATATATGTAAAGAGATTTATCAGCTTATCTCAAAGGATAGAGTCCGAGTAGTCCAACAATGGCTGCACCACACTGGAGAGGCTGGAAATCTGTAGTCGCTCAGTCCACAAGGCTGGATGTCTCAGTAGTCCCAATCCGGTGCGGAAGGTCTGACAAATTCCAAAAGATCAGCTAGTCTTCAGTCTACAGCAGCAAGACAAACTCACCAGAGAGAGAGAAGGCAAGCAGGAAGAAGCCTGGCATGCTCCTCTGCCTTGGCCTTTTATACCGGCTGCCATCAGAAGGTAACGCCCACATTTAGGGTGTGTCTTCCGGCTTTAGATGACCCAATCAAGAAGATCTCTTTCATTTCAGTTAATCCCAGATCCAATCAAGTTGACACCCAGGATTAGCCAGCACAGGCTCACTGACCAGTCAGCCTAGACAAAATGGTGAGTTCTAGATTCAGTGTGAGATTCTGTCTCAAAAAAATGGAAAATGATGAAGAAAGTCAAAGTCATCCTCTGGCCTCACACATACAAATAAACAAGCTCACTGGCACACATGTATACACACATGCACAGAGAGAGAGGGAGGGAAAGAAGGAGAGGGGAGAGAGAGAGAGAGAGAGAGAGAGAGAGAGAGAGAGAGAGAGGATGAGAAGTGCACTAAAAAAGAAAAGAAGGAAGCAAGCAAGCTAGTTTAACTCAGACCCAGAGAAAGACTTCCAACAGAAAAGAGCCAAACTTTGAAACTGTGAGATCTGTGTTCTAGAACTTGCTCAGTGTAGCAAAGCTGTTTATCTGTCCAGAAAAGAAAAAGACAGCGTGGAAGCCATAAAGACACCCAATTCCAGCCTTTCTCAGTTTGCTTTCTGTTCCTGTTCCAGGAAATATGTATTTACTTGACTCATTAAAGAAATTTCTATTAATTTATCTCACTGAGACTCGGTTCCTTGGCTATAAAGTAGATATATTAATTTCTCAGTAGTCTTATAATAAGCAAAAGGAAATAAAATTTGACTGCTGTTCAACACAGGGTCTGGAAAATAACAATTATTTTAAAACTTTTAGTTCCTGCTCTAGCTTGTATCTCTGCTAGACAAAGATCAAATTACTAAGAATTTGAAAAATCTAATTTATCTTAGGGATCATCTCATTTTTTCTCTTTCCTTATAATACCTAGACCATTATTTTCATTTCCTCTGTTCCCCCTTTTCTTTATTCTGTAACAAGTAGGGTCAACTTTCATTGATGTGGAAGCTAACTGGCAATACTATGAATCAAAGTGGAGAATAAAGCTGGTATATTCAACACTGGTTTATCTTTGGTTCAAAGATTTAGAATTGTTTTTTGCTAAAGTATTCACAGATGACAGTGTTCATTTCTTGCGTTTTCTTCATCTTTCGATGGTCAGAGAACACATTTGGCTTTAGTGAATAAATTTGAGAGCATAGTCACTGGCAGTGGGAAACGAAGTTCAACCTTGTGGGCTGTGCAACCTGCGTAGTTTTCCTCAGACACCTCTACTCATGCACAGCCACGATCTTTTTGCTGTTGTTCTTTCCTTTTATTTGCTTTAGTTTTAAAATTTTTAATTGAATTTTTGTGATTTTCATACACTATAATGTGATGGTATTTAAACCCCTCCCCTAGCCACACCTTCCCTTATTGCCCCCTGCCCAACAATTTAATGCACTCTATCATATTTATAGTAATGTACTCTAATACATATATATATATATATGGCCTATAGAGTCTAATTTATGTCCCCATATGTCTTTCAGTGTATATCCATCCACTACAGCCAGGATCTTGATGTACACTGCTGAAAAGAATTTCAGGATAATTGATATGAAGCAAATTAGAAGTTTAGTAAGCAAAGGATAGTAAACAGAGAACATCAAATGTGGGCATTAAGAAAGATAGACATCTAAGTGTGAACAATAACTATATGTATGATGTCATGGCAGTTGAAGTTGTTGTTCATATGACATAATATATAACTTTGTAAGCTTAAGTAATTAGTAAAGTTTTAAAGTTCTGTAAAATCTGACCTGGTTTATTCATTCTTTATCCCTAAATAATTTCTTTTGTGAGACTGTAAGGTGGTACCACTGTACAGGTAAGCAGATGAGAAAGCAGCAAAGCTAGAAACCAAATGCCACAGGGTTTAAGATGCATATTTTGATCTTAAGCAGGGTTTATTAGCTAGCTGTCTTTGTATTGTCCTAGTTACTATCTATTGCTGTGGTAAAAAACACCAACCAAAACTAACTTTGGTAGGAAAGAGTTTATCTTATCTTACATCTCCCAGGTCACAGTTCATCACTGAGGGAAGTCAGGGCAGGAAGCTGGAGGCAGGACTTGAAGCAGAGATCATGGAGGAATGCTGCTTACTGACTTGCTCCTCTGGCCTGTGCTCAGCCTGCTTTCTTATACAACACAGCCACCTGCCCAAGGATAGCACCACTCACAGTGGTCTGAGTCCTCCTACATCATTCTACAATCAAGAAAATGTCCCACAGACATGGCCACAGGCCAATCCAATGGAGGAAATTCCTCCATCAAGGGTCCCTCTACCCAGGTGTGTCAAGTTGACAACTGAAGCTATCTATCACAATACTATTATATAAGATATTTTCCAGAAAATGGAGTAGAGTTCTTTTACAGATGGTCCTGCCACAGCTTTGTCAGTTGCATCAAAATTCCTGACTCTTAGAAAGACACATAAAACAGATCTAGGGGAATGAAGGGCTCCTTTCCTCTCCCTCCTCTCCTTAATTTTCTCTATGTTTCTATCCACACAAGCTGAAATTAGCCCATGCCATTTGAGTGGCAATCCTAAAAAACACATCCAAAAAAATTTTTTTTAATTAAATGAATGGTCTCTCCAGGTAAGTTGATTGGGCCCTCCACATGTTGACTCTGCCAGCCTCACTCACCCTCCCATCTCCCCCGTCCATCTCTCCTCCTAGACTGGGCCCTGTCCCATTCCTTGTCTTGGTGCCCCAGACACCTGGGGAACCACCACTGCTTCTTCCTAATCCTGTGCATCCAAACCAACTCAGTTCCTTCTCAGGTCCCCAGGGGCACTCTGGGCCTGGCCCCACCCTCATCTCCCTCAGCCTCCCTGGGTTTGCACAACCCACCAGACTCTTTCCTGGACAGTGGGTCTGACCTTTCCTCTTCCTGGTCCATTGCATCCAGACCAACCCAACTCCTCAGTGCAGTCCCCAGGGGCCCCTTGGAGCTGCCTCCAGCATCTCTGGGTGGCAAGGCCACCAGCTGCCCAAGACCAGGATCTTTCCTGGGCCCTGCTCCCAGGCCAGTCCAACCCCCAAATTCCTGAGGCCAAAATTGATCCTGGAGGGATCCAGACCTTAGGAGAAAGCCTGAGAGCATCTGAGCCTCATCTGACTTGGGCCTCTCTGGGAACTCTTGAACACAAAAGCAATCTGGCCACTCCAATATAAAATTAAAAGAGAGAACTGGAAGCTTAGAGGAACCAGCCTTTCATGCCCAAAAATTAAACCACAAAGACACATAAAGTTCACAAAAAGAAGCAGACCTAAAATTGAATCCTGAAGACAAAAGCAATCTGGCCACTCCAATATAAAATCAAAAGAGAGAACCAGAAGCTTAGTGGAACCAGCTTTTCATGCCCAAAAAGTAAACCACAAAGACACATAAAGTTCACAAAAAGAAGCAGACCTAAACTTGAAGGCTTGAATCTCACACAAATCAGAAACTACAAAAGAAATTCACACGTCAAAATCACAGAGAAAAAACAACATGAAAAACAAAAATACTATATTGATGAAAAATTTAAGAAAACACAAGAATGGAATATGCAAGAATTGTGTGATACCAGTAAAAGACAAATCATGTGACTCATAGGTATATAGGAAGGAGAAGAATCTCAAGATAATGGTATGGACCAGATCTTCAACACGATTGTAGATGAAAATTTCCCAAAAGTAAAGAAAGACATGCCAATAAAAATACAAGAAGCATATATAACATCAAATAGACAGGACCAGAAAAGAAACTGTCCATGGCACATGATAGTAAAAACACTAAATGTACAGAATAAAGAGAGAATACTGAAAGCTGCAAAAGAAAAAAAAAGTCACATATAAAGGAAAACCCATTAGGATTACAGCTGACTTTTCAGTGCAAACTATGAATGCCAGAAGATCCTAGACCAAAATGTTCCCAGTTTTAAATGACCACAGGTGCCAACACAGTCTTCTATACCCAGCCAAAATGTCTATTATAGTCAAAGGGGAAAGAAAAATCTTCCATGACATAAATAGGCTGAAGGAATTCATGTCCACAAAACCAGCCCTTCAGAGAGTTCTTGAAGCAATACAAATAGCTGAAGAAAGGAATGACTATACCCAAGGAATTCCAGAAAGAAATTCAACGAAGGTATAACTGTGGAAAGGTACAGCTAAATCACAAATGTAAATATAAATAAAAATGACAGGATTCAATACTCATCTTTCATTAATAACTTTAAATATTAATGGACTAAACTCCCCCATCAAAAGACACAGACTAGGTGAATGGGTTAAGAAACAAAACCCATCTTTTTGTTGTCTGCAAGGAACCCATCTCACTTTCAAGGATAGACACTCTCTTAAAGTGAAAGCATGGAAAAAATATACCAAGCAAATGGTACTAAGAAAAAATCAGGCATAGCAATTCTAACATCTGATAAAATAGACTTTAAATTAAAACTAATCAGAAGAGATAAAGAGGGCTACTTCATTCTGATCAAAGGAACAA
>NW_008336848.1:2129113-2129290 GCF_000622305.1 Nannospalax galili | reverse complement strand
CAACGAATCCAAGAGCTGGTTCTTTGAAAAGATGAACAAGATTGACAGACCGCTAGCCCAGTTAACCAAAAGAAAGAAAGAGCACCTCCAAATCAACAAAATCAGAGACTAAAGGGGAAACATCACAACAGACACCAGAAAGATACAGAACATTACAAGGTAATACTTTAAAAACTT
>NW_008336848.1:2127700-2129009 GCF_000622305.1 Nannospalax galili | reverse complement strand
CATTTATGTTCAAAGTCCTAGAGGGAATTGGACTGGAGGGAACATACCTCAACATATTTAAAGCCATATATAACAAACTCACAGCCAACATCATTCTAAATGGAGAAAAACAGGAAGCATTCCCATTGAAATCAGGAACCAGACAATGCTGTCCACCATCTCCACTTCTCCTTAACATAGTGCTTGAAACTCTTGCAAGAGCAATAAGACAAGAGAAGGAAAATAAAGGAGTAATAATTGGAAGAGATCAAATTATCCCTCCTTGCAGATGATATGATATTATTTCTAAGAGACAGCAAAATTTCCACCAGAAAACTGAGAAATTATTAACACATTCAGTAAAGTGGCAGGTTATACAATTAACCTCCAAAAGTATGTGGTCTTTCTATATACCAATAACAAGCAATCAGAGAAAGAGCACGTGGAAACACTTGCCTTCACAATAGCTCCAAAAAAATAAAATATCTTGGAATAAACCTGACCGAAGATATTAAAGAGCTCTACAATAAAAAATTTAAATCTTTAAAGAAAGAGATTGAGGAAGACACCAGGAGGTGGAAGGACCTTCCATGCTCATAGATTGGAAGAATTAATATTGTGAAAATGACCCAAAAGCCATTTATAGATTCAATGCAATGCCAATCAAAATCCCTGACATTTTTCACAGAATTGGAAAAAAAAATCCTAAGATTCATATGGAAGGACAAAATACCTTGGATAGTGAAAACAACCCTGAGCACTAAGAGGAATGCTGGGGGGATTACTATACCAGATTTTAAGCTGTGTTACAGAGCTATAGTCATTAAAAAAACATGGTACTGGCACAAAAATGGACCCATAGATCAATGGAACAAAATTGAAGATCCAAATATGAGTAAATACGATTTCAGTCACCTGATATTTGATGAAGGGGCAAGACTATTCACTGGAGGAAAGACAGTATGTTCAGCAAATGCTGCTGGCAAAACTGGATCTGCACCTGTAGAAGAATTAAACTAAACCCCTATCTTTCACCCTGCACAAAAGTCAGTTCCAAATGGATCAAAGACCTCAATGTAAAGCCTGAAACTGTGAAACTGTAAGAAGAAAACACTGGAAAAAAAACTAGAAGATATAGGTGTAGGATTGGATTTTCTAAACCGGACATCAATTGCTCAGGAAAGAAGGGCAAGAATTAACAAATGGGACCTCATTAAACTAAAACCCTCTGTACATCAAAAGAAGTAACCAAGAAAATGAAGAGAAAACCCACAGAATGGGAGAAAATCTTCACCAGCGACACATCTGACAGAGGTTTAACATCCAGAAT
>NW_008336848.1:2125974-2127561 GCF_000622305.1 Nannospalax galili | reverse complement strand
AATTAGGGAAATGCAAATTAAAACCACTTTAAGATTTCATCTTACCCCAGTCAGACTGGCTAAGATGAAGAAAACAAATGATACCAAATATTGGAGAGGATGTGGGGAAACGGGAACCCTCATCCACTGCTGGTGGGCTGAAAACTGGTTCAACCCCTATGGAAATCAGTGTGGAGAACTCTTAAAAACTACAAATGAACCTACCATTTGACCCAGTTATACCACTCCTTGGCATATACCCAAAGAACTCATCCTATTGCAGAGACACTTGTACATCCATGTTTGTTACTACTCTTTTCACAATAGCTAAGAGATGGATGCAACCTAAGTGTCCCTGAACCGATGAGTGAATAATGAAAATGTGGTTCATTTATACGGTGGAGTTTTACTCAGCAGTAAAGAAAGATGAAATCATGAAATTTGCAGGTAAATGGATGGAACTAGAAACTATTATACTAAGTGAAGTAACATAGACTCAGAAAAAAAATCGATGCATGTTCTCCCTCATATGTGGATCCTAGAACCAAATCCTGATAAGTGAGTATGTATCCAGACATAACTACAGGAACCAGGATAATGGAAAGGAAACAGGGAGTTAAATGAATAGAAAGAATCTGAAAGGGAAGAACAGCAGGAAACAGGCCTTAATAAGAGAGATATGGATAAAAACTGGGTTAGTTTAAGGGAGTGGGGAGGGAAGGGTATACAAGGAACCTACGGGATAATAGAACAAGACTCTGATAAATAAGTATGCAAACAGACATAACTACAGAAACCAGGATAATGGAAAGGAAACAGGGAGGTAAAGGAAAAGAAAGAACCTGAAAGAGAAGAGCAGTAGGAAACAGGCCTTAATAAGGGAGATACGGATAAAAATTGGGTTAGTTTAAGGGACGGGGGAGGGAAGGGTATACAAGGAACCTAGGGGATAAGGGAGAAGAAGGAGCTTAAGAGAGGTAGGACCGTAGGAGAAGGGTATTATTAAGGGAGAAAGGGAGGAAATGGGGGCACCTTAAGTAGGAAAACCATGATGGAGGGGTGAGGAATGTGAGAGATAAACAATGCCTAGGTAGTTTTGAAAACCAGAGGGAACCATATTACTCCTACAACCTACTGAGAAATTATACATAGCAGATCAAGAAACATATGTCTAGATAAGGTTTGTCTGAGAAAAATTGGGCTTTGCCCAAGATTTATCTACATGGGACACAGTAATTAAAAATACCAGACTGGTGGAACCAACCTTCTTGGATGTTTAACAGACATACTTTGAGGCCTATAGTAATTTGGTAAGAGGGACATAAAGGACAGTTTTTGCTCCTTGCCCTCCTAGGTCGACTAGTTCCAGGGGACTATGAGCATCTCTCAAAATGTCCTGTAATGGTGGTGGGGCACCTGTCCTCTTGATCAAGGAAGCTGACCCAGATGGACTTGAACCAGTGTCCAGTCTACAAAGAGTAGGGTCAACACAGAGGAATCACTTCCTCCGTGCTTCCAAGTGAAGCCAGCCATGGTGAAGTAGGACCTTTGACTTATCTTCACATAGATGGAACTGGTAAAAGAAAGGAGCCAGGAGCTCCTCCCAAG
>NW_008336848.1:2124846-2125360 GCF_000622305.1 Nannospalax galili | reverse complement strand
AATAAGATGGTTTGGGATGTTCTGTGTGATATATATACACACATACACACACATGCACAAAAGAAATCAACAAATTTTAAAAAATGTACTATATTTGAGGAGGAAGCATGGAAATTTCCATCATGCTAATTAGTAGAGGTGATAAATATTACCCTTGAAATCCACCCGATGACTTCATAGACATACATAGGCACCAAGGGTCCAAGTACAACTAATTATGACTAGTCATAATCATATGCAAACAGATTAGAGATGCATGCGCCAATATCTCAGTGTTAGTAGCAAAAACAATGAGTCTTTCTACAAGGAACAATATATTCTAAGATGAAATGGAGATCTTTTTTAAAGGTTAAAAACCTTACAGGGCTTATACTGAGTTCAATAATATATAACTATATTACTTCAACTGTGAACCTAGAAACTTGCACCCACTTGTGAAAGAGATATACTCTTGCTCTGGGGTATGTTACTGAATATGTTAAATCTGTAGTGAATTGTTTCTTCTAATCATGTT
>NW_008336848.1:2120407-2124668 GCF_000622305.1 Nannospalax galili | reverse complement strand
CGTTAAAACCTCATTCAATTTTATATCTTATAGGGTTTATACTGAGTACAATATTGTATAACTGTAACAAGTCAACTGTAAAACTAAAAATTTACAGCCAATTTTGAAAAAGATGCATCTCAGCTCAGAAAACTGTTATTAAATATATCAATGCTGTAATGAAATGCTTCTTCTAAGTATGTGGTTATTAAATAAAAAAATAAAACAAATCAAAAAAATTAAATGGATGAACTTTACAATAGGTTAAAAACTACAGAAGAAAGTTTTCTTGAACTCAAAAACAAGTCAATAGAAATTATCCATCTCTTGAATAGTAGAGAAGAAAAATATTTAAATAAAAATGAGCAGTACTCAATGATCTGTGGGGTTATATAAGAAGATTTGTGTAACCTTGTTGTCACAAAGAAAGAAGGGAAAGGAAATTGAACAAAACAACTAAAAACATAATGGTCCCAATTCCCCAACTGTGATGGAAAATACCAGTTTACACATAAAAGCATATGATCAAGCATCATTAGAATGAAGCCAAAGAAAGCCACACTGTGGTATTTTATAGTCAAGCTGATAAATACCAAAGATAATGATGTACGTTTGAAAGCAAACAGAGATAAAGTACACATTCATGCCAGATAAAAATAATATACGGAAAGACTAACTTCAGATGAAGTCCAGAAAACAACACAATTGCCTGATTAAAAGTCCTGAAAAAGACCTACCAAATCAGAAATTTGTAGTCAGTTAAGGTATTCCTCAAAAATAAGAGTAAAATATGTGTTATTTTAAGATACACAGAAATTGAACAGATTAATGATCACCAGATGAAAAGAGACTCTTTCTGAATTCTTAAGAAAAACAACCAGATGTTTAAAGTAAAAATATTAACATTGTGTTACTGATTTTGTAAGATATATGTGTGTGTGTATAATAGAACAAAGGATGAATAATATTGGATATGCTATTATGAAGCTTTTATCTATAAAATATTATATTAATTCAAGGTGACCATGATGGCATAAGGCTTAACATTGGAATCACTAGAACATGAGTTAAGAATACAGAGTATTGAAGGAGAGATGGCCCAGCTGTTAAGAACACTGGCTGCTCTCTTACAGAGGACCCAGGTTCAATTCCCAGCACCCACATGGCAGCTAACAAACATCTGTAACTCCAGTTCCAGGGGATCCAATGCCCTGTTCTGGCCTCCGTGGACATTACACAACATGGATGCACTTGCATACATGCAGGCAATACATCATACACATAAAATAAAAATATTAAATATTTTTAAAAAGTCTGCAGAGTAGGTGTGTCTCACTGAGAGCACTTACACAGAACACATGAAGCTTTGTGTTCAAACTCCAGCACTGCAAACAAATAAAGAGCACACCACTATGTGCAGCTAAAAAGTACACAAGAGAATTAAAATATGATACAAAAAGTATCTATCAATTTAAAAGAAGGAACAGAGGCAAATGAAAGAAAAAGAAAATGAACTGAAAGATGGACTTCCTTGGTCATCTCAAAACTCCCTTTTCTGTACTCTCTCACCATTATCATAGGATCTTTTCTTACATTATCATTGCATGGTAGTTATTTGTTTGTTTTCCTTTTACTTTCTACTAGATAAGTGTCCTTTGAAAATGAAGGTTGTGTAAAGAAAGACAAAAATTTTGTAGACCTTTAATTTCACTAGAGTCACTTGGCGTCTTGGCTGTCATTTGCTTATTTTGGGGTTTTTTTGGAGGGGATTGTTTTACATGTATAAATGTTTTACCTGCATGTATTAAGTGCAACCATGTCATGCAATGCCTACAGAGGGCAGAAAAGGGGATTGGATCCCCTGGTACTGAAGTTATACATGGTTGTGGCTGTCATGTGGGTGCTGGGAACTGAACTTGGGTCCTCTCCAAGAGCAATGAGGGTTCTTAACCACTGAGCCATCTCTCCAGCCCCTACCTCTGAATTTTTAGAAATGAGTAGCCAGAAGTAGATTTGGACAATTCTACAAGTTCTTTTCACATTTCATATAAACATTTTTTTTCTCTCCAGGCCAATTGATTTAAATATTTCCACACCATGCCATGAACCCATTACAAGCTATAGCTAAACCAGATGGTGATGTGGCTTCTTCTTGATAACAAACAACTCCAACAACTGATGGTGAGGCCATACCATTCTCAGCTGTGAGGTGTCACAACTGCCCTGATACTAGCCAGGGTGACAGGACTGGGAATTATAACACATCTGCTATGGGTGATGATCTGAATTGGAAGTATGATAATGTTGATGTTTACTGTACTTAAAATTCCTAGATTTTCCAGAGCATTCTTAGTTATTATATAAATGCTCAAATTCTAGGTTCAAAGAACATAATCATCATACCTATGACAACAGTAACATGGAAGCTCCTAAAACACCCCTCTTCAAACCTCATCAAGTCTTATTGTTCCATGGTCATTTTGCAAATGAGAAGATGATACAGAGCAAATGAATTCACCATGTTATTCCTGTTGTCCTATAAGGGTTTTGCTTGGAAATTGTTTGTAAGTAAACATTTTGAAAAAATATATTTTCACTTGTGAGCATTGGTGATCTGGATATAGATATCCATTGGATGTCCTTTGAGCACTTTATCAGTGGAAGCTTTTAGTCCCTTAACTTTCATATCATACTTGAAATATGCAAAAGAAGTGAATTTTCCATTGACTAAGGGAATATTTTGGGGATGAATTGATTATATGTAAAGTTTACTATGAGAAAATGCTAATGCTAAAATCACAACTAAATATTATGCCATGTAAGAAAACAGAAAAACACAGAAGTTAAGGAAATGAAAATTAATTGTATTTACATTCACTTAAAATTTTATTTAGAGTCTAGTCCAATTATACTTTTTAGAAATCTATGACAAAAATAGTGGAGAGCAAGCTTCCTGGGGCCAGCATCTTTCCTAGGTCAGTTCTGCAGTGTCCACTGCTCTGTGACTCCCCTAGCCAATTCACCCTCCCAGCTCCCCCATCCCATCTCTCCTCCTAGCCTGGGCACCAGCTCACTTCTTGTCTTGGCACCCCAGATTTCTGGACTGACCTCTTGGCCCAGACTTCCCACTGCTTCCTGATCTTTTGCATCTGGACCAACCTAATTTCTCCCTGTAGTCCCCTAGAGCCCTCAGGGCCTGTTCCTATCCTCACCTCCCTTTGCATCCCTGGGCAGAACAGCCACAAGCTTCCTGGGGCCAACATCTTTCCTGGGCCCTGGGCCCAGGCCAGCGCAGTCCCCAAATTACTGAGGCCAGCATCTTTCCTGGAGGGATCCAGACCTTAGGAGAAATCCTGAGAGCATCTGATCCTCATCTAACTTGGGCCTCTGTGGGAACTCCTGAGCAGCAAGATGAAAGCAACTTGGCCCCTTCAATATAAAATCAAAAGAGAGAACCTGAAGCCTAGACCAACAAGCTTTTCATGCCCAAAAAGTAAACCACAAAGGCACATGAAGTTTACAAAAAGAAGCAGACCTAAACTCAACAAAGGAAGGCTTGAGTCTCACACAAGAATCAGAAACTACAAAAGAAATCCACATGTCAAAGTCACAGAGAAAAGAAAATAACATGAAAAACCCAAATAATATACCCCCACCAAGTACCAACAGTCCTGTAAAGAAGAACAATGAGAAGCCCCTAGAGATAACACAGGACATGAAATTCAAGAGAACAATTATAAACATGATAAAAGAATTCAGTGAATTTAAAGAACACACAAACAAAGAAATCAAGAACTGAAAGGAGATAGGGATAAACTTCTGAATGAATTCAGAAAAAAGTTAGAAAT
Source organism: Nannospalax galili (assembly GCF_000622305.1). Taxonomy (NCBI): domain Eukaryota; kingdom Metazoa; phylum Chordata; class Mammalia; order Rodentia; family Spalacidae; genus Nannospalax; species Nannospalax galili. Next base: position 2,120,841 of record NW_008336848.1, on the reverse strand, counting down.
GTTGAAGAATACTCAAGCTGAAATGAAGAAGGAAGTGAAACACTTAGTAAGCCAATTAGAAACAACAGGAGAAAGCCACACCAATAGAATGAATGAAATGGAAAACAGAATATCAAAACTGGATGAAGTAGACCACTCAAAGAATATGAAAAATTTAAGAAATCACAAGAATAGAATATGCAAGAATTGTGTGACACCATAAAAAGACCAAACTTGTGAATCACAGGCATACAGGAAGGAGAAGAATCTCAGGATAATGGTATGGACCAGATCATCAAGAGGATTGTAGAAGAAAATTTCCCAAAATTAAAGAAAGATATGCCTATACAAATACAAGAAGCATATAGAACACCAAACAGACAGGACCAGAAAAGAAACTCTCCATGGCACATCATAGTAAAAACACTACACATACAAAACAAAGAGACAATACT
>NW_008336848.1:2049246-2120348 GCF_000622305.1 Nannospalax galili | reverse complement strand
TCAGTGCAAACTATGAAAGCCAGAAGAGCCTGGACCAAAGTATTCCCAGTCGAAATGACCACAGATGCCAACCCAGACTACTTTACTAAGCCAAAATATCTATTATAGTTGGAGGAGAAGGAAAAATCTTCCATGACATAAATAGGCTGAAGGAATTCATGTCCACAAAACCAGCCCTTCAGAGAGTTCTTGAAGCAATACAAAGAGCTGAAGAAAGGAACAATTATGCCCAAGGGGTTACAGAAAGGAACTTAATGAAGGCATAACTATGGAAAAGCACAGCTACACAAAGAATGTGAGCAGAAACAAAAATGACAGGAATCAATACACATCTTTCATTAATAACTTTAAATATCAATGGACTGAATTCCCCAGTCAAAAGACACAGACTAGTTAAATAGATTAATAAACAAAACTCATCTTTTTGTTGTCTGCAAGAAACTAATTTCACTTTCAAGGACAGGCACTACCTTAAGGTGAAAAGATGGAAAAAATATACCAAGCGAGTGCTACTAAGAAACAAAAAAAAAAGCATGCACTCTAATTCTAATATCTGACAAAACAGAAATAACAAAAATCAGAGCAAAAATTAATGAAATAGAAACAAAGAAAACAGTTTAAAGAATCAACAAATCCAAGAGCTGGTTCTTTGAAAAGATAAATAAGACTGACAAACCCTTAGCACCAAAAGAAAAAAGAAAGAAAGAGCACCTCCAAAATCAACAAAATCAGAGATGAAAGGGGAAACATCACAACAAAAAGATCCAAACCATTATAAGGGAATATTTTTAAAACTTATACGCTATCAAATTTGAAAACCTAAAAGAAATGGATGGGTATCTAAAATCATAGGATCCACCAAAGGTAAACCAAGAAGAGAGAACAGCTTAAACAGACCCATAACACACAAGGAAATTGAAACAGTAATACAACATCTCCTGACTAAAAAAAGTCCAGGAGTAATGGATTTACAGCAGGATTCTACCCGACATTTAAAGAAGATCTACATCCTATACTACTTAATTCATTCAAAAAGATAGAAATGGAGTGAGAACTTCCAAATTCCTTCTATGAAGCCAGAATCACTCTAATACTAAAGCCAGGTAAAGATACAACCAAAAAAAAAATCTACAGACCCATATCCTTAATGAGCATAGATGCAAAAATTCTCAACAAAATACTTGCAAACCGCATACACACACACATCAAAAAGATCATCCATCAAGTCGGCTTTATCCCAGAGATGCAGGGATGATTCAATATACATAAGTCAATAAATGTCATAAATCATATAAATGGACTAAATACATAAATAAAATTCAGCATGCATTTATGTTCAAAGTCCTAGAGGGAATTGGACTGGAGGGAACATACCTCAACATAATGAAAGCTATATGCAATAAACCCACAGCCGATATCATTCTAAATGGAGAAAAACTAGAAGCATTCCCATTAAAATCAGGAACCATACAAGGATGTCCACTCTCTCCACTCCTTTTCAACATAGTGCTTGAAACTCTTGCAAGAGCAATAAGACAAGAGAAGGAAATCAAAGGAGTAATAATTGGAAAAGAAGAGATCAAACTATCCTTTTTTTGCAGACAATATGATATTATATCTAAGAGATGCCAAAACTTCAACCAGAAAATTCCTAGAAATCATTGACACTTTCAGTAAAGTGGCAGGTTACAAAATTAATCTACACAAATCTGCAGCCTTTCTATATACCAATAACAAGCAATCAGAGAAAGAGTACATAGAAACACTCCCTTTGAAAATAGCTGCAAAAAAAATAAAATATCTCAGAATAAACCTGGACAAAGACATTAAAGATCTCTACAATGAAAATTTTAAATCTTTAAAGAAAGAGATTGCGGAAGACATCAGAAGATGGAAGGAACTCCCATGCTCATGGATTGGAAGAATTAATATTGTGAAAATGACCATCCTACCAAAAGCCATTTGTAGTTTCAAAGCAATGCCATTCAAAATCCCCACGACATTCTTTACAGAATTGGAAAAAAAAAAAATCCTAAGATTCGTATGGAAGCACAGAAGACCTTGAATAGCCAAAGAAACCCTGAGCACTAAAGAGCAATGCTGGGGGGATTTCTGCACCAGATTTTAAACTGTATTACAGAGTTATAGTCATAAAAACAACATGGTACTGGCACAAAAATAGACCCATAGATCAAAGGAAAAAAATTGAAGACTCAAATATGAGCACATGCAATTTCAACCACCTGATATTTGACAAAGGGGCCAAGAATATTCACTGGAGGAAAGACAGCATGTTCAGCAAACGGTGCTGGCAAAACTGGATCTCCACCTGTAGAAGAATGAAATGAAACCCCTATCTTTCACCTTGCACAAAAGTCAACTGCAAATGGATCAAAGAACTCAATGTGAAGCCCAAAAACTCTGAAACTGTTTGAAAAAAACATTGGCAATAACCCACAAGATATAGGTGTAGGAAAGGATTTTTCTAAACTGTACATCAACTACCCAGGACACAAGGTCAAGAGTCAACAAATGGGACCTCATTAAACTAAAAAGCTCCTGTACATCAAAAGAAGCAACTAAGGAAATGAAAACCCACAAAATGGGACTTACCGAAGATGAGGCGGTGTTGACTCATGATGCTTCTGTAGCACACTGCACCCTAACCAGCCCACTACAAGTGGCCAGCCAATGAACACACTGCTTCTCTGATCAAACAAGAGGGAACTGTGAGAATGAATTTCCTGGAATTCCTTCTATTACAGTATTGTCATGCTTCTTTTGGAAAAACAAAGGGGGAAATGTGGCAGTGGCTTTTACAATATGAACACATTCTGAACAAATAACTTTTATCTAATCCTGCAAACAAAAAGTTAATCTTGTTTATAATATAGACAAGTTCACTGAACTGTGTGCTCCTTGTGTGACCTGAGCATATGGCCTTAAACATTCATAACCCTTCCTTGCCCTCAACTCAAAATAATGTTGTGAATGTACGTTTGTTTATATATCAGGTACATCAAACAGCACTAATCTCATTGCAAGCAATAATGTCTGTTTATGGTTCTGTATATGTGTGCTATTTTAAGCAGCCGGGGTCAGAAGAGACAATCTTCTGATAAGATGGTACCATTTTTATTTCATCATTTCAAGCTGGGTGTATTCTGTCAATAAAAGAAAGAACTAGCCTTTGTTTAAGAGAACAGTTACTGGGAAAAATCTGAAGAAACAGGCTCTCAGCAATTTAGGTCTGCTCTTGGCTTTTAAATGGATGGTTCAGAGTCAGGTTGTTTTTAAGTACTACCGTAATGTGACATTGCTTAATAACTCTCACACTCCAGTAACAACAGCAATATGAAGCAGCTAGTTATATTGCATCCATAGTCAGGAAACAGAGACAGATGAATGTTGGTGGTCTATTCCCTTTCTTCTTTTTATTCAGTCCAAGCTCTCAACCCATGAAGAGTGCTTCCACAAGGAGAGTATCTATCTCCTTCAGTTAAAATTCTCTGGAAACACCCTCTCAGATACAGCCCAAGGTTTGCTTCCTAGGTTGACTCTGAATCCCATCAGCTTGACAAGCAGGATTGACCATTCCAATTCCACTCTTTATTAACTTAATACCCAAACACATCATTTTAAAGCCATACCATCTCCTTCTCCAACCCCCATCAGCTCATGGCTATCCATAATGGCAAATGCATTCATTCCAGTTTCAAAAGTTCCCAGCCTAACAGTCCCAGCACTCTTCAAATGTCCAAAGTCTCCTCCGAGACGCAAGCCAATCTCTGAACTGTGAATAAATGCTAGTCATGTGTTAAACACTGTCTTCTCTTTCAAAGGCAATTGACAGGGAATTCCCTGCCTTCCTCCACAATTTCCAGGCACTTTGGAAATTTGCTTTTCTAAAAATCAAGGCAATATGGGGGCTGGAGAGATGGCTCAACAATTGAGAGCACTGACTGCTCTTGCAGAGGATCCAGGTTTGATTCCCAGCAACCACAGGTCGGCTAACAACCCTCTGTAACTCCAGTTCCAGGGGATCCTACATCCTCCTCAGACCTCTGAGGGCATCACACAACATGAGTACACTTAACATACATGCATAAAATAAATAAAAATAATAAAATATTTTTTTAAAAAGTCAAGGCAATATGAGTCTTCCAACTATTTCTTCTTTAGTAATCAATAACTTCATACCTCTAAGGTCCTTTTGATTAACAACTTTTTCAGATGAGTATAATTTACTGAATGACTGTCAGGAGCAATGTAGTTTTTAAAAAATGTTTAGGAAGTACAGAGGGCTAGCATACCTCTTTCCTCATGAAGTTTATAAAGTAATGAAGGAAATGACTGCAGGGAACATTTTGATTTAAAAACAAAACAAAATCCAAAAACAATGAATGCTGTATTAAAGTTACTTTTAAAGATGAGGACTTCCTGGTTAGAACTAAAGACAGCCTCTTGTTTCTTTCTTAGTTGTTACAAATGACCAGGTAGAGTAACACTGTAAAGACAGAAGTTTAGATGAAGTTAAAAAAATTGTAAAAATAATTAAAAGGAGTTGTATAATTGAAAAAAAGTGTTTGTTTTTCCAATAAATTACAGGAAATTTGAAAGGACATTTATTATTAACTAATCTGATAATAAATGCTAATTCAAAGGTCAGTGCAAAAATGCAGCAGTTTAAGCTGGGCGTGGTGGTGCATGCCTTTAATCCCAGCACTTGGGAAGCAGAGGCAGGAGGATCTCTATGAGTTCAAGGCCAGCCTGATCTACATAGTGAGTTCCAGGCCAGCTGGGGCTACGCGGAGACCCTGTCTCAAAGACCAAAAAAAAAAAAAAAGCGACACTTTGAAGCAAATTGTATACTTTAAATATTTTACATATTATTTTTATTTTACATGTATTAGTATATTGCCTGCATGCATGTAAGTGCACTGGTGTTGTGCAATGGCTGCTGAGGTCAGAAGAGGGCATTGAATCTCCTGGAACTGCAGTACAAATAGTTGTTAGCCACCATGTGGGAGCTAGGAACCAAACCCCGGTCCAGTGCTCTTATCTGCTGAGCCATTTCTCTAGCCCCTCGTTTTTTGGTCTTTTTTGAGTTAGGGTCTTCATGTAACCCCAGCTGACCTGGAACTCTCACTATTGTAGCCCAGGCTGGCCTTGATCTCACAGAGATCTGTCTGGCTCTGCCTCTGTCTCTGCCTCCAGAGTGTTGGGATTAAAGGCCTGCACCACAATGACTGGCTCAGCAAATTGTATTTTCAAAAGTATATATTGGAACTAAAGTGTTTATCATCAATTTCTACTTTTTATGTTTCTGTAATACTGGAATATTTTTAAATAATTATATATTGTCTTTCCAATTAGAAAAAGAATACATCATAAATTTATGTCAAGCAACCATTAGGAAATGATACTGTGATAATTCTCTAGAAAGATTCTGCTATTTCCCCTATTATAATGAAATAAGAATAATTTTGAAAGCTACAAAAGTATGAAATGCAGAAAAATGAAAAAAAACATTGGTTATTCTGCCACATTACTATAATTGCTATTGATGATGATCATTTCTCTATGTTTTGGTGAGGCTGGTTAAATAACAATATTGCAATATTCCTTAGTAATATGTAATCCCCAAGGATAGAATTAGTGTGTGTGTGTGTGTGTGTGTGTGTGTGTGTGTGTGTATTCAGTTTTGTGTTTTGGCCCAGAATTATCCCACTGCTCAGGCTGGAGTGATGGCTCAGAGGTTAAGAGTACTGGCTGCTCTTGCAGAGAACCCAGGTGGATTCAATTCCCAGCACCCACATGGTGGTGAACAACCATCAGTAACTCCAGTTCCAGGGCATCTGACACCCTCTTCTGACCAGTGGGCATTGCACAACACAGGCACACTTACATACATGCAGGCAATACACTCACACGTAAAATAAAAATAATAAATAAAATACTTAAAAAATATATCCAACTTGGCATACACTCTTTCGATTATTGAAATCTATAGTTTTTTACTTTATTCGCATATAAATTGAGTCACATAAAAAGTAATAATCCAGATTTTGCCATTATCCCCTATTGCTCATAAACTGATGTCCTGGAAAGAGCCACAAAATTCGGCGAAGAACAATTGGAGTCATGTTTTACCTGAGCTGTAAGCACAACCAGTGAACAGCTTGCACAGCTACCATTTCTTTACTCTTGGCCCACTGTGATCTTCAGAGTTCAGATATCCCAGAATGGACCAGCACTTCCACTTCCCTAGGATGCTTTTAAGGATGTCCTAACAGTTTGCACATACTAGGACAGTACAATGGTCTTTGCAAAATGCCTCCCTTTCTTTCCTTACTTAAAGGCCCCCTAGTGCCATTTTTGCCTTGTGAAACTTTTAATGAAAGCTTTTTTAGAAATGTTCTTAAAATTCTGCTCCTCAAGGTTTGTTCCTCCACAGGCAGCATCTGGCAGCAGTTTAGCAAAGCTCCTGTTAGGTCCCACCAATCACAGTTTGAAATGTAGCAAAAGCCCCCAGGTGATTCATATGCAAATTGCGGTTTGAGAAGTAGTGTCTTACCACCTCTCTCTAAAATAGAGGCATAAATTTAACTGGGAACAAGTACAGTGCTGCATCAGGATGCAAAAGAGATAGATGAAAGGGAATTTTTCCAATCATCCCTTCCCTAGGATGACCTTGTGTGAGACTGCCCAAACTTGAAAGCTTGGCTCTTTAATCTAGCATGAGTTCTCCCTCAGGAGGCTGCCTCACCCCTCACTGCCTCACAGATAGACTTTTGGACACCTGCTATTGCCATTTCTGTCCAGCCAAACATGGTTTACCTCAAAGTATAGATCCACCAAACTATGAGATGTTTTATTCTTTACTTGCATGTGAAATATAATTTTATTCATTGACAATGATTCAGAGCACCTAAAAGCCAAGGGGATAGTAAAATAAATAGAACAGTCGCAGCTCTCCCATGAGGTAAAAGAAGAAGTGCATGTTGGGGCACATAAAGACCTTTGGGAAATGGAGTGAGGAAGGAACCAAAAGATCTCCAGCTGAACAAATGGGAAACCAGTACCTCCTGTCGAAGTGAAGCTCCAGCTGTTGTGCCTATTCTCCGAGTGGAATGCCTTACTTCCATTTCCACTTTTCAATCTACCTTCCACTTTCAAGACCAATTTAAAGTGTCAATTTATCAATGAAACTTGCCTTTATCCCTTCAGCTGACATGGCTTTGATTTTTTTTTTTTTCTTTTTACCATATCCCACCTTAAGATGAGAGGAGGAGTTGTGGCATTCTTAAATTCGCTATAGATCTGGCATGCTGTGCCATCATAGTTCTTAAAGAGGAAAACAAGGAAAGATGGTGAATCCATTTTAGCAATACTGTACTATTCCAGAGGGCATTAACTTTCTCTAATCACATTTACAAAGATGAGCATGAACATTGAACATTGAAATAATTTGGAAGAATAACTCCTCCCACAGGCATCCTTTGACATCTTTTGACCAGATTTGTTCTTTCATTCAGAAACAATACTCTCACTGGTAGGTTAGCTATTATTAATCTCAGCTGGAAGGAGAGTCACCTTGTTGTGAGCTGGCCTATGGGTATTTAAGGAGCTTTCTTGCTAGTAGGAAGCACACATCTCATGCTAAATTTCCTTAATGCTGAAATGGATTACGTGGCCAACAACGATCCCTATTCTGTAGAATGTGTAGATGCTATTAATGAAGTGGCATCTTACATGATACATATCAGCAATGTGTATTTATCCATGGTTAGTACGGATCTTAAGTGACAATGGGGGAGGATTTTGCTCTAATCTGGGTAATGATGTATTTGCTATTCCTTTAATCATGTTTGTAGCTATATTTGTGATCTGAAACTAGGTGAAACAGAAACTCAAAGTTAGGATATTGTTGTTGTGTGGATCATTGATTTAGATTTGTGATTGGACACCATGGGATATAAGGAGAAACACAATTTTTCCAGTGGGATCCCAAAATTAAATATGCATCAAACAGTGGTGGCAGGTAGAATAAGCAAGTTTACACCAATATATGATTTTATTATCAGTAAAGATGTTAGGAAAGATTAATGAAAGTTTCACTGAACTTCTGTCATGATCTACATAACTAATGAAAGAAATTGCTAACGTATAGGTTAAAACAAGTCTGGCTCATAAAAAAGGCCTAATGACCAAAGATTAGGCACTAGCATATTGGAATCCAGGTGGCTGCTCCTGAAATATAGCAGCCTGAAGTCAGGGAGACATAAGAACCTTCTGTAAGTCAAAAGAAGCCCTGGGAACCCAAGAACAGAGTTGGAGACAGCTTGACTGCTGAGACAGCAAAATTAGTTTGTAAACTTAGCTTCTCTCACCTCCAGTTTCTCACCCCTATCCTAGGCCTACGGGTTCAATGATGATTCAGGAATGCCTTCTTTTGCCTTGTTCTTTGACACCCAAGCTGATGCAAAGAGGGAAAGAGCACATCAATTACTAAGATATCTAAGGAAACATGAGGGTAGAATCTGCCTTGCAGTTCATAAGGTAACTCTATTTTTTTTTTTTTTTAATGCTGTGATCATCCCTCGAGGGTCTTTTCGTAGTCTGGAAAATAGCTGGTTTCTGCCTCATTTTATTCATGCTTTTCCATGCCCTTCTTCATAAGAGAGCTCCGCAGCATGTGTCAGTATTTTTTGGAGTAAAATTTAGTCATTAAATGTTTTTTGGCTTTTCTCAATGAATTACACAAAGCAATCTCTGGATTAATAGCACTGGTTCCCCCTGAGGATCCTGATCATGCAAATTCATGGACCCCAGCCCAGGCCCAAGGTATCTGTGAGTGGAACCAAGGAGTTATATCTTAGTTTCTCCTAACCTGATCCTAATGCACTACAGACTGAGAGGCAATATTCTCATGACTTCTTCACAGAGCTATTAGCATCCTCTTCCACATCACTAAGTCATATGCAGGTTCAGGTGTTTTTTATGGCTATCTTCTCCAAGTCCATGCTACCTCCCTTCTCAGGGATGACACTCAAAAGAAACAGCCTAAATCTCAGTTGGGAAGATTACATCCATTAAAGTTTTTGTTTTTGTTTTGTTTCGTTTCGTTTCACTGAAGCTTTATAAAGAAGGTTTGCTAATGAGAAAATAGAGCTGTTACCATAGAGTTCCAAACTTAATGGAAAAATTGAGTATATACCTGTGCCATATGCCCTCAATATCCTTGATTTATAGCACATTAAAGTGATCTCTCCAGGTAAAACATAAACTTCTGAGGTCTACTTTGCATACTCTGTTACACCTAGGTATTTGCAGGTGAGATATCCAGTCTCAACTGATTCCAAGGTGCTACAGATTTTTAGAACTTGTGGACTGTGCAAGCTTAGTCATTGTTCTATAAATGAAGTAGAATATAACAACACTGTCCTGAGGATGGAAATTAACCTCCCTGCTTCTCTTCAACAGAAGCCTAATTTGAGTGAACTGTCCACTCCTGTAAAAGTCCTACGAGAGGCTCTGGAAATGGAACAAAAGTTAACTAAGTTCCTGGCAAACCTAAAGAACGTGGCTTCTGATGACTGTGAAATGGATGTAAGTAGTTGGCTGATTCTCAGTGTCATTTCTCACTTTGGACTACTGATTTGTCTATGGACATGAGCAGGAAGAAGCATATTGCTCATTTTGTGCTTGTTTCTCTCCAAGGAAGGGCAGAAACTTACCACTAAAAGCAAGTGGGGTATAGGAGGTTAGCACTCTTAATAAAGAAGGTTGCAACTCAATACAGGAGATACATCTTCTCAGAGGTAATATACTCTAGACAATTATACAAAATAATGGTCGGGGGGCTGGAGAGATGGCTCAGCAGTTAAGAATACTGACCGTTCTTGCAGAAAACCTGGGTTCGAATCCCAGCACACACATGACAGTTAACAACTGTCTGTAATTCCAGTTCCAGGGGATCCTACAGCCTCTTCTGTCGTCTGCGGGCATTCATTGCATGACACAGGTGCACTTACCTACATGCAGGCAATACATGTGTACACATAAAATAAAAATAATAAATAAAATATAAAAAAATAATAATCTGTTGCCAGCTTGTAAACATTCTTCCAAAATGCCTAAGCTTACTGATCTCCCCAAACACTAGGAGAGCTTGCCACCACAAACTGCTGGCATCTGCCCAGAGTTTGTTTGTTTGGTAGGCTTTGCCCCCAGTCTCAGATTTACTTTTTAAACAAGTTTTAGGGAATGATCTTGTCAGCTGGGGGCCACAGTTTGAAATATTAGTGGGGACCTGTTATACTGTAATCCTGATGAAATCTTCTTGGCTATTGGAAAATACTCCACCTCAAAGTGAAACTTCTCATTCACCAAGTCCATAGATTCTCAGGGGGTTAGAAGGAAGAAAATGCCCTAGCACTAAGCTCTCTGCCCTAGTAAATGGGCTCATGAAAGAGCTCCAAGGGGAAGCAAACAGCAGGGCTTTGTGACAGACCACCACATCTAAGTCTGAAAACGGGCTCTGGATGTCTGCTTAGTCTCTCTGTGACTCAGCAGGATCGAAATCTTTGGCAGGAGAACGTTGCTCCTCAGGGTGATCTGTACTTCTGATGAAATACTCTAGTGCTCTGCAAGTGTGGACCTGTGCTCACTTGGACATTTTGAATGTCTTTAATCAGTTCTCAGAACTTCAATACTCATATGAATTACCTTACCATGCAAGTGCTGATTTAGTAGGTTTGCACAGAACTGGAGATTTCTATATTCCTATAATTTTGATAATTTGCCTCTCATTGTAGACATGGTTCTTAATGAGGGTCTTTCCCTGTTTTATTTCTCCAGCTCTTAAACTTTTTAGCAGAATTCTTAAATAAACATCAAAGGAATGAAGATTATCTGGCATGTCAGCTTTCTTATCAGGAAATGGTAGAGGACCGAGAACAGAAGCAAGCCCAGACTGAAGCCCCTTCTACCTCATCAGGTGCAAAGATTTAACCAAGGAGGATAAAGCAACAAGGCTTCCTGTTGTTGTAGGTCATAAACTCATCAATGTAAGAGTCTTAGTCATTTCCACTTGCTGAAGACTGCTTGCCTTTCCATTTTCCTAGTACTCATTGTTATTCCTGAATAAAATTTTTGCATTATAATTATGTGTTAAATGCTTAATGTGTGAGAAGGGTTACTTCCACAAATGTAAGGGGTAGGTGAAAGCTTCTGAGCCCTTGAGAGAGAGCATTCATTTGCTTTTCCTACCTTCACTTATGGTGGCCATACACTAAGTGACAGTTAAGATTAGGTAAATTCAAATACAAGTGAATGAGCACAGTTGAAATTAAGTGGTGAGACTTTAGATTTCAATGTTCTATCCTCATTTGTGTATGTATTTTAAGCTTGGAAAGAGTGGAGGGTTCTTCAAATTAAATGCAGTTGGGCAGGGTATGGTGATGTACACCTTTAACCCCAGCACTCAGGAGGCAGTGGCAGGTGACTCTGAGTTCAAAGTCAGCCTGATCTACACAGAGTTCAGGCCAGCCAGGGATACATAGTGAGACTTCATCTCAAAATAATAATAAATGCAATTTGAAAATAAGTTGTTCGTGTAGAAAGAATGGCCCTCATCTAAGGGATTGCTGTTGCTACCCAGGAAATTTTTTATAAGCAGAGGTAGGTGTGGATGGAATTACACAGAGGTAATGAACTCACTTCAGATCAGCGTGTGGCTTCCTTTATTCCTCCAATGAACCAACTGGCAGCTACTTAGGTAATTGCTTTCAGGAGCAAACAATGAAGTTTATAGGTGGGACTCCTCAGGGCTCATGTGCCACTTAGGCAGTAATAGGAGGCTCTGTGGTGTTGCATTCTGGCTCCAAACCTTATTAGTTCCATAGACATGAGTTAGTTTTGACCACTTTGTTGACTGAGGTTATCCATCTTATGAAGTACTATCGAGTAAATGAATACATATAAAATATGTAGAACAGCACCTGCCCAGATTGTATATTTCATTCCTACAGTAGTCACACTTGTTAAACTTAAAGCTGATATGTAAGATTTGTTTCCAATAAGAAAACAGGACAGTGAAACTGATGAAGATTCCTTTTTAATTTTATTTTTTATGTGTATGAATATTCTGTGTTGTGCAGTACCTGTAGAGGCCAGAGGAGGGAGTCAGATCCCCTGGAACTGGAGTTAAGAATGGTCCAGCACCACATGGATGCTGGAAACAAAACCTGGGTCCTCTGCAAGAGCAGCCAGTGTTCTTAACTGTTGAGCCATCTCTTCAGCTTCTGATGCGGATTCTTAAAACATTTAATATCTTTAGCTAGAAAAAAAAGATCTTATCTGAAACAAGAAAAAGTGGTCATGGGCCAGGCATGTTTTTAATCGCAGTACTTGGGAGGCAGAAGCAGGTGGATCTCTGTAAGATCAAGGCCAGCCTGGTCTACTTAGTGAGTTCTAGGCCAGCTGGGGCCACAAGCTAGGAGACCCTGTCTCAAAGAGCCAAAACAAAACAATTTTTTAAAAGCAGTCATAAGAACCTGTTAAATATCTTAGAAAACATTAAAATAAATAGAATATATTCAAATCACAGATAGTGGAAGAAGTGTCCTAGAAGTAATCTCAAATTCTAAGCAAAAGCATAGATATATGGTGTTTAAAAACTGAAGAAATAGTTGCAGAAAAAAATATAAAGTACCTATTATGAAATTTTAGAACATCAAGAATGGAAAAGCTTCCCATTAAAGCATCACTTACAAAGAATATAAAAATGATAGATTAAAACTGCTTTCTCAGGGCTGGAGAGATGGCTCAGCAGTAAAGAACACTGACTGCTCTCGAAGAGGACCCGGGTTCGATTCCCAGCTTCCACATGACGACTATGAACCGTCCTTAACTCTAGTTCCAAGGGAATCCAAAGCCCTCTTCTGACCTCCATGGCATTGCACGACACAGGTGTACTCACATACATGCAGGCAATACACTCATAAAATAAAAATAATAAAATATTTTTTTTTAAATTGCGCACGCCTGTAGTCCCAGCACTTGGGAGGCAGAAACAGGCAGATCTCTGTGAGTTCAAGGCCAGCCTGGTCTACATAGTGAGTTCCAAGACAGCTGGGGCTTACAGGGAGACCTTGCTTCAAAAAGATAAAAAAAAACAACAAAAACAAACAAACAAACAAAAAAACCACAACTGCTTTCTCATCAAAAGTAAATATAAATAAAATTTTAAAAAAATCTTTACATATCTTCACATGTCTAGGAGAAGAAACAACAGTTTAAACAGGGATGAAGGTAGAGAGACAGGGCAGAGCAAGGAGGATTAACCAAAACTAAAAATGTTTTTTTTTTTAAAAGCCATATGGAAACTAACTATTTAGTAAGCTAATCAAATAAGATAATTTTAAAAAAGAGTCTGAGGAGGGGGTCTCTGTGTGGGTCGATGCTGTTACTCCCAGAAGCCATAAGTTATCAAATGAAAATAATAATGCCAGATGTAAAATAACTCTGAGTTGTTGGTCAGGGAGGCCCTGAAGGCCCTAAACAGCATAGACTTCTGCCATTGCTCTTAGTTGCCCACAAATACTAGGCAATAGTAACTGTATTGATGAAGAAACCTCACCCACTGGTTGCAGAACATACAGAAATCAGGTGGGAGCTGAGCTGGAAACTTCCTCCCTGTTGGCTAGCTAGAAGGTACTATGCAGGCTGCTAGGGGAGAAAAGTTGTGAGCAGAGTTGCCCAGTTATGAACCCTATTCACTAAAATGCCAGCCTGCCAGGGAATATGTGCTCCCTGGTGCACATGACTATTATGGGGTAACCAACTACTTTCTGGTTGGATTTGAGGTTCACTGCACAGGAGAGAATTCATACCTGGTACCTGATTAGAAGCCTACACCTAGGGAAGTTATAGGTCCTGGTGGAAGTTGGGAGGGTGGGGAGGACCTACTATTACTGGCTTGCTAAATGGATATGGTATCACTTCCTTCTAAATACTTTTGTTTATACCCATGGATTAGTGCTGCTCTCAGCCTTAGAGAAGCTTCTGTTTGCACTGGGTAATGGTTAACAAAGAAGTTCATAACTGGTCAAAGCACTGAGAATAAGTGACTATTGAGTTCTCAGCTCCAAAGAAACAGCTATAAAATACACACACACACACACACACACACACACACACACACCACACATCAAGGTTCAGGGAACATTGCTGAAGAGGAGACAGAAAGAATATAAGAGCCAGAGATGTGGAGGAGTACTGTGAAACACTGTCATCTGGATATGAGATGGCTGTTGTACCCATATACTCATAGCATCCGTGGTTACCTGTACAAGACCTGAATAACACTGGGTTCATTAACAACACTGGGCTCATGAGGCCCCACTCCTCCCTGGGGATTTTTAGGCAGTTAATTGTTGCCTATAAATTCAATGCAGTATAAAATTGCAGTTCAAATTAAATGCAGCTTAAAAACAAGAGTTATTCATGTATAAAGGACAGAGGGGAAGTAGGATTTCTCAGTGGGTAGCCACTGGTAAGCTGCCCTTACTCAAGTAAATATTGCCCTCCCATATTCATGTGGGCAACCCTAATTAAATGCAGTAGGGCACAAAAAAAGACACAAAAATAGGAGGGGGGCTTCTTGTGATGAAGAAGGGGTTTGGCAGGTGAAAGATAAGAGAGGATAATGGGGGAAAATATGATCAAATACCTTTATACATATGAAAAGGTATAATAATAAATGTTTATAAACACACACTTAAAATACTAATATGAGGAAGAGGCCAGAACAATCTATTCAAATATACAGCAATGAAAGTGTAGAGAAGCTGATATCTATAGAAGAAATTCCTTATGGACAATGTCATTGTTTTGTCAATATAAAGGGCAAGGGCAGAACATGCAGTGGCTTAGCTGATATTAACTAACAATGCACTACACTCTGTGCTTTAGACATTCTAGTGCAAAAGGGAATGTCCCCAGGTAGTACTCACGTACGCAGTGGACTTCTTCACCACTCTCTTGCCACCCTTCCTGAGAATCACTGCCACTGTGAGTTGTCATTGCTGGAGAATAAGTAGATCTCAAAGGACTCTTGAATAAATGTCCCATTTATTACTTATTACTAGTTTACTTGAATTTTATGCTATTATGGTCATTGACATTAAAATCAGGAGTAAGACAAGACTGATTTACCTTCCATGTATTTTTATGGTACTATCAGCACTGTTAACACTGTCAGGCAAATGAGGTGCCCTTGTGGGCAGCTGTCCTGTGAGTGCAGAGCAGCATCCCTGACTTCTCCCTGCTACATTGATGGTACCTCTCTCATCATCAGATCTTGTCAAATATCTCTTCAAAGTCACTTCACAGTTGTGATCACAGTCTATTATCCCCAAAATATGTTCAAGAGCTTTTAAATACATGTGTTATGATCTAGTAATTTCACTGTCATTTAATCTACCCACCCCCAAATAAATCAAAGCTGCCCTGCTTAAGAACAATACTTCTCGAGGGTCCATCCAGGGAGCATAACATTCAAGATGATTGGAAAAGGGCTTGGTGTATTGAAAACAATACACTGAAGGTATGTGCACTTTCAAGAAACCTGTCTCTCTTGCTCTAAGTATTTGCTCTGATTTTCATTGTCACCCAAACTAGCCTTCTGGTAGCTTTAATGTCATTTATGTTTGGAATATGAGACATCTACCACAGGCTCGGCTATTGGAATTTGGTTGCCAGTTGATGTTCTTGGGGAAGCGATTGGATGCTCAGGGCTCTAATTTAATCAATGGATTACCTCTATGAATTCATAATATAATGGCATTATTGGAAGGAAGATGTCAAAAAAGTAGGAGCTTGGGCTGCGTTGGAGGAGGTCTAAGGGATTTATCTTGTTTCTTGCCCTTCCATCTCTCACTTCCCCTGTTCTTTTCCTCCCTCCATCCTTCTTTCTCTTCTTCCCCCTTTCTCCTGGTTCCTGACCACCATGAGATAGCAGCGTCTGCTGACACAACGTTCTATCTTATTTCACAGAATGGTTCCAGACATCCATGATATGAGCTTCTGAAACCCTGAGCCAAGACAATTCTTTTCTCCTTTTAAGTTGTTCTTTCAGGCATTTCTCATAGTAATAAAAATGCTGGATAATACAATATCCCAATCAACTATAATTGAAAATTATAAGAACTTTGTCAGTTAACTACCTTTGATGAAAGTTAGTTCAGAATCATTCACTTTCTTTTCTATGCACATGTATTTAGCACCTGTTATGTGCTAGGTCATATCAATCATATGAACAAAGATGGCCACTGCAATCACCCACACATGATATATTAGAAAACTGAAGCTTGAGAAGGTTTAGCATAGACCAAGTCTAGACCTCATCTCTAATGCTCTCTTGGTATTATTACTTTGCTGTTACCCAACCCTCAGCAGTTGTCTACTAATACAATATCAATAATGTTTACTAAACATCTGTACCTTATTAGGAACTTCAGAGTTCACAGAGAAAATACCAGATTCTCCTATACCCAGAAGCAGAAACTCCATTTGAGCCATGAGATCATGTTTTCAAATAAGTGATCACATTGGGAGACTTTACTTTACCTGGTGCCTTAGGACTATGGAAACAACCATGCAAGCAGAAGCCTGATATGAAAATTTTAATAATCAGTGGAAGATATTGGATCCTTCTGGGAGCTTTAATATTTCCCTCAACAAGTAAAAACTAAGTTATAGCAAATTATGAGTGAAAATAGCTAAAATGTTATTTAGCTAGACTATTTTGTTTCTTTGTAGTTTTCAAAGATGGTTTGTGTAATGCTGCCTTTTGTTCTCACTGTGTGAACTATAACCTGGAGCAGGAGCCTTTCATGGACTTGGGTGAACTCCTTCCTACGTCTGGATCAACTCATAACATTAGAAACTTTGGACTTTCAATGTTCTGAAATATTTTAATAGCTCCATTAATATGGCCTTTTTTTTCTTTCTTTCCCTTTTCCTTTAAAAACTGTGTCACTTTCCCTAGGCCATCTTCATCTAACACAAAGATGTTCTTTACATCTGTTAAAAAGTTTGCCTTTGGAAAGTGCCTGTGGTTGTTAATTTTGTGTATACACATTCAGTCACATTTCCTAGATATTTGGTCAAACATTATCCTGTATCCATACTCCTGTGAAGGTAATTTTTCAATGAAATTAGAATTTAAAGTGTGCATAGGCCTCCATGCATCAGTTAAGGACTGACCTCCCCTGAGCAAGAAGGGACACTGCAAATTCTGCCAGCAGAAACACTCAGACTTGAACTATCTCCTCAGTAGCTCTCCAGCCTATTGTCCCATTCTGCATGTCCCTAAGAATTTGGACTTGCCAGACCCCAGAGTCCTTAAAATGAACACCTTTCTTCTCCCTTTCTCTTTGTCTCTTTCTTTCTGTCTCACTTTGACTTACATCAATGATATATTTTGTATGTGTATTTTAAATGTGTTAGACCTGCGTGCATGCACAAACATGCTTCTGGTTCTATTTCCCTGGAGAACCCTAACTATATAGCTTGTCTGTTTCTTCTATAAATCCATTCAAGTTTGACCAGAATCTCATTTCCAGTGTTACCACTTTGTTTCCTTTCTTTACTTTCATCCTCGTTAGATAATTCCCCCTTTCAACTATTCATTTTTATAAAATGTCACATAAGTCTATCACTGGGAGACAAGGAAACAGCATTAAATGCATAGTTAAATGCATTGCCCACTGGGCATAAACTAAGCAAGAGACCAACAATGACTAATTACTGAGAAACGGAAAAAGCAATATGAGTGATCCATGAACTGTTATTTCCCTGGTGAGTTGTGGGCTGAAGACCTAGCACAAAGTTCATATCTTACACAATAAGTACATAGGGATAAGTACAATATGGTAACTGACATTTGAACTGTGTTACTGGAGGACCAGTGACATTTAACTAACAGGGTAACCAATTGTAATTTGGCTATATTGACACCAACAATGCATTGACAATCAGCTCTTACTTTTCAATTGATTATCTAGTTTCATAATTATTTAAATCACCATCATGGGGGCTGGAGAGATGACTCAGAAGTAAGAGCACTGACTGCTCTTGCAGAGGACCCGAGTTCAATTCCCAGCACCCACATGGTGGCTACAAACGGTCCTTAACTCCAGTTCCAGGGGAATCCGAAGCCCTCTTCTGACCTCTGCGGCATTGCATGACATGGGTGCACTCACATACATGCAGGCAATACACTCATACACGTAAAAAATTTAAAAAATAAATATTTTAAAAACACCATTATGAAGGATGCTGCAAAGAAAACAGAGTCCTCTCCAGAATCAGCAGTACCTCCGTAAGAAGCCTATCACTTCATTAACACAATTCTTGAACTAACTAACACTTCTTTTCTAACTTAGTTCCTGTGAATAATTGGCACACAGAAAATTCACATTTAAAAGTCCAAATACATAATATGGTTTGTGGTGGTGACAGTTTTCGACCTAAAGCCCATTATCCGTTCTTCCCTTAACAATAGTACTCCAGGTTTCAACAGGAGCAAATAGATCCCTCCCTGAAGTTTATAATCCTGTCCTCTTTTGAAGCTTCTGACCAAATACTGGCAGGTGAGATGTCAAGGAGTCTACTGTGTGCCACTTCTGGGTTTGACCTTTGAAGGAATGGCTGTGCTTTACTCTGGCCTTTCTCTACAGTCTGAGAAGCAGACAAAAGGGCAAGATTTAATTCAGCCACCTTAAACACATAAATGGAATCTGTGTGTTGAGAACACTCAAGTGTCAATGTGCATGCTGGGCTGCTGTCTCTGTATAGTTATAGCATACAGAGCAAAATTCAGTCTTGCTCTAGTCACTATGTTTTAGGGACTGTTTGGTTACAGACATTTTGCCCTAGCCTAACAAGTGTCATAGCCAGCTTTCTATTTGGAGATACGGAGCTAGAAACACAGAAAACATACAAATAGCAATAAATTGTTAATGTGGTCCTTCCCTTACAACTCTCATTTAAAGAGAAGAGGAAAAATGATAGCCCTAAAGCTAAATCATCCCCTTCCACAGAAATAAACTGAGCAGGGTATGCTGACAGTAGTTAATGATGCAGAGAAGAGCCTGTAGCTGTGATAACAAAAACCAGCCTTCTGCAGAAGTTGTTATGCAAAGAGGCTACAAACTTCTCTCCTGACCTCCAGATGTGTTGGAGTATGGACTTCCAAAATAGAAACTGAATTTCCTAGGACAGCAGAGGCCTAATGATAGTCATCTTCCATTTATTATATAGTTTTTGTGACAAAATAAATTTAGAGAACCATTAACTGGTTCCTTAATTTGCAAGTAAATAACTTCTACTACAGCTGCTGAATATAAGCATCAGAAATGTTTGATTCTTATATAAGGAGCACATTTTTTAAAAAGATCTAACCAAGACAAGAAGCAACCCAATTAAAAGATGGACTAAGGAGCTGAACAGAGAGTTCTCAAAAGAAGAAGTAAAGATGGCTATGAAACATCTTAAAAGATGTTCAACATCACTAAAAATTAGGGAAATGCAAATTAAAACCACTTTAAGATTTCACCTCACCCCAGTCAGATTGGCTAAGATCAAGAGAAGGAATGATACTAAATGTTGGAGAGGATGTGGGGAAAGGGGAACACTCATCCACTGCTAGTGGGGCTGCAAACTGGTTCAACCCCTGTAGAAAGCAGTGTGGAGAACGCTTGAAAAACTACAAATGAGCCTACCATTTGACCCAGTTATACCACTCCTTGGCATATACCCAAAGAACTCATCCTATTGCAGAGACACATGTACATCTCATGTTTGTTGCTGCTCTTTTCACAATAGCTAAGAGATGGAAGCAACCTAAGTGTCCCTCAATTGATGAGTGGATAATGAAAATGTGGTTCATTTATAGGATGGAGTTTTACTCAGCAGTAAAGAAAGATGAAATCATGAAATATGCAGGTAAATGGATGGAACTAGAAACTGTTATATTAAGTGAGGTAACAGACTCAGAAAAAAAATCAACATATGTTCTCCCTCATATGTGGATCCTAGAACCAAACCCTGAGAAGTGAGTGTGTATCCAGACATACCTACAGGAACCAGGATAATGGAAATGAAACAGGGAGGTAAAGGAATAGAAAGAACCTGAAAGGGAAGAACAGTAGGAAGGCCTTAATAAGGGAGATATGGATAAAAACTGGGTTAGTTTAAGGAGGGGGGAGGGAAGGGTATATAAGGAACCTAGGTGATAAAGGGAAAGAAGGAGCTCAAGAGAGGTAGGACCATAGGAGAAGGGTATTAGTAATCACATGAAATTAACTAAGAGAAATCACACCCCTGTCTCTAGGTTCTTCCATGTTTCAGTGAATGGTTTGGATAGAGAATTATGACCAAGTACAGCTCTTCCCTTCCTTTCTCTAGATCCAGTACCAAGTAACGCAGGCATCACCCCTGGAAGACCAGCAAACTGCTGACAAAACAATTGTTTGAAAGTTCAAAAAAGAATTAGCTTTCCCTGCCCACACTGGCAAATAGACTACCTGGATTGCTAGCTTTGATTCCTTTATTTCCAATGACACCTTTAAGCAGGTCAAGTATCTTATTCCCAATGGTTGTTCTAGTGGTACCACCTGTACAGGATAAGATGATTCCCGTCAGAACATAGGTGGGTAAGCTTAGTGTTCACTCTTTCATTCGGACAAATATATGTTCACAACCTGAACTCATGAAACTGCGTTCTCTAGAACTCTTATTCAATGTTGATTCTCTCTCACAAGCACTGATTTGAAACAAAGTCCAAAATCTAATTTAGCTAAAAACACATTTATCTCCTCCATTTCCAAAGCAGAAGAACAATGGAATCCCTCTATGGAAAATCAAAATGTGATTAAAAGAAATAACGATGGAGGAAATCAGTTGGGACGTCATAAGAGTAGAACAGAGGCCAAGAAACCTGATGAACTGCCATCATTTCTGGCACTCAAGTGTCAGGTTCCGACATGCAGGGAGGGAAAAAGAGAGATCCTCGGAGCCAGCCAATAATCCGTTATTCCCCTCAGGGCTGAGCCGGATGGTGAGTGCACAGCTCAAAAGGAACACACAGAGCCGAGTCAGAGCAGGAACACACTTTATTGTAGCAGGCACAGGTATTTAAAGGCAAAGTCTCATGGCGGGAAGTTTGAGCCATGAGTGACAATTGCTTCTGGTGTCACAGACCTATGGGCTGAGGGGCCACTCCCTCTGTACGCCAGGAATGAGGCAGGGCCAGGTGGAGCCAATTTTATGTTGGAGATGAGTTTCCCCATCCCTCCCCCTTGACCTGTGCTGGGGGCCATCTTGGCGAGAATCGAAAGTGACCCGACATGTGGGCTGACTCTAGGTCAGGCTGTGGAAGTGCTCCGGAACTCATAGGCCCAGGGTGTGGCTGCACTCAGGCAGCCCCGACAATAACCAAAGATTAAGTGGACCAACATAATTTCATAAGAGTCCATATGTATAGCTAAATGCTACATAAGAGGCAAAAATGCCAGATAGGAGATACCTTCTTTTGAGTTGTTGGCCAGGGTGGTCAAAGGGATTCCCAGATAGTAACCCAGCATAGAACTGGGAAAATGAACAGCAGACCCCAATCTTATCCAAGGGAATATTGACAACTGATCACCACTAAAATAGGAACAGCTGACCTTCCTAAAACAAAGACCTCTAGATAGGCTGACTAGATTCACCAGAAGGGCAAGTAGTGGGGAATGGCTGGAGGTGCTGACAACACAGCAGACAGTAGCAAGGATATCAGAGTATAAGGGCTCTAGTTGGAGGAGGGAGGCTATGGGAGGGTGCTACCTGGGAAGTGGGTGTATAAACAAATTTTTTTAAAAAAAGAAAAAAAAATTCTTCAAAGCATAAAAATTTGCCCCTTAAGAGCACTGACTGCTTTGGTAGACAACCTGGGTTTGTTTCTCAGCACCCACATGGTAACTAACAGCTGTCCATAACTCCAGTTCCGGGGGCTCCAACACCCTCTTCTGACCTTCTCAGGCATTGCAAGACATCCGGTGCAGTCACATCCATACAGGCAATTCTCTCATAAACATAAAATGATAAAAATAAATAAATTTAATGAAATGGAGATCTTTTTTAAAAAAGTTTAAACCTCATTTAATTTTATGTCTTGTAGTGTTTATATGGAGTACAATATTGTATAACTGTATTAATTCAACTATAAACCTAAAAATTTACAGCAAATTTTGAAGGTGATGCATCTTATCTCTGGAAATTGTTATTGAATATGTCAATGCTGTTGTAATGAAATGCTTCTTCTAATTATATGGTTATTAAATAATTTTTAAAAAAAGATCTGAGACACTAGCCACAACATTGTGTAATACTCATGTGTACCCACTAGAGGGCATGCACGTGCTAGCACCCAGATCTTATCCCACTGGGAAAAACAGCCTTCAAATTTTTAGGAGAGTCTAAGAGACTCTCGAAACAATATAGGCTATTGCCATTGCTTTTGGTTGCCTTCCAGAACTTGGTGGTAAGACCCTAGTGCCGAAAACACCACATACTTGGGACACAGGACTTGAAGGAATCCAGTTGGAATTGACCTAGAAGCCTGCTACCTGAGAACCAGCTCTCATAGTACTGGAAGTTTTAATGCAAGCTGCCAAGGAGAAAAGCATCAGTAGTCCTCTCCAAATGTAAAGCCCATGAACCATAACAATGACTGACCCAGCACGATACCCCTAATGGTGCAATAGTGACACTTTTATCTTCTGGGTAGCCAACAACTGTCTAATTGGACTTATGGTCCACTCAATAGGAGGAAATTCATGCCTCGTATGTAAGCTTACCAAAACACCCATATCTGGAGAGGCCATAGACCCTGTGGAGAGCCTACTACTACCATTTTCCTAAATCAATATAATTTCTAACTCTATTCTGAAAACATAGCCTTCTACCCACAGATAAGTGTGTAGCTTTCACTCTTCATCAAAGAAGCTTCTTTCTGCAACAGATAGAGATGATTACAGAGAGCCACAACTGGTCAAAATGCAGAGACTAAATGACCATGGTGTGCCCTGCTTCAATAGTTACGTCTAAAATGCAATCCCTACACCTACAAATCAGGGAACATCTCAGAAGAAGGGTGGAAGATTGTAACAGCCAGAGAATCAGGACATCTGCTGCTAGATTGTGTCTTCCAGATACCACAGGAAAGCTGCACCCATGAAATCTCGACACTATGATTGTCTGAATAAGACGCGCATAATGACAACACCAGCTGGCAGCTAAGGTGGATGGGGAAAATTTCACAAGGTCACACATCTGGATGAAGAGCTATAAGTAACTAATGGCTGGAGGGTGGGGGGAGAGAATTTAAGTTTTATCTAGGGACAAGCTCCTGAATATATGTATATATGTGACAATAATAATTAAAGAAGATGTCAGGGACCAGGCATAGTGGTGTTATAATCCTAGCATTTGGAAGGCAAAGGCAGGCAATCTCTGTGAGATTGAAACCAGTCTGTTTTATAAAGCCATCTGAGGCTAGGAGGATTCCCCATCTCAAAAAAAATAAAAAAAAAAAAAGAAAAGAAGGAAGAGGAGGAGGAGTTGGGAACATATAAAGAGTTGGAGTGGGGGAGAGGGAGTACAGAAATTATGTAAATAGGATACTCATGTATGAAATTCTCAAAAATATTTTAATTGTACAGTTCTAAAAAAGAGAGAGAGAGAAAAATAGCCCCAGGCTGCAGAGGGGCAGGTGACTCTGCATTTTAGTGAACACAGATCTACATAATTCATGGCTGAGGGGCTAGCTCATGGAGGCCAAATGTAAGAATCTGAACTTGGTATTTGGGAGCTTGTATCTAATCCTTAAAAGATTTTAAATCATGGTAAAGAATGGAGATTGTAAAGAATTGTATGAGTTCCTTTGGAGTGGTACCAGTGATTCCAGAACAAGACAGAAGCAAGTGATACGAAATGGCAGATTAGAATCACCCAGCACGAATCCACTGCTGCATGAGACAGGCAGAACCAAAACAACTGAGGAAGTCTGTTGTCAACGTGATTGACTATGAGAGAACGCTGACATTTAAAATTAAGTCAGAAGGTCAGAGAAATCTAGGATGCATGAACAGTAGTGCAGATGTAAGATAGTACCCTCACTTGCAGCATTGCTGAGGGCCCAGGTAGAGTAAAAGCCAGCATACCAGAGAGCACACTGAATTAGTTACTTTTCTGTTGCTGTGATTAAACACCATGACCAAGGCCACTTGTAGAAGGAAGAGCTTATTTGGCTTATGGTTCCAGAGGGAAAGTCTATAATGGCAGGGGAGGTGTGGTGGCATGAGATGGCCGGTGCAGAAAGCTGAGCCATCACATCTTCAAGCAGACACAGGGAGCAGAGTGAGACTGGTTATCTTGCCAAGCTTAAAAACTCTCAAAGTCCACCCTCAATGACATCCTTCCTCCAGGGCCACACCTCAAAAGATTCCAAGACACTCCTCCAAATACCACCAGGAACTGGGGACCAAGGGTCCAACTACTTGGAACCTATGAGGTATACTTTCATTCAAACCACCACACACCCCTAGCATAGAAATCAGCACTTTTCAGAAGAAATTGACAGTGGACCTTGGATCTGTACAGCACTGACTCAGGAGACATTCTCTGTACTTTAGAAAATTTGCCTGTGGTGCTGCCCCGAGAGCCATTTGTGACAGTCTGGTCTAAGTTTACTGCTCTATAAGTCGCTGCATATCTGATTTCCGATAGCTCGTGGCAATATTTTTATCCTAGCTCTTCATACATCTGTCTTGAGACCCAGTTTGGCCCTTGGGAAAAATCAACTGGAAAAAAGTTTGACTGACAGTTCTTTGTAATGGATAACCAGTTTGTGGCACATGGAGTAACAGAGGTTGCATCTCATTTAAGACTGATGGCCTGATAGTGCTGAGTAACAAGAGTAGTGGTGGGGCCAGGCATGGTGTCACAGCTGCATCCCTGAATTTAGAACATAGAGGCAGCAGGATTTGCCAGAGTTCAAGGAGGACATTTGGAGACAAAAATCAGACTCTACAAGCCTTATTATATATATATATATATATATATATATATATATATACACATATGAGTGCATTAAATTGGACAGAGGGTAATAAGGGCAGGTGTGGATAGGGGAGGGGTCCTAAATACCATCAAATTATACTGTGTGAAAATCAAAAACATTCAATAGAAAATAAAATTATTAATTCTTTCAACTCATAAACAATAAAAAGGAGGGGTGATGCAGAAAGGCAGCCAAGCTCCAGCACTCCCCTTTCTCTGCTTTCTGGTCTGCATGGATGTGAGAAAACAGCTGCGCACTCACACTACCATGGAGCTGCCTTCTGCCATGCTCTTCCTGTGACGATGGACCACATACCATCAAACCACGAGCCAAAATCAACCTTCCCTTAAGCTTCTTCTTATTTGGTCACAGCAATAAGAAAAGTAACTGATGTAGATGCCTTTCCTCATTAAATTAATAAAGTAATAAAGGATAAAATAAGCAAAAAGGATTGAATAAAAAATAATAAATGCTATATTAAAGACATTTTAAATAAGGATTTCTTGCTTAGAATTAAGTATGAAAAGAAGATAGTTTTTAAAGGAGAAGCTGTATAATATTTTAAACCTCTATTTGTATTTCCAGCACATTCCTAGTGAAAGGAGACATGGATGTTAGATGACCAATTATGATCATGAACAATAATTCAAAAGTCATTTCACCTAGTTATCAAAATGTAATCAATAGTATAGAAAAAATCATATTTTAAAATATATATTGGAAGTAAAGTGCTTGCCACAGGTCTTATTTTCTTTTTTTTTTTTTATGAAGCAGAATTGGGTTCAATACATAGGTAGACTATGTAGATTGGGTTGGTCTCAAACCCACAGAGATCCACCCGATTCTGCTTCCAGAGAGTTGGAATTAAAGGTGTGTACCACCACCACCTCTAGCTTAATAGAGGCATTTTTGTATAGACTTACGCACAAGGGCTAAGAGAAAAAAAGGTGCTAAGAAGAAAGCATGGGCGTGGGCTTCTCAAAGAAGAGTCACAGAAAGTAAGACATAGGCAGGGGTGGATGCAGTGCCTCAGGGGAGAGTCACCTGGCTTTCACTTCATTATACATTCCTGTAATATTTGGAATCCTTTACAATGGTTATATATTAAATTTGTAAGTAGCAAAATGAATACTTCATAAATGTTTATGTGGAGCTTCTTTTAGGAAAATGTACTGTGATAGTTCTCTAGAAATGTATGTTAGGTGCATTTTTCAAAATTAAAAAATATGATCGTAAACATTTGAAAAGAGCTGGGAAAATGGTAAAGGTACCTGCTCCCAAGCTTGATGACCTGAGTTTGATCCCTGTGATTCCCATGGTAGAAGGAAAGATCTGACTCCTATAAATTGTCTAACTTCCACATAGGCATCATGGCATGTGCACACACACACACAAATAAATGAATAATACATAAGTAAATGTGATAAAAATTTAAGTTGGAAAATCTTGGAAAATAGGAAAAAAATTATTTGTAAATCTACCATATTAGCACCATAGTTCCCAAAGATGATAGCTCCCATATATTTGGTGAGGTATTTTTAGATAGCAAAATTCCTTAGTATCAAGAACAAGACCATATATATGTATATGTTCAGTTATCTGTTTGGACCCAGATGGAACAGCAGAATCATGGAATATTTACATGGAAGGATCATTTAAATCATCCAGAAATATCCAAATGCCTGTAGATAGAATACTCCAATTAGTAATCTATACATTACAGATTTACCATCTTGTATCAGTTAAACAATAATGAACTTGCTCCTGTTGTTCACAGAATTCTGATCTCCTGAAAAGAATCATGAATTTTTGAGGAGGAGGAATTAGTGTCATGTGCTATCAGTGTTGTGAACAAAATCAGTGGACAGGAGCTGGAGAGATGGCTTAGCAATTAAGAGCACTTGCTGCTCTTGTAAAGGACTCTGGTTTCCAGCATCCACATGGTAGCCCACAACAATCTGTGCCTCTAGTTGCAGAAGATTCAATACCCTCTTCTGGCCTTCTGACTTTCTTGGGCACTGGCCATATACATGATACATAAATATGTATATATGTGTGTATATATACTTATACATACACACATATAGGCACACATTCATATACATAAAATAAAAATAAATATTTTTTAAAACTGTGGACAATCTGCACTACCATATTCTTTCCTCTTGGCCTGCTCTGACCTTCAGAGTCCAGATACCCCAGAATGCTCCATCACTTCTGCCTACCCGGAACACAGCCATGGTGGAAGCTGGAAAATGCCTCTCTTTCTCTCTTTACTCAAAGATCCCCAGTAGTGCTATTTTTGCCTTGCAGAATTTTTAATGAAAGCTTTTTAGGAATGTTTTTAAAACTCTGCTCCTCAAAGTGTTTCCCTAAACAGGCAGCATCTGGCAGCAGTTTAGAAATGCTCATGTCAAGCCCCACCAATTACAGTTTGTATTTAGCAAGAGCCCCAGGTGATTCACATGCCAACTATGGTTTGAGAAACACTGTCTTAAACCAGCTCTTGCTTCCTAAGAATAAGTCATAATCTCAAGTAGAAGCAAAGGCAGTGTTGGTTCAGGAAACAAAGCAGCATATAAAAGGCTTTTTTGCAATCATCCATTTCCTAAGATGACCTTCTGTGAGACTGACAAGAGTTTGAAAGCTGGCTTCTTCACTTAGCAGATTCCTCCCTCAGGAGCCTGCCCCATCCTGCACTGCCTCATAGAAATGGACTTTTGGGCAACTGCTCTTTCTTTCAATCTCATAGTATTGCCCAGGCTGACTTCAAAGTCAAGACCCTTCCTCCTGCTCACCCTCCAGTGCAGCTTGGATTATAGGCCAGCCCCTGCCTATTTCAGTTCAAGTAGACAGACAGAATTTAGTTCAAAGTAGAGATCCACCAGAATTAGAAGAATGTTATACTTTACTTGCATGTAAAATATATTTTAATTTAACCAAAAGTGGCTGAGCACACACCCACAAGCACTTCATTATCAGCCATTGGAATAGTGAAACAGGTACATGGTGGGCCTTTCCCAAAGGGGGCTTTTGAGAGACAAAGTGAGGAAGGAGCCAAAAATCCCCAACTGGGAATCTGCAAAACCACCATCCTGCAGCCAGGTTGTGGGGCTCTCTGTTCTCCAGGTGGAACTCCTTTCTTCCATTTTCACTACTCTATCTTCTTGATGCCTACACCAATTTAAAATGCCAATTTATCAATGAAATATGCCCTGATCCGCTCATTTGACATGATTCTGATATTTTAGAACTCCACCATATCCTACCATAAGCTCGGTTTTCCCTCATATGTATAAGGAGGGAGGAGGTTGTAGGGCTTCCTATAAAGAGACAATGCATTTTATCAATGCTTCTTAGACTCTGTGGATCTAGCATACTGTACCGTCGTAGTTTTTAAAGACAGAGAAAAATTAAAGATAATTTATATATTTTGCAAACTTGACTATTCAGGAAGTATATCAGCCTTCTCAAATCATAGAAAATGAGAAAGAAAATGAACCATTGAGGAAAATTAGAAGATTGAGCCCTGTATTCCCTTCTAATATCCTTTTCTCGGTCAAGTTGTCTCCTTCACCCAAAGTGTCTTCGTTAGTAGATGAGCAGCTGTAATCTCAGCTGGAAGAAATTTCATCCTGTTGTAAGAAGTGGGCTGTCCCCACTCCTCTTAGTATTTAAGAAGCCTTCTAGCAAAGTCGTAGTACATCTTATGACTGAATTTTCAGCTGACATTGAGATGGAAGCTATAGAAGAATTGAACCCGGGGCCCATTCCTGAAAAGTGTTTGCCTATTATTAATGAAGTCATAAGCCACCAGATGAATATCAGTGATGCTTATTTTTCCATGGTTAGTATGTGCTCTTGAGCAACTATGAGGGAATAGTTTACTCTGATCTAGGTGATAACACATTTACTATCTTCTTACTTTGTGGCCTAACAATAAGTTCAATAGCTCACTGTTGCTGAGGCTATTTGAAGTTGTGCTAGTAAACCATGGGTTATGATAAAGAGAATGAGAATTCTTCCACTGAGTTCTCAATTATATAGGCATCAACCAATTATACAGGCCATCAATCAACCATAGCCTCACTGTTGCTGAGGCTATTTGAAGTTGTGCTAGTAAACCATGGGTTATGATAAAGAGAATGAGAATTCTTCCACTGAGTTCTCAGTTATATAGGCATCAACCAATGGTGGCAGGCAGGATAGGTAATTTTATACCTAGACACAATTTCATAATGTCAGTGTGTTAGGGTCAGTAAAACAGATTGGCTTTAAACACTGAATTTTTTTGTACTGGGCTTCTGTAGATCTATAGGTCTGTACAGTTAAATTTGTGCTGGGCTTCTGCAGAACTATAGATCTATACAGTTGATGAAAGAGCTAGCTTGTAGGTTATAAGTCTGACCCATAAAAAAGCCATAATGACCAAAGATTAATAACTAGTGTAGTCTGAGTAGCTGCTCTTTGGGGAAGCCTGAGTTCAGGGAGACACTGAAAACTTTCTGGAAAGCAAATGACCAAGGGGGCAACCAAGGACCTTCTAGATGATCCCTGAGATAGTAAAGTGCTTCTCCAGTCTTAAAAATTAGCTTTTCTCATCCCCAACTTCGTATTCTCATTTCTCTCCTAGGCCTGCTATTACAGTGAAGAAACAGAAATGCCTTCCTTTGCCATCTTCATTCAAGACCAGGCTGAGGTGAAGTGGTTCCAGGCAAGACAGATCCTAAAATACATAGCAGAAAGAAGTAGTAGAATCTCTGTTCCAGATATTCAGGTGACTATACTGCTATGATCATCTGTTGGGGCTTTTACCAGATCTAAAATATAATTGCTTGTTCCCTAAGCTTACTAGTTAGTTTACCAGTGCTCTTAGTAACTGAGTTTAAGGGAATGCAGGTATCACTATCTTCAGGGCTAAAAGAACCACTAAATATTTGTTTGGCTTTTCTCAGTAAGCTACACAGTATGGTCTCTGGATTAGCAGCACCAGCCCCATCTGAGGATGGTGAGAAATATAAATTTACAGTCCTTACCCTGGAACCAAGGGACCTGACTGTGAGTGATCCCAAAGAGCTACGTCAAACAAATTCCTCAGATGGTCCTAATACTCTGAATAGTTCAAGAAACAAGGTGCTCATGGCCTCGTCTCAGAGCTGTTAGTATCTTAGATCAGTTCACTAACTCAGGCACAGCCTCAAGTATTTTCTTATGGTTGTCTTTTCAGTGTCTTGAACCACATTTTTACTGAAGAGTTGATACACCAAAGAAACAGTCTGATTGTCAGTTGTGACTGTTGCATCCAGGAATATCCTAACATGTAATATTGTTGCAGGGTCTCTAATAAAAAGAAGTCTATGACTACTACATAACGGAATTGAATTTCAAAGCCAATGGAATAATAATTGCCTGGTGTTATTTGCCATCAGTACTGTTTTCTCTGTAGCAATTGAAGGGATCTTTTAACAATCCTAAGGCTCATGCCACAGCCCTTATCAATTAAATCTAGATGGCTGCAGGTAAGCCAGGCATCAGTAGTTAAGACTGTTAGCTGAGTCTTACAAAGTTTGAAAGTCATCACACTATGTAAACCTAGTCCTCATCTTACGCAGAAAGTATCTGAGGTAGGATATTGACTGTTCATTTTCAACAGAGGCCTGTTTTAGACAACTGGGGAAACAGCATAAAAGGCCTGACGTCTGCTCTGGAGTTGGAAAAAGAAGTAACTAAAGCCCTGGAAAATCTGAATGTCTCAGCCTTTGAGAGTGGAGATAACAATGTAAGTAGCTAACTGGTTCTGACACCCAGCATCATCTTCATTTCTGGATTATGATTAGCTTCTGGAAAATGGGCCCAAGGTAGGACCAGTACCCAATATGTGCTTATTTCTCTCCAAACAAATTTGGAAACTTTATTCCTAGGAGTGAGTTGGGCATGGGGCCTTATGGGTCTTGGTAATGAAGCATGGAACTCAGGATAAAAGTCTTCCAAGATATAATATATTATGGATATTTTTAAAAACATAATGGTTTGTTGCCAGATTGATCTTTCGACCAGAAATGCCTAACCTTATTGGACTCCAGAAACACTTGGAGGGCTCACTACAACAAACTTCTGGCATCCACTCAGTTTCTTTGCTTGGCTTTGCAGGTGATCCCAGATTCATATTAAATTCCAGGGAATGATGCTGCCAGCTGGGGTCACAGCTTGAAATGTTAATGGAGACCTGTTACATTATTGACTTCTGTGATTCCTTTCTAATAATTAGTGAAGACTCTACCTCAAAATGGAACTTCTCATTCACCAAGTCCATAGAGTCCCATCAAAGGGTTAAAAATGAAGAAAATGTCCTAGCACAAAAGTTCTCCCCTAGTTAGAAAATAGGCTCACTAAAGAGCTCAAAGGGAAGGCAAATGTAGGGTCTTGTGCCCAACCACTAAGTCTAAGTCTTTGAGAATGAGCTCTGGGTGTCTACTCAAAGGCTCCATGTGATTCAAAATCTTTGGCGGTAGAACTTTGTTCCTAAAAGTGATCTGTACTTTTGATGAAATACTCTAGCACTCATTCCAAGTATGAGCTAGGTTTCACTTGGAGGTTTTCATGTCTGATCTGTTTTCTTGAAACTTCAGTATGCATATGAATCACTTGGTCCTTTTTAAAATACAAGTATGAGGCCAAGTGTGGTGGCGCTCGCCTGTAGTCCCAGCACTCGGGAGGCAGAGGCAGGCGGATCTCTGTGAGTTCAAGGCCAGCGTGGTCTACATAGCGAGTTCCAGGACAGCTGGGGCTACAGGGAGACCCTGTCTCAAAAAAAAAAAAAAAAAAAAATACAAGTACAGACTTAGAGGGTCTGAGAGAACTTGAGATTTTATTTTACTCCTATGCTCTGGGCACTGCTGGCTCATGGGCTACAATTTGGGTAAATTGCCTCTCATTGCAGATAGGGTCTCTAGTCTGGGTTCTTCTGTTTTTCTGTAGCTATTAAAACTTGTTGAAGAGTACCTGGTAAAACAGAAAAGGAATGAAGATTATTTGGCTCGGGAAATTGCTAATCAGAAGAAAGCAGAAGAGCAGACACAGGAGGACAAGAGCGTGTTTAAAAAGCCTGCCCCGCTGCCTGCCAAAAGGACAACTGTTGGCAGCAGAAAACATTCTCATATTGTAGGACGCACTAAGGTCTAGTGCCTTAAACTCTTCATCGGCTCACTTGCCTTTCCATTTTCCTAGTGCTCATGAATAAAAATATGGTTTGCATGGCAATTATGTGTAAAGAAGTAATTGTAGAAAAGTTAGGTCCACCACTGTAGGGGTGGTGAAGACTTCTGCAGTTCAGAGTGTATTAGGCATTTAATTCTCTCCTGCCCTTCCTATGCCTCCAAAACACTCTGTGACAGTCAAGATTGGGTAAATTCTAGGGGCAGTTGGAGTAGATATGAGAAAATGTTTTATACATGCATGAAATTCTCAAAGAATAAAAACTTGGGGAAAATTTAAGTACAAGTGAATGCAATAGAGATGAAATGATGACATTTTAATGTTCTACTCTCATTTCTGTATGTATTTAAGCTTAGAGATTTTATTCAAATTAAATTCAGTTTGAATACAAGTTGTTCATGCAAAACTGGTGACCCCCACCTGAAAGCTATAAAGCGGAGGGCTTACTCAGGTGCTTTTCCATAGGCAAAGGTAGATGTGGACCGTGGAGTTATACAGATGGAGTAAATTCACTGCAGCCCAGTATAAATGCCACTATTCCTCCAGTGAGCCAACTGGCAGCTACTTAGGTAATTATTTTCTGGAGCAAACAATGAAGGTGCAAGTTTAGGTTGAACTCCTCTGGGACTGATGTGGCTAGTGCCACTAGGAAGAAACACGAGGCAATTTAGAACTGTCTTGACTCCAAACCTTACTGGCCAGCCCTGTGCCTATGAGCAAATTTCTTCCTCTTTATTGCCTCAGTTTAATCTATATAAAGTGAAGTTAATATTTCATAACTATGTACTAATCTATACTTTATCTAGAACAGACCTGTCCAGATTATCTATTCTATTTATACAATACTGCTCTTTTTATATTTGGAGAAGGCTAATATCTAAGGAGCAATTCTAATAAAACAGCAGGGAAAATTGAGAGGCACTATCGATTGGAAAAAGAATCTTGTTGAAACAAGAACATATTAACATAAGAAAGAAAAGCTGTAGACATCTTAAATGGTTAAATGGGATCAATATTCAAACAGCAAAGTTCTCAGCCAACAGAATAAAATGTAAACAAATAATGGCAAAAATACCTACTTGGAGATCCAGAAGGAAAGATAAATTGAAAGAATAAAATCCATGGTTAAATATAGAGCATTGATTTAAAAAAAAAAAAACATGAACAACCATAAATGGGTCATAGAACTGATAGATTGAAAGAAGCTTTCCCATAAAAACTAAATGTTGAAATGAGAAAATTTTTTTAAATGTTGAGGGTAAGAAGTGGTAATGGTGAAGGCAAACAAAAGTCATAAAAATACAAACGTGGAACGTTTCCAGAAGCCAGTGGCTTCCCACCAGGCTGAAGAGATAGCTCAGCAGTTAAGAGTACTTGCTATTCTTACAGAGGACCTAGCGCTAGGTGCTTTGGCTCCCAGTACCCACATGGTGGGTCACAACTGTTTATAATACAGTGACTACTTTTGGCCTCTGAGCGATGCTCTGACTACCATGAATACAAGGCACATATGTGGTACACATGTATACATGCAGGCAAACATTCATACACGTGAAACAAAAATATTAAAAATTTACTATGCGGGGGGGGGGCTGGAGAGATGGCTCAGCAGTTAAGAGCACTGACTGCTCTTGCAGAGGACCCAGATTCGATTCCCAGCACCCACATGGTGGCTATGAACTGTCCTTAACTGCAGCTCCAGGGGAATCCGAAGCCGTCTTCTGACCTCCGCAGCATTGCATGACATGGGTGCACTCACATGCAGGCAATACTCATACATATAAAATAAAAATTCACTATAGGCAATGCCTCTCTTTTAAAGGAAACTTCTAAGGCAGTGACTTTGTGTGCAGGTCCAATGTGACCTGGTAATCACTACTGAAGAGAACTTTCCACATCAATTGTAGTGAAAAAACATGTGTGTCCCTGGGTGATAGCACCATGTGGCGGGTTTTTTCTCCATCCCTTCTGTAAGTCTCCCTGAGAGTAACAGTCATGGTTTCTGTCACCCTTAGAGATACCTTTATTAGCTTGCAAGGAACTCTTGAATAAATGCCTCATCTTTATACTTACCACTAGCTTATATTGATATATTTATATATTGATATATTGGCAGGAAAAAGACAGGATTGCTTTCTCTGTGCTACCTATTATTTTTCTAGAATATCAAACTCCATACTGGAGTTTTTTTGGGGGATCAGGGGTGGATAGCGTCATGTGCATGCTGGGTGACCTCCAACTTACTATGTAGCCAAGAATGACGAACTGATTTCCCTGCCTCCACCTTTTTAAGTGCTGGGATGGTGGGCATATGCCCTCATATGTGGTTTTATGTAGTGATGGGACTCAAATCCAGGCCTGGTAGGTGCTAGGCAAGTACTCTACCAACTGAGCCACATCCCACTCAGCACTGTGGATGCTTTCAGTTAGATGGCTCATTGTTGTGGAGGAGGGCCACCTCATATTCTGCCATATCTCCAGAATCTGCAGCACAGCATCTGACGCACAGCTCCAGGGTGAGGCAAGAGGACTGAAAAGAAAGGGAGACAGTGAACAGTGCACAGTCAGATCAGAGGAAAGCCGGATAGGTTTTCCTTTTTGTGTACAAAGGAAACAGCCAAACATAACCTAGAGCACTAAGCAGAGTGATAATGGAAGACAGGGAGTCATCCCCAACAGTCCTGGAGAAGACAAAAGGAAAGCCTTGAAGATCCACTGTCAATGCAGAAAAACAAACCATAGCTCTTACCTCAAAGCGAATAAGAGATAGTTTATTCTGGAGTCAAATATGAATGACCATGGCTCAGGAACACAGATTTAAATTGCCCTAAATTCCATGTTTAAACATAGTAACAGTTTCATGAAATATTTATAGTAACAGAACAAAAAGTCATAAATCAAGATACTTTTCAAATGCATTGATGCACACGTCAGGTGAGTGGGTTACAACAAACCAGGAAAGTCTCTTTCATCAGTTTCAGATGCTATCTGATGACATTCTTAGCATTTGAATTCATGGAAGCTAGAAGTGTATTTTTCCATTCCAAAGGATTTATTTAATAGTCACAAGTATGTTAAATCACAGAGACGAAGACAATAATGGCCATTTAGGGGCCAAAATGGTCCAAGATATTTTAGATCTAGACCTGCAACATTCTAACTCCCCACAATCACTGACAATTTAATAAGTCAATAAGACTTATAGAATGTTAGCCAGGTATGGTGGTGCATGCCTTTAATCCCAGCACTTGGGAGGCAGAGGCAGGCAGATCTCTGTGAGTTCAAGGCCAGCCTGGTCTACATAGCAAGTTCCAGGCCAGCTGCGGCTACAGGGAGACCCTGTAGGTGAAGCTTTGGGGGTTGGGGGAGACTTTAGTTAGCATCAAAGACATACCTGCTAACAATCAAAGTTTTAGAAGGGAGGCCTGCATCAGGTATAACAAGTGGACACCTGAGACAGTACACCTGCTTCCCCCTCTCACTGACTAGAGCACTGAATGGAGGACATGCAGGAAAAGGCTTTTTAATTTTTTGAGAATCTCATACATGAGTACGTATTTTCATCATTTCCACCCCTTCTTATCCCCACTTCAATTCCTCCCATACCCCCTCCACAACTCCCTCTCAATATCTTGACCTCTTTATTATCGGGCGTGTGTGTGTGTGTGTGTGTGTGTGTGTGTACGTGTACAACCTACTGAGTCCACTTAGTGGTGCTAGTATGTACATGTGTTTAGGGCTGACCAGTTGGGAATGCATGACCTATCAGGGAGCTCATCCCTGAAGAAAACTAATTCTCTCTCAGTAGTCATTATTTGCCTATAGCTCTTCATCTAGATATATGACCTTGTGAAATTTTCTCCATTCACTTTGGATGCCAGCTGGTGTTGTCATTATGCAGGTCTTGTTTAGGCAATCATAGTGTTGAGATTTCATGGATGCAGCTTTCCTGTGGTATCTGGAAGACACGGTCTAGCAGCAGGTTTCCTGATCCTCTGGCTGTTACAATCTTCCACCCTTCTTCTGAGATGTTCCCTGAGACTCAGGTGTAGGGGTTGCGTTTTAGGTGTATCCATTGGGGCAGGGCACCATGGTCACTTATTCTCTGCATTTTGATCAGTTGTGGCTCTCTGTAATCATCTCTGTGCAGAAAGAAGCTTAATAAGTGAGAGCTGCACTTATCTGTGGGTTGAAGGATAAGTTTTTAAAAATATTGTATTATTTTTTTATTTTATGTGTATGCATGTATTGCCTGCATGTACATAAGTGCACCCATGTCGTGCAATGCCTGTGGAGGACAGAAGAGGCCGTTGGCTCCCCTGGAATTGGAGTTATGGACAGTTGTTACCTGTCATGTGGGTGCTGGGATTTGAACCCAGGTCTTCTGCAAGAACAGTCAGTGTTCTTAACTGCTGAGCCATCTCTTCAGCCCTGAAGGATAAATTTTTAGAATAGTTAGAAATTGTATTGGGTTAGGAAAATGGTGATAGCAGGTCCTCTTCTAGGTCTGTGACCCCTCCAGACATGTGTTCTTGACTAGATTTACAGTACCAGGCATTAATTTCCTCCTGTTGAGCAGGCCTTAAATCCAATTAATTGTTAATCTCAAGCTAAAAGCGCCACTATTGCACCATTAGGGATATCATGCTGGGTCCATCATTGTTGTGGTTCACAGGCTTTACAGCTGGGTAGTACCATTGATTGCTTGCTTGCATAGCACCTTCCAATATTATAAGATCTGGTCCTAGGTGGGAGGAGGCTTCCAGTTCAGTTTCAGCTTGATTTCTACTTCTGTGCCTGAAGTGTGTGGTATCTTTAGCAATAGGGTCTTCCCTTCAAGTTCTCAGAGGCAACCAAGGGAAATGCAACAGCCTGTACTGTTTGAGGAGTCTCTGACTTCCTTGACGAACTCAAGGGATTCTAAGGTTTCGGGGGGGAGAGCACTATCACCCTATGTGGCATAACTTCATTAGAAATTCATACATACAACATATGCTCAAATTTTCAAGTAACATTTTCCAATAACACACATACATATGTATGAAGTATGCCTATAAACTAATGTTTATATATTTTTAAGCATTCTTGGCATTTTAGCCTTCCTCTATATTACCCTCCCTCACCATATTTGCCATTTCCCATATTTCTCTTCATATTTCCCATTTCCCCCTTTGATAGCACCTGTGTCCTACTAGCCCCCTCTCTGGAGCTCCTTCTCCCCACTTCCTCCATGGTTTCTTTCTACTTTCTTGGCTTCTGTGGTTACTTCAGGTTATGTATTTACTTCTCAAAATTCAGAGCTAGGATTCACAAATAAGAGAGAACATGCAGTGTTTGTCTTTCTGGGTCTGGATAACCTCACTTAGTATATACTAGTTTCTAGTTCCATCCATTTACCTACAAATTTCATAATTTCATTTTTCTTTACAGATACATAGAATTCCCTTGCATAACATACCATATCCATTCATAGGTTGAGTGTCCAGGCTGGGCCAGTAGAAGATTCCTCAGTTTTAATATCACGAACCTCAAAATTCCTCCACTGAATAAGTGAACCACACTCCCTGACTAGAAGTACTGAAGACACAGGATATGGGAAGTGACTTGTATGGGGTGTGCGCACTCTCTGGGCGCACTCCCAGAATGGCACGGCGGATCCGCAGGCTCCCCCGCCGAGGGTCTGGAGGAAAGCTGGTCTGGTCCCGCGGGCTTTTCCTGGCGGCTCGGGTCCCGTGTCTCTGGAAGCTTCTCTGCTGCAGGAGCGTTGTCCTGCCAAAATCCTGTCCCTTTTCTACCCATGTACTTTTCCTCAGGATGCGAGGTCCACTGGCCACCTGGACCTCGCGGGAGAAGTACGAAGACAGCAAAAGCTAGGATGTCCATAAGTCGGTCACGAGGGAGTGCTGCCCCCCGGAGAGGCTAGGTTGCAGGTAGTAAGCCACAGGACTCAAGACTTGGCTTAGTATGTGTTACAGCTTTATTAAGTGCCTCTGCTCTCAGTAATTCAGTAGCTCTGCGACCCAGCTCTCTGTGTCACAGCTTTCTGCGACCCAGCTCTCTATGTCACAGCTTTCTGCGACCTAGCTCTCTGTGTCACAGCTTTCTGCGACCTAGCTCTCTGTGTATTAAGAGAAAACTAGGATACTTATACCATGGGGGTAGTGGTAAAAGCTTTGGCTGTTAGATGCTTTGTGAGGCATTCTATTTACATATGGAAGTGGGTTTCTGCCAGACTGCTGTCTGCCTGGAGAAATCACACAGGAAGGCATGGTACCTTTCAGAGCCAAAGGCCATGTTTATGTTATGGCATTTGTGGCAGACACTTCAAAAGGAGAGACAGGAAAGATGCCAGGAAGACACCCTGCTATGAAAGGAGCCCTCATCACATGATCCCGAGCTGCATGAGCTGTCCGGTCGTGAAGGGACTTCTACTTTGCATAACAGAGGTCTCCAACAACTTGGACTCAGACTCATAGAAGTAAATATATTAAGGGAGAGTGTAGACCATATAGACTGCACAGGTTGAAAAGCCAGCAGGTGCAAATCTGCCTTGGGCAACAGCAGTCTGTAAGTGTGAATGACTGAGGCTTATACAGATTCTCACATGCTAGAACATATGACCAGAGCTTGTTGCCCTGCCCACCAGCAGGGAGGTAGAGACAAGTAGACATCCCCATCAGAGGACTGGAGAGATCTGTCCTACCTGTCCTTAGGGAGCAGCCTAGGACATCTACACAGCTGGGAAGACAGGCTGCGCTCATACTGCCAAGAGCCCATTCAGGTCCAACCAGGTTGGATGCCAGAGAAATAAAATGCTGCTGATGTCCCACCCACTGAGTATGGTGGGAGAAGCAGACCTGGCAGAGGAGGGGAATCCATACTCAACAAGGAAGGAATGTTGGCTGGAGTACTATTATGTTTCCTTTGGATTCTTATTTTACTGTCCATTGGGCTTAGTTTGCTTTTATGGCTGTCCCTTCTTTCCCTGCATGCATTTTGCTATGTTCTCTCTCCTTATTACTGTATGTATCCCATATATTTTATCCCATGTATTTCCACTTATTACTTTTTAAAAAAATGTTTGGTTTATTAGTATTTGCAAAAAAACTACAGCATACGGAAGCATTCAAAAAATGAGGAACAAGCTTGATTTAAAAACTCAGATTTCCAGATTTCCTTTTTTTTTTTTTCAACTGGAGAAGCCATCTTCTAGTGATTCAACAAAATGACAAACATAAAGGGAAGAGAAGAGATACCCACTATATGTCCTCTAGGCCTTTTAGAAAAGACAGAGTTGCTCTTTTGGTCACATCTCTGCGAATTTAAAAGAAGGGTGATATTGTAAACATTAAGGGGATGGGTCATGTTCAAAAGGAATGCCCTGGGGCTAGAGAGATGGCTCTATGGTTAAGAGCACTGCTTGCTCTTGCAGAGGACCTGGGTTCAATTCCCAGCACCCACATGGCCATAGCAGCTAACAGCTGATCATAACTCCAGTTCCAGGAAATCTTCTGACCTCAGTGGACATTTCAAGATGGTGGGGGGGGGCACTTACATACATTCAGGCAATAGATTCAAATTCATGAAATAAAATAAAACAGACAGTCATTAGCCACCATGTGGGTGCTGAGAATCAAACCTGAGCCCTCTGCAAGATCAGCCAAGTGCTCTTAACCACTGAGCCATCCCTCCAGCCCATAAAATATTTTTTAAAAAGGAGTGCCCCATAACTGTTACCTTGGCAAAACCTGGCAAGTCTACATCACCCAGTATGCTGTTGGCACTGTTGTAAATGAGCAAGTTAAGAGCAAGATTCTTTCCAAAAACATTTATGTGGGTATTTAGCATACTAAACACTGTAGGAGCTGAGACAGCTTTGTGAACCGGGTGAAGGAAAATGATCAGAAGAAAAGGAAGACAGAGAAAGGAACCTGAGTTCAACTGAAGCTCCAGCCTGCCCCACCCAGAGAAGCATACTTTGTGAGTACTAAGGGAAAGAAACGGGGGCTGCTGGAGCCCACTCCCTGTGAATTCATGGCTTAATGTACAAGAAGAAATAAAAGACTTACACTGTCAAAAAAAAATTCAGATTTCCCTGTAAGGTAAATTCTCTCATGAAATCACATGTAGAGACATATAAAGACTTATTTTGCATTTAAAATGTGTTATATTGAGAGCTAGGATTGAAAGAACTTACATGACGTGTACTATATGAACTATATAAACTCCTTAGCATGCCTTTTAAAAATAACTTCCCTTGGTCCTTTCTAAATACTATAGTATGCCTATACTTGCATTTGTTTACATGTATACACATATACATTATATGCTAGGATATGCATATGAGAAAGAACATGCAGTTCTTTTACTTTCTGGGATTAGGTGACCTCCCTTAACATTATAGGTTCTAGGGCTCACCTATTTTCCTGTGAATTTTGTGATTTCATTTTTCTTTAAAGCCTGATAATATTGTATTTTGTATATGTCCCAAATTTTCATTATCCATTCATCTGCTGATAGACAATTAGGTTGGTTTCTATTTCCTTGCTATCATGAATAAACAGAGCAGCAATAACATGAGGGGGCCAATATCTCTATGATAAGGTATGGAGCTCTCTGGGCATATGCCCAGAAGTGAAATAGTTGGACTAGATAGTAGCTCTCCAGTCATTTCTGTCTGCCATTATCTTTTATTCTGGGAAAACTGGATATTCATGAGTAGAAGATTAAAATAAGAACCCAACTCATCCTTTGTAAAAATCAACTCAAAATGGATGGAAGACCTTAATGTAAGCCCTAAAACTTTGAAATTGCTTAGAAGAAAACACTAAATTGTAGGCATAGGCAAGGACTTCCTAAATAGGACTCCAGCAGGACAGGACATAACAGCAAGAACTGACAAAGAAGATTGAATCAAATCCAAATGCTTCTGCACTATGAGGGGAATAATTATCTGAGTGAAAAAAGTAGCACAGAGCATGGGAGAATCATCTCTTCCAGTTACTCACTAGACTAGGGATGGATAACAAAATACATAAATAACCCACAAAATTAAACACCAAAAGAAAAAATCATCTAGTCAATAAATAGGCAAATGATTTGAATGGACCCTTCTCCAGAGAAGTACAAATGGTCAATAAATATGTTTTTAAAATGCTCAACATCCTTAGTCATGAAAGAAGTACAAATAAAAACTACAATGAAAATTATCAGAAAATAATTAAAAAATGAGAGTTCATCTCACCCCAGTCAGAATGGTTTTCAAGAAAAGAACAGCAAATGGTATCAAGGATGCTGAGGAAAGGTAACCAGTACAATGTTAATTGGGAGTAAACTAGAGTAGCCACTGTGGAAATTGGTGTGGAAGTTCTTCAAAAAACTAAAGATAAAACTACTAAATAACTCCCTGAATATACGTCCAAAGTAACTAAACTGACCATACAATGGAGATGCTTGTATACCCGTGTTCATTATGACACTATTCAGAATAATTAAGCTATGGAATCAGCCTACATGACCATCATCAAATGAATTTATAAAGATAATTTGGTATATTTACATAATAAAACATTATAGTCACAGAAAAGAATGAAATTATGTCATTTACAAGAAGAAGGATGAGGCACCCATGCCTAGCTGTCCCTGAGGAAAGGACTGTGGAAATGGAATACTCAGTTCATTTCAACAAATACTTTATATACTTTAATTGTATTATGTATATAAATATTATCATAATTAAATATTGATGAAAATCACAATTGTTTCATATATTATTCTCCCAGTAATTTATATTTTAATTGTGTCTATAGGGTTTTGACAAAGAGAAATTTCAGTTTTTATATTTAGACTTACCAATCTTTTTTTCGTGTTTTTATGTTATGAAAAAATGGTCTTATTCACTATTCAACCACTCACCTAGTTTTCATATCTTATGCTACTTATAAAAATTTCTTAATCCATTTGGAATTGATTTTGCATATGACTATACCATATGACTCTAAATGACCATTTCCTTTATTTATTAATCAGATTTTTCAAGACCACTTATTATGCCATCAATCAAGTATTCCAGTATTCACTGGACATGTTAACATAACAAGGACATCTCAAAATATATAATGCTTCTAACATGATAAAAAATTGTTTCTGAAGGGCAGAGGAGGAAGTATGGGGAGAGATAAGCAACACTAAAGGCCTTTATAAAAAGCCATAGGGAAACCTAAAGAAGCTTCCTAAAGTATATACATATACATCTTTAAAAGAGATTAAAATAAGTTATCCTATAACAGAGGGACATTGTCCTTTCTAGACATTATAAGCTAATGAAAAGATTTTTAAAAACCCTCAATGTCAGGAATGGACTCCCTCTCTAGAAGCTGTTGAGTGCAGGTCCCAGCCCCTTAGCCAGCATTGGTCATTCCCTATTGGTTGCCCATTAGAACTGGATGATAAGACCCTATTGCTGAAGACACTACACACATGAGCTATAGAACAAGGAGAAATTAATCTTATGCTGACTTCAGAGCCTCATCTCCACTGGCTAGTGTTCATAGTGTTAGAAGGTGCTATGCATGCTACCAGAAGGAAAAGAATAATCATCAACCTTCCCCAGCTATAAAACTGTGAACTATAATAACAACCAGCCTGGCAAGATACATCCACTGGTACAATAGTGGCACAAATATTATGGGAGTGACCAGTCACTCTTTACTTGCCTTTAAGGTCCACTTCCTAGGATGAAGCCCATACCATTGATATCAAGCTTAGAAATCTGAAGCTAGACAGGTCATAGGACATAGGGGAGACCCTAATACTAGATTTCTAATAAATGGTTAAACTGTTGTTTAATGATTTGTTATACCCATAGATTATTGCAATGCACAATTCTCATCAGAGAAACTTCCTATGCAACAGATGGGGTTAAACACAGAAACTCACAACTGGCCAATGTGCATAGAAAAGAGGCAACAAAATGCTTATCCCTGAATAGGGCACCTACATCAAACTTCTGCTTCCCAAGGGTCAGGAATCATTTTGGGAAGCAGAGTTTTCCAGAAGCTGGTCGGTTACTCATATGAACTCACAGCAATGGTGACAGCATACACAAGTCCCATGTAACCTCAAAGCAGGC
This sequence comes from Nannospalax galili, assembly GCF_000622305.1. Lineage (NCBI taxonomy): Eukaryota > Metazoa > Chordata > Mammalia > Rodentia > Spalacidae > Nannospalax > Nannospalax galili. Next base: position 2,076,828 of record NW_008336848.1, on the reverse strand, counting down.
TAAATTTTTAGCATAGACATGAGGAAGTGGGTGGGATGCTCCAACCCCACCTCAGGAAATTGTGACAATAGTTGACTGCTAAGAGGGGCAGAGAGAGTCTCTTTTAAGCATGGGATTCTTGGTAGGTTAGCCAGGCTCCAGTGGATGGACCCATACTGAAGGACATTTGGAGACACAAATTAGACTCTATATAGGCCTTATTATATATATATAATAGAATACATTAAACTCGGCAAGGAGCAATCGGGGAGGTGTGGACAGGGGAAGGGATCTAAATACCATCAAATTACATTGTATGAAAATCAATTAAATTTTTTTTTATTCTAACATGAATTATTGAGCAACTTTCTAGTTCTTTTCCATAGAGTCATTCGGGGTTTCAAGTCAACAAAATCTACACCTCATTTAGAATGTACTTTGTAAGCTCTCAGGAGGAGTTATCACAGCCATAAGGTGTGCTAAGCATGGAAAGCCATACCCACATGGGAGATTTCCTGAGCATAACCCCAAAACAATTTTCATCACCGTGCTTAAATGCCATTGGTGTAAACAGCAGGGAAAACGGAACTGTATTCTGCCTTTGAAGAGAAGAACAATGAACATTGGCATTTCATTATAATCAGTTTTGCTATACTTCTGTCCTCTGTTCACTGTTTTTTACATTGCTTTTGATGCTACTATGTGTGTGTGTGATGTTTCCTGAAGGATAAGCTCCTCTTAGGGAAGTATACAAATCTTTAATGTATATCTCTACAACTTCTTACCTCTGTAGCACTCCATGTAAACACCAGTGAAATGAAAATACATAGTTTTCTTCAGCACTCTTGTCCTTTACTGGCCAATACCTTCCACATGGATAGGCACCATTCTCATTTCGACCATGTAGATGCTTTTGTTTTTGTTTTGTTTTGCTGTGTGGTGTATTGAACCTAGGACTTCACATATCTTCTGTCTAGTTTTGAAATTCATATAAATGGAATTCTATGTGCAGAACTTTGCCTCTATGTTATTCTCCTCAACATTATGTTTGGGTTTGCATGGATTTGTATTTTTGTTTTCTCATTCCTATTCAACATATTCCCTTGTATGAAGGCATCACAATGCATTTACTCTGTTTTTGATTAAGTATTTGAGTTATTTCTAATTTTGAGCTATTACAGATAAAATGCTGTGAAAATTCTTGCACATATTTTTTGTAGATCTATGTCTATATGTCCCCATTTCCAAGGCTTATAGTCTCAGAAGTGAAATTCTAGGATATGGACTACAGTTACATTTAATTTAAGATCTACCAATTTATATTCCCATGAACAATTTAAGAGGTTTTTAGTTCCTTGCTAACACAGTACATTCATCCATTTTAAATGTTTTCATTTGATTATAATTTTAAATGTTTAAAAAGTAGCAAGAGTTATCTGGACATCCAGGAACTGGAATGCATGCACTTCCACCCAAAACTCTGCAACTAGATGTGGTCTGGTACTCATAGCTCTTGCAGAACAGAATACTCTTTCAGACTACCATCAACAGACAAGATCACTGTAAGATCATAATAAAGTGAGAAAACCCAAGACAATTTCATAACTTTGCTCAAGCAGCCACAAAATGTCAAACGTCTTCTTTTATGGCCAATATAAGCAACTACTATTACTGCAACTTTATCCTCACTCTAGGCTGCTCTCTGTATGAATAAGCTAAGGGAACAATTGTTCATACAAGTAGTCATCAAGGAAATGCAGATCAAAACCACCCTGAAATATCATCTCACACCTGTTGGAATCTATCATAAAGATTAAAAAATAGATACTGGCAAGGATGCAGAGGCAGGGAAGGGGCATTCCTAAATTGTTGGTGGGAATTCAAATTAATACAGCAATTATGGAAAACAGTATAAAGCTTTCTATACATACTAGAACTATTTTTCCAGACATGGCAAGACTGCTGCACTCAAGAGCTCACAGCACCTGTGGTTGCCTGCATAAGACTTGCACAATATCATTCTAGTCCACACTCTAGAATGGAGGGGAAAGGGGTTCATCAGCCCCCATCCCTAACTGAGAAGCTAGTGGCAGTTGACAGCTTCTTAGCCCTTTATACTAACCATGTAACCTCATACTTAAATCCTTCTCAACAATTCTTTCATACCCATTTGTTGTTTCTTTTTTAATTCAGTTCCCTAAATAAGAGCTGAATCCAAATAATATACATGGAATATTGTAGCAAATTAAAATTATCTCTGTACATACTTTAGATTTTTATTTATTTTTTATTTTATTTGTATGAGTGTTTTGTCTGCACATTTGTGAGTATACCACATGCATGCAATGCCTGTGGAGACCAGAAGAGAGTGTTGGATCCCTCTGGAACTGGAGTTACAGACAGTTGTCAGATGCCACATGGGAACTGGGAACTGAACCCCAGTTTTCTGCAAGAGTAGCCATTTCTGTAGCCTCTGTATACATATGCTTAATTAGCAAGCTTTTTTCTGTTGCAAGTATCAAGTCAACTTTGTCCCTGCTTTTACTTTCATGTTCAACAAAGCTTGGAAACACACTAATTAAGGATAAGAGTGTCAAAGGAGAATAGCCATTTGGTCCTTGTCTTCCAAGGTCAGCCAGGACCCAGGGGACCACAAGACCTCTCTGATAAGTCCTCTTCACGAAGGATGCCTCAAAACCTCTGGAGATCTGGTTCTAACTAATGCACACCCACCCGTACACCATACCTGAGAGTTAGAAATAACATTTAGCTTTTAGTGAGGGCCTTGGCACTTTATCAAAATGACCTTGAAGTGAGATCATCTTTGTAAACAAGAAAAAGCAGAAAAGTACAGAGAGCCAAATACCTTTATATGTCAACCCTGTAATTTGCAGTTTTAGATGACAGAAAATATTCATTCCCCTCATTCTAGCCAGGATAGAGAGGAGTGTGTAGCCCCAAAGTAGGTCAGAAAAGTCCTTTTTTTCTCCCTCTGATTCTGTCCTCAAATCTATCAAGGATTCCCAGTGGGACCCACTTAAAAAACAAAAAGAACTCTTGACTCCTCTAATTCTCAGCAAGGTTCATGATGTAGATTGCTTCTTGTTCTCTTTTCAACATGGGCCAATCATTCCCTTTTGAAATGTCCCATCTCTCAACATTTATAGCATTTTATTTATTCTCCTCTATGGAATCATCTTTCTGTCCCTCTAACTCCAAATCTTCTGTAACTTTTTCATTGTGTCTGACCATCAATAACTTAAAAAGTGTAATCTTAGCATCCCTTATCCCAAGGGCTGTTCTAGATCTAATCATAAATAATTTCTCATCTGATCATTTAGTCTGTCTAGGAACTCCTTTTTCTCCCTGTTGTACATTAAAGACTTCATTCATATTCTGGAACCAGAATGTTATTTCTTTAATCCTTCTTATGATTGAATTTTGAAGATCCTTCATGTGGCCTTGATGGATCTCCCTGTTATTAGCCCATTCAAGTTGTTGGTTGGGGAATATTTTTATATGTTGTAATGATATCTTGTCTGGGTGGATGTTTTCTTTCCCAGGCTTCCATGGTAGCCCTTCTTGTTATCCTCTGCTCTTTACCAGAGAAGATATTACTCAATGTTGACATCAGCTAGGACCAAGTATAGAATTGGGGCCCAAGGATTTGGATTTTCTATCAGAGGCCTCCAAGTCCTTTGTAAATTTCAAACCTCTGAACTGGTAAGGGGGGAACATTGACAAATTCTATCCTTCCCCTGTGCAGGGGAACCTTCCTAAGTGGAAACATTGATTGAGGAGGTTCCTTTGTTGAGATGTGAACGTTTATGGTATCGTTCAAGTTTCATTCTGAATTTGGGGATTGAGGGACAGAGAGGAGCCAGGGCTGTAGCTGTAGCTGCCGTTCAGGTATTGGGGCTCCTGTCACAAAAGGAGGAAGGTAATCAAAAGGATCTCATTTAGAAGGTGGGCTCTCCTCCTATTTATTTTGCTGCTGTTGTCGTTTCAGAGAAAAGAGGCTCATAGGACCTTTTCTCCAGCAAAGAGCATAATTTATCTCCTGACTTACAGGACTTTTATCATTAATATAGCCTATGAGAGGTTGATATACGCAATATTCATCTGCTGTTTCTTTTTCCCTTTTGTTCAGAGTATACTCCCAAATATTGGAGCATGTGCCCCAGAGGACTATTTGGGGGAATTTTATTCTTAATGTTCTAGCATCTTTTATCCTTCCTTTTACTTGTTTTCCATTCCAATCCTGTGTTTGTGATGTCTTGATCAGAGGCTCAAGCCATTCCTTTCCTCTTGTGAAAAGCCTCAGAAAGCACCAAAGCACCATAGAAGTCCTTTTTAGCTGCTGGGGGTAGGGTGGGATAGACATTCAAATGGAGTCTGTGTGGACCCCCTTATGCTATACGAAGCTATCCTCCAGATCAGCCCTGTTAGGTTCCATGCAGAGGCTTCTTGCATTTTACCAGAATTTCTTTCTCTCTCTCTAGTTAGGTCCCTCACAGGAGACTAAAACTGTGGATTGGGAGTCTACACTTGCTTCACATTTGATTATGCATCTCAATCATATTCACATAAACTCCAGGATGTCCTGACCATCAGAATGTATTAAGGCTTTATTTTTTTTCTATTGATTTGGGAACTGTCTTCCCAGAACCTCAGCATTCACTCTAATGGAGTGTCTAGGGGAATACGGAAGGAAAATCCTCATTGCTCCCTTTCTCAGTCCTCCCTGGTGTTATCCAACCCTCCTGCACTGGAGGTTTCTTATATTCCTCCTGGCCATTTTGTTTCCTGTTTTTGGAATAGACTTGTGACTGAGTAATCGCAATCATATTCTCTGAAAATTTCCCAACATCAAGGCAGTGTTTTATAGTCCAATTTTCTTTCCTTGGTTCATGCAGTTACCTGGTTTCTGTGGTTCTTGTTTGGGACCCTTATCTCTACATTGCCAGTTTTTTTTGGAGGGGGATTGTCTGTCAGTTCTAGAACTAAGAGTGGCTCCACATTCAGGGTCACCACAACAAGGCAGTGGGGTGCACCTCCCAGGATGGGAATCAGTTCCCCAAACCCCCAGTCATGGGAAGAGTGACCCATGTTGAGTGACAAACTATTAGAAATGTGCCTGGAGTCAAGAAAATGGCCATACAATCCAAAATATTTTGGCAACGGACTGTTTTACTTCTGCCTAAGGGTCCACAACTGTACTTAGGCAAGCACACCCAATGGGGCTGCCATCAGGTTATTATTTCTACACAAAGGGGTACTGTTCCTCGTTCTAAGTGGTCAGAACTTGGCCTTAAAGTCTTACATGACTGACTAGTTTGAAGCAAGGGAGTCAATTTGCAGAATGTAACTTTTAGCAGAGATGCAAACTTGAGCACATATTTTGATTTCAAGAAGTGCTGACCCTGGAGGAATTTAACTTTCTGCCAAGCGGCATTTTTTTTTTTTTACAATTTTTTAAAAGGAGTTTTGTCTTATTTAACCCTTTGATTAAAAATATATTTTGTTTACATTTCCCACAATGATCAAAATACATTGTATGGCATTCTCAAATAATTAATAAGAATATTATATATTTTTAAATTGAGAATAAAACAACCATATGATCATGCAATTCCACTACTAAGTTTATATACCCCAAAAGAAATGAAAATCAGCATGTCAAAGAGACACATACATGCCCATTTACCAGAGTACTATTTACAATATCCAAGATACAGAATCAATTGAAGTGTCTATCAATAGATGAACTGATGGATATATGTAGTATATATGCACGAGGGAATGTTATTCAGCCACAAAAAGATGAAAGCTTGTCATTTATGGCAATGTGGATATAACTAGAGGACATAATGTTTCCTGAACAAATCATGTAAGAAGGACAAATGACACGCCATCACTCATCTGTGGAGGCCAAGTGAGTTGGTTACATAGAAGCAGGAACTAGGAGACAGGTCACTGGAGTTTAAGAAGGGGATAGGAGTGTGAGAACAGTGGAAGGAGGAGTGGGCATCAAAATGCAGGCAGAAGGGAGGAAGCAGTTCTACTGCCCTACAGCACAATAGCACAACTCCATTCCACATAATTATACATTTTGAAATGATTAGAGGAAAGGAGTTTGAGAGCTTTTAACACTTTTAAAATGTTAATATTTGAGGAGATGGAAATGCTAATTACCTTATTTTATAATTACACACTGCATAAATGTATCAGAGTACTTTGCTGTACCCCATAAATAAGTAAAAATGTTATATGAAAGTTTAAATTAAGGTTATTCCAGGTCAGGGAATGCATCTGGTAGAATGTTTGCCTAGCATATGCAAGCCCCTAGACACAATTCCCTACTACCGAGAAAAACCCACTTCAGTCAAACATATAATTTTGAGATGGCTCAGTGGTTAAGAGCATTGGCTGCTCTTGCAGAGGACCTGGGTTCGATTCTCAGCACCCACATGGAAGCTAACAGCCACCTACTAACTCCAGTTCCAGAGGAATCCAATGCTCTCCTCTGATGTCCATGGGCATTGCATGGCATGAGTGCACTTACATACAGGCAGGCAATACATAAATACACATAAAGTAAAAAAATAAAATAAAATATAAAGTATACCGATAGATAACTTTTTAAAAGGATGCCTAATTACAGAATCCCTGTCTTTTAACAGTATACAATCATGAATCAATTCTCATTTCCTTGAACTCTCCAAATTTACTGAGTAAATTTTAATAAGCTTAACAAATTTTGTTGCCTAACTGTAATTCCCCATAGATAGCAGTCTTCCTTTCTGGACAAATAACAAACAACTTGTTCAATTATAAGTGTTTCCCTGATGGACTTTGGTTAGAGGACATTGAAAGCATTAATAAATACAAGGGAAACAGGACACTTTCACGCTCCTTAAAAATGGGATTTTTGCCAATGGTGGCACACACCTTTAATCCCAGCACTCAGGAGGCAGAGGCAGGTGGCTATCTGTAAGATCTAGGTCAGCCTGGACTACATAGTGAGCTCCAGGCCACCTGGGACTACTGGGATACCCTGTTTCAAAACCTTACCCCTCCCTGCAAAAAAACTTATTCTAAAAAAAAGAATTTTTAGAATAATCCTAATAAAAATAAAGTGAGGTCATAACCATATTATAAAGAAAAAGGGAGCTGAGTATGGTGGTATATGCCTTTAACCCCAGCAGTTGGGAGGCAGAAGCAAACAAATCTCTGTGCATTCAAGATCAGCCTAGTCTACATAGTTCTAAGGCAGCCAGGAACACACAGTGAGGCCATGTCCAAAAAACAAACAAACAAAATGGAGACACAATTACAAATACAGTCAGCATTTTTTAATGTTAAGATCAAATTATTAATTTTATTAGCATAAATTTGAAACATGAGTAAAATAAATAACAGTAAGTAATAAATAAAGAATGAAATACCAAAACTGACTCAAGGAAAGATAGAAAATCTGCACTGGTAAACATTAGAATGGGTGAATTATTAATAAAAAAGTTTTTCCCCTTGTTTGCAGGAAGGAAGAAGTATTAGGAAGTTTTATACAGTTTTATGAAATTTTTATTCAACCAATAAAATACATGTAGGTCTCTGTCTTATATGTATTAATTTAAAGATTGGGAAAATGTAAGTGAACAAAGCTATTATATTTTATAAGGTTATTGAATGAAAAACCACTAAAAGACAAATGCAAAAATAGTGTAAGCCAATATTATGATAAAGAAGTTAAATATAAAAAGAATCGAAAGGATGTATGTGGACACAAGCTCACAACTCTCATCTCATAGGAGATAAAAGATAAATTTATTCTGAATCCAAATATGAGTGACCATGGCCCAGGAATAGATTCAGATTACTCCAAATTCTATGTTCCAATGTGGTAGCAGTTTCATGAAGTTTTTGTGGTAACGGAACAAAAAAAGCCGTAAATAAAGACACTTTTCAAATATATTGGTGGAGACAACAGAGGTGGATTATAGCAAAGCGGGGAGAATTCTACTGTCAGCCTTAGATGCTATCTGACAGGCTTTTTAGCCCCCGGGTTGGTGGAAACTGGCAGTCTGTAAGTTAATACATTATTCCGAAGGGTTTTCATCTTAGTCACAGAATGTTAAAGCAGAAATAGAATTAAGCAGGGAGTGGCTATTTAGGGGGCTAAAGATGACCCAAGAAAATGGTATTTAGGCTCTAGATCTGCAACATTCCAAACTCTCTACAGCCTCTGAAGTTCTCATCAGATGATCAGCCTTCCCACAAGGTTCAGTTTCAAGATGCAGTTTTCTGGAAACTTTCATTCAAATGCATAATGATCAGTCCATGCTAATGAACAAAATATCTGTCAAGAATGGTGTTTTCAACAATAGTTTAATATGTAGCATTACAAGTTTTGGGAGAGAATTCACAAATAGCCATTTGATAATTGATACCTATTTGTGATTGTAAAAGTTCTAGCTAAAAAGACAGGAATGGGGCTAGAAAGATAGCTCCGTGGTTAAGAGCACTGACTGCTCTTGCAGAGGAAGGACCCAGTTCAATTACCAGCACCTACATGTCTGTTAACAACTGTCCATAGCTCCAGTTCCAGGGGATCTAACACCCTTGTCTGTCCTCCATGGGCACAGTATGACACAGATGCACTTACATACATGGAGGCATGACATTCATAAGCATAAAGTAAAAATAAATGAATAAATTAAAAAAAATAAAAAGACAGGAATGCTGGTGTATACCTGTAATCCTAGCACTTGAGAGACTGAGGCAGGAGAACCTTAAGTTCGAGACCAGCCTGAATGAGATACATAGCAAGACAGCAAGGACTAGGGGAGAGGGGAAGTTCTTTAGATGAGAATTCAAACCTGCCAATGGGTATTTATAAAGAACATATACCACAGGTGGGGAAACCTTAGAAAGAGTTTCACTAAATTCTGAAACAGGAAAGGAGTTCCTACTCTCACTACGTTGTTGACTTGTATTTGACCAACATAATAAAATTGCAAGAATCCAGTAAATTTGTGTCAGCTGCTCAGTACTTAATATTCCTACTTCTTGTTCCAAAGATCACTAAAAGAAAGACAAATGTACATACACAAAAAACTTATCTTTCATAAAATAGAAAATAAATTATCTGCAAGCTAGCATCTAAGAGGCATACAAAGCAACAGCTAACAGTAGAAGAAGGGCAGGGAGCTAGAGGGGCAAGGGCATGAGGAAGAACAGATGACAAGCCATCTGCTGCAGATGTGATAAGTCTATAAATATTCATTGCCAAGTAGGCAGATATCCATAGCTGTCATATTTCATTGTGAATAGTCATTCTCTCTCTATTGTAGTGCTTTCTTCAGTTAGCAGATACCAATGTCATTCCCATCTTTCATTCATATTCATATCCTTTCTCAGAATAATGTTCTATTTTGATGTAAGTTATCACTTTATAACTTTTTAAGTGGTAAATAAGATATACTTACCAGTATTACAAATACACAAGCATATTTTGTCTATTGTCTTGTGTGTATTTTGTATGCATCATCATTTATTATAAGAGCATTCAGGACACAGATAAGCACTAAGAAAGATGCTCTGAGTGTGTCATAATAACGTACCATAGATTGGGTGGCTTAAGCAACAGAAATGTATTTCCCTGCAGTTCTAGGGGCTGGAAGTCCAAGATCAAAGTGTAGGCAGGATTGGCTTTTCTTGAGGTCTCTGTCTTTAGCTTACAGCTGGCTACCTTTGTGTCCTCCAATGGCCTGTTTCTCTGTAGATACATGATTCTGGTATCTCTCCTTGCATGCAAATTTCTGCTGTTTAAGTAACCCAATATAGCTGGAGTACTGATAATCACTTCCCTGAAAGACCCTGTCTCCAAATGCTCCTCCATTATGAGGCACTGGGGTTAAAACTTTAACATATAGGTTTGGCAGGACACAATTTGGTCAACAAATAATCTTGTTGACTAAAATTACCTAGAGGAAGCTGAAGGGAAAAGAGGAAGAAGTTCCAAGCTACCTCACTTGGTACTCAGAAAACAGCAGCTATTTCTTGAACAAAGTGTAACTTGTGGGTATAATATAAAATTTTAATTATAAAATCAGTCACTAGAATAAAAATATCACAAGAAGTACAATTTTAAGGAAGAAGACTATAATGAAAATTTATACGAGTGCAATCATCTCACATGCATTTAATTTTGCATGTCAACTCTGTTTTACTCTGCTTCTATTGCTAAATATAACTGGAGTTCACCCTGGTTCATTTGCTAACGTTTCCCTGATCATTTGGTTCTCTGGAACAAACTTCCGTAAGTCCTAATGTAAACAATAGTCCCATGAGTCCTTGAACTTGAAGAACCAAATCTGAAGTCTTGACACTTGAAGAACAATTTGTATTGGATTTTAAATCTTTAGTTCAAACACCCTTATGTGTAAGATAGATGACATTCCATTTCCATTTGTGTTGACTCTAGCTGTGCCAACTTGGCATTCATTTCTCTAGAAATGACACAGTGTTCTTGGCAGATTACCCACTTGTGACTAGTGTTATCCAAATGTGTCTAGTGTTTGCAGGATATATACAGATAGAGCTAGTGACTCTTGTTACTAGTCTTGATGCTGATAATTCTAGGGCATTTTCTCAGATCTTGGATGAACTGTTTAGCATATGGGCTGAAATCTTACATTTCAGTGTTTGTTCTCCATTCCTTTGGTTTTCCCCTGATTGAAGGATCTTCCTTTATTCAAATATTTTTGTCATTTCCCTTTCATTTAAACTTTCACTTAATTTCTGTTTTTAAAGTTATTTTTTTGCTTTATTTTTCCCCTTTCATTTTCTTCACTTTTCCTGTGGATATATTCTCTGTTTCTGTGCTTTCTGTGATTGCCTCTTTTCCTTGTGTGCCTTGTAATTTTGTTTTTGCTAGTAAAATGATTTTTCCTCTAATTTATTCCATGATTTTCTTCCATGTGTTTTACACACAACCACTTCATATCATGTGTTCTCTACCATCACCTCCTTTAGTTGGCCATCCTATTGGCTTTCGGCCATGTTTCCTGAAGTCTTGTTTATAGTCTTATTTTCTTCCTTCTTAGATTCAATTATGTCATGAACTTATTTACCTTTTATTCATGTTGGAATATGATGTTACAACCATCCTTTGCTTTGGAACAATATTTTTCTAGTGAGAGTTAATCTTTAGGGAGGTTTTCTGTTTTAGTTGAGGACATTTTTCACCCTTTTCTTCTCTAAAGTGTCTTTTTTTTGTATGCTCTAATTACATAATTGCTTTGTAATGGTATTGAAATCAGTTGTTATTTTCTCAATGAGAAGAATTGTACAGGTGAGAGGCTGGTTACTCTTCCAGGCTATCAGCTTAGAGCTCCCTTCCCTCTCCTTCCCTCTCCTATAGCATGTGTCACCCCTGGTGCCAGGCTTCACCTGAATTTCAGATCTCACTTGTCACAAATGCTCTATCACTTCTATACCCCTATAGTTCTTTCACAACCCTCAGTGAAGGAATCACCTTCACCAGCAAATCCCACTCCTAACAGCTACTCAAAACAGGCCTTTCTTTTAAAAGTGCTGTTTCTGTGCTAATATTGGAACAAAAAAGAGAATATCAGCATAGTCCCAGCACAAAAATGACATCCCAAACTGCATAGGATTTAACATATATGACAGAATGCATGAAATTCTGTGGTGAAGGGACTGTCAGGGGACATGGATGAGGAAGGGTGTCTAAATTTGATTAAGATCTATTACATGAAATGCACAGAAACCTAATAAAAACATTTTAAAGTGCTGTTTCTTTGAACTTGTCCTCTCAGATGCCTCCTCACCTAAACACAGTCTAAACCTCTGTCTCTTAGTCTCCACTGCACTTCCAGTCAATTATAGCTCTCACTCAGGATGGGAGCTCATTCTTCTGGGAGTGAATATTTGCTATTAATTTCTGGTAGCAACCATCCCCAAAACACTGCTGGGCATCTTTTTCTTAGATACAATCATATCCTTGCTGTGCTTCCTGCACCCAAACTGAGTTTAAGACAGACAGGCATGCGTGTGTGTGTGTGTGTGTGTGTGTGTGTGTGTGTGTGTGTGTGTGTGTGCATGCACACACACACCTGCATGTGAGGTCCTTGGGACTTCATTTCACTATTCTATATACTTTTCAGTAATGTGTGTGTGTCTTTTAAAATAATTGTTTATAATGAGCAATTTTATTTCCTTAACATCTGGTTCAGGGCAGATGAATATCAATTTACTCCAACCTGCGTTGTTTGCATGCATCTCCACATCTCTTTCACAGAACTCACACTAATCATCATCACAGTAATGCCCATTCCTAACCCTTGCAGGTATGCCAGACTTCAAAGAACTGGTCTGAGGCATCTTTGTGATGCTTCAGTCGTCTTTGGTTCTTTGTTTGAATGGAGAATAGCACAGTGAAGGCTGCCACTAGTGAATGACTCCTGGACTACCTAAGAATGAATGGTCTTTTCCACCTAGCTTTCTAGCTATCTACTGCCAAGTAGAAATTATGAACACAAATATATAGTATATACATACATAAATATATATATCACTCACTGTTCTATTTCTTTATAAACACAGAGCAACAAGGCAACGGTAAAAGTATAATACATTGTAAAAGCCATTTCCTGGCACAGGGTTAGTATCAGTAACAGCCATCATCTTCTTGGTGGGTTCCTCCTCAGTGTTTCATGTTCATGTGCTTGACTTACTTGGTTCACCCGCAGCACTTCTAATATTCAGTCCCTGAAACCCTTTGTAGTTCCCAACTTCCAACTGCAGCCTCCAGAACCCTCATTCTAGCCTCCAGAACCCTTATTTTTTTTTTTTTTTTTTTTTGGACATAGGGCTCACCGTGTATTCCTGGATGGCTTGGAACTCACTATGTAGACCATAGGCTGACCTAGAACTCATAGAGATTCACCTGCCTCTGCCCTCTGCCTCCCCAGTGCTGGGGATAAAAGGTATACATTACCATGCACAGCCTTAGAACCCTCACTTTAAACCGCCACTGTATCCCAGTGGTAACAAATTTGTTATGAGAGTCTTTAAAAACAAGTATTACATTTTATTCATTTATTTACTGGGAGGGGCAGGCACAGGCCATACTGCAAGTGTGGAGGTGAGAGGACAACTTGCAGGAATGGGTTTTCTCTTTTCACCATGTGGTTCCTGGGGATTGAACTCAGATCAGGCACCTTTACCTACTGAGCCATCTAGTCAGCCCTGTTGATGAGACTCTTCAGTGATAAGAATAAGAAGCCATGGTGGACGATTTCTTCTTCTCTTTTGTTTCATCTAGACCTGTATGCTTGATGCTTTCTTCGTAGATTCTATAATTTGTGAATGCATGATCAATCAAGTCCTCTCACCTTGATACCCTTCTCATTTAAGCAACCAGCAAAACCTCACAATTTTCTTTGAGTTTCATTTCTACAGTACCGTAGAACAATTTCAGTTAGCCTGGGAAGTCAGGGATCTACCCCTGGAGCAAACAGCTGTGGCCATGAGGTGAAGGGCCGGTCACAAATCATAAATAAGACTGTATGGATTTACAGAAGATAGTTTATAGAGAAGAACAGGGGTGGCCAGAAAATATCTATCATACATAAGACTGATAGATGGGTTCAGTGTACGGGGATCCTTTATATATACAAGATACATTTGGAATAGAGACACAAGAGCATTGATAGCTAGCTAGATACATTCCATCCTCTCTTTCCAGGAGGCACTCACTGAGGAGATGATGGCTCTTACTGATACTAACAAAACTCACATCCTGTAGGCCAACAAAGGCAGACTTTGTGTAGACTCAAGATGGAAATCAATAGTTTTCCTAGATCTCCCATAGCAAGCAACTACAACACACTAAACAATTTAAAACAGCAGAAACTTACTTTCCAAGAAATTTTAGAAGCCAAATTTCTGAGTTCAAGTTTGGCTCTGGTTTGGAGACCTTATTTCCAGAATCTGGTGGCTGCTGTGATGCTCAGTATTCCTTGCCTGGTTGAAGTTTCCTTCTAGTCTCTGAATCTGTCTTTTTGCCTTCTTCCCACGTTCTCTCTTCTGCCTTGTATAAGGCTATGTCCACTGGATTTAATTCAGTCCAGGTATACTCCCGAGTTTGAACTTGGAGGTGGGGGTCAATATTCAACCTAATATAGCACCCACACAGCTTCCTTTGCAACCTGAGCTTAGACTTTCAAGGCTCCACTTGTCTCCCCTAATCTATTCACTCCACTCTGGTAAACACTCTGTGGGTGGCGCCATTCTCAGCATTACATACTATCTCCCAATTGTTATAAATTTGCTTTTGTTTCTCTTCTGGTAATACTTTGTTCCCATGTGTGCAAGGGTGCCAGTCCTGTCATTCTCCCTTGATCCATGTTCTGAGAATGGCTAAAGAGTCTATGGCAGAGTCTATGTACGTGGTCTCTCACTTGGAATAGAATACCACCTCCTGGAAAGAGCTCAGAGACAACATTTGGAAAACTGACAGATAAGATTTAAAGTTCTAGGTTCCTGGTCCTAATCTATTCTTAGAAAATAAGAACAATGCTCCTAAGAGGAAAAAATTGTAAAGATGAGGAACTGAGACCAGCAGCCATAGCAGGATGCAGTAGCTGGCTGTGCCCCACAAGAGCACATCAGGGATGTCCACTCCACCTTAAGAGAAAGGAAGTATCTTGATCCTGTCCCTCACTATTGCCACCATTTTCCCCATCCAGACCCAATGAATTAATTCTTAACTGAGGTGCTCAATTGGACTGATATTTTTTAAAAAAATTTTGTTGAGATTTTGTATATTTCATATAATAGTTCTTAATCAAATTTAGATCCCCTTCCCTATCCATGCCCCATTAAACTCCCACCAGACCTCATGTATTCCACCATACATGTTAAGTCTTATCTGGTCAAGCATTTGTACCCAGATGTGCAAATTCATCTACTGGAGTCTAGTCAGCCTAGAGACCATTGGTAAGGCATACTCTCCCTCACCCAGTAGCAATCAGTCTCCAGTAGTTCTCAGTCTAGGGCCAGCCCACCACCCATTTCACTCCACTCTGGGCCCTTGTCTGATTGAGTTTGTATGGGTCCTGTGCTCGATGCCACCCCACAAGTTCACATGTCCAAGCTTCCAGTGGCCTGGAAGCTTCTACTGCCCTGTGTTCATGAGCCAGCCTTGGCTCTTATAGTCTTTCTGGCCCCCTCTTCTGCCGAAGAGGTCCCTGAGATATGGGTGGGTAAGGTTTAATGCAGGAGTCCTATCTGGGACACACACTCTGCAGTCTCTTATTCTATAAAACTTTGCCAGTTGTGGCCTTCTGTATGTATCGTACTCTGTTGTATAAGAAAGTTTCACTGATGAGAGTTGAGGATGCATTGGTTTTCTCTCTATCCCTCATTCCACTATGTTTCATGAGCCTTAGGTGTAGAGATTCAACTGTAGATGTGTCACCTAGGATTGGGCATCTCTCAGATGTATATTGTGTCTAATTAGTTCTGGAATTTTTCAGTAGCCTCTATCTGTTGCAAAAAAAAAGAAATTTCTTTGATGAATGGTATACAGTATGCTTGTCTATAAATATAAGGATCCATATTTAATATATGGTAAAAAATTTCATTTGTCTAGAGATTTGAAAGAGATAAGGTTTTTCCTCTAGGATCCGTATCCTCTCCAGCCATGTGTATTTGGCAGTTCACAGTGTCACCCATGAGTTCACTCCCACTGAGAGGGCTTTATGTCCAATTAGGTAGCTGTTGATTATCCCCCAGATAACAGTGCCACTACTGCACCAATCAAGGTAGTTTACCATGGTGGTTGTTACGGTTATTGGGCTTTAGGGTTGGGTTGGATCATTGATTTTCTCCCTTATCAGTTTGCATATTATCATCTAGCATTATGAGAGCTAAACTTCAGGTGGAAAGTTTCTAGGTCAGTTTCTGCTCCATTGCTCCAAGTCTTGTATCCTAAGCATATCCTGTCCTCAGAAGTAGGGTCTTATCTTCTAGTTCTGGGAGATAACCAAGAGCTTTGGCAATAGCCTGTGTTATTTTGGGAGTCTTTTGGGTCACTCTCACCAACCACTCAAAGGGAGGTTTCTTCTGTGTGGCACTGTGTTCCTTGCCAGACAGACCCCAGGTACACATATGCACTAATGTTTAGACACTGCATGTGCATTTCTCAGGGGACTTGGGGGCATCACATTTCCCTCTAGGTTCCCTAGCCCCCCAAGATTAATCATTTCTACTCTTTTAACCTCCCATCTGACCTCCCTCCCCAGTCCCAGCTCTCCTATTATCCACACCATTCCCCCTCTCCTGAGTTTCCTCCCCCTACACACCATGGCCCCCTGAATGTCCCTCCCTCCTCTCCTCCCAGCTTAACAGTCTCACTTTTCCCACCTCCCCTGGTAACATCTGTTCCTTACTATCCCCCTCTTTTGGGTTCTTTCTTTTCCTCTATCTTTGTGTGTGTTTCCTTTCCATTTTCCTGGCTCCTAGTGTTACATTAGGATATATACTCACATAAAGGGGATTGGTACTACAATCCACAAATGACAGAGAACATATGTTGCTTTGTTTTTCTGCATTTGTTTTAATTCACTTAGTATCACACTCTCTAGTTTCAACAATTTACCTGCAAATTTCATAATTTCATCTTTTCTTAATGCAGAGTAGAACTCCATTGTGTAAATATACCACATTTTCATTATCCATTCATCAGTTAAGGGACATTTAGATTATTTCCATTTCAGTGTGTTTCCTCTTCCCTTCCTTGGCTGTTTCTTTAGCTATACAGAAGCTTTGGAGCTTAATGAGGTCCCACTTATTGATTGTTGACCTTAATGCCTGAGTAGTTGATGTCTGATTTAGAAAGTCCTTTCCTACACCTATATCTTGTAGGATGCTGCCTATATTTTCTTCTAGGAGTTTCAGAGTTTCAGGTTTTATACTGCGGTCTTTGATCCATTTGTAGTTGACTTCTTTGCAGGGTGAAAGATAAGGGTCCAATTTCATTCTTCTACAGGTAGAGATCCAGTTTTGCCAGCAGTATTTGTTGAAGATGCTGTCTTTCCTCTATTATGTGTTCTTGGCACCTTTGTCAAATATCAGGTGGCTGAAACTGCAGGTACTTGTGTTTGGGTCTTCTGTGTTCCATCGATCTACATGTCTAATTTTTAATATTTATTTTTGTTTCAAAATACCTCAATGACCTATAACCTAATAAGGTGGGTAGAAAAAAATCTAGCAAACCAATTTTATTTTCTTTCTAGTGGCATAACCCGTGTGAGCATTTATGTGCCATTTAGAACTCCTGGTTTGTTTGTTTTTTTAAATGGCATTGATCAGCATCTTGGCCCAATACTGCTCCCACATTGCATTTATGTCCTTAACACATCAGTGAGCTAACACCTCCAAGCTGCAGGCTCAAAGTAATGGTTCTTCATGGCTTGCAGTAAGAATTAGCTGCCAAACAAATGACATAAGACATCACCAGAGTAAAAAGACAAAAGCAATACACTTGATGCAATCAGTGTATTTATACATGATAAGAATTTTGACCACAGGGAAGAAACAAAATGGAAATGGACTATGATGACTTATGTTCTAAAAATGGTAAAGTTTCTGGGTTTTTTTTTTCTTACTAAAGAGTCCATATAAAAGTTGAGAGGGGTGGCTCATATATTCAATCACAATACTCAGTAGCTAACTCAGTAAGATTGCTACAAATTTGAGGGTATCCTATGTTACATAGTGAGTTCTAGGCTATCCTGAGCTAAAGTGGATTCTGTCTCAACAAAAATGGATTCAATATAGATAATCTTACAAATTCCTCCTCACATAAATCAGCATAATCCATTAACTCTAGAATGGAATAAATTCATACCTGAATTTTTACTTTTTATAAGATAAATAAGGAAAAAAATTGCTATTTTTCAAATAATACCAAAACAAGGGAAATTGCACTTGAATTCACACATGCACCTTCTTATGGCATGGTTGCAAATAAACTCCATCTTTCCGGCAATAACTTTGATATCATATTTCCAATAGTATTTCCAGTATTTTTTCTTGACTTTAAAAGCAACATTTTGTTGAAATTAATGCAACATTTACTAGTGGGGTATAGTTTTTGTTCTAAAGTTTTAAGATAATAGTAGTGAGTCCATAGCTAATCAGTCTCATCATTTTATATGAGCAGAGCAATTTTATGTTGAAAATATCTGGGGACTCATAGAATTTAGCAGTATATGATATTTGTAAGTTAATTCTCTTAACTTCTTTTAAAATTTACAAAATGGTTTCATGCTAAGCTACAGCACATGTCTGTAGAACTTAACTGAATTATAAGTTCAGCAGAACTAGGTTACAAGAGTCCATAATATTGAAAGGTTGCATTCTCTTTCATACTCCTGGAGCAAAAGGGAAAGAGCGTCCCTCCACACTTGGTCACTCGCTGCCCTACCTCTCCATCTCTGATATTTGCTGGTAGCTTGCAGATCTGCTGGAAATGGTAGAAAATGTGCAAGCTAAAACGAATCCTTTTAAATCTGCAGTTTACTACTGGTCCTTCTGAGTACTGGGATTATAGGTATGCACCATCATTCCCCAGGCTTTTTGATAGTAGACATTCTAATAGGCATGAGTATTCATCTATTGTATTATGGTTATGCCCACATTTTTTTAAGACAGCGTTTCCCTGTAACCCCAGCTGGCCTGGAACACACTATGTAAACCAGGCTAGCCTCAATCTCACAGAGATCTGCCTGCCTCTGGCTCCCCAGTGCTAGAATTAAAGGGTTATGCCACCACACCTGGCTATTATGGACATTTTTAATTGGTTGCTTTGAGATATTGAGCTGTTTGAATTCCTTCAATACTAACTTTGTATGTAACATATGTTTTGGAAGTGTCTTCCTTCATTCAGTCTCTTCACACTTGTTTTGTTTGTTTGTTTTTTGTTTTTCCTGTGGAGCTTTTCTGTTTAGCATGGTCTGCTTCTTTATTTTGCTTCTCTAGTGTGTGCTGTTGGTGTCATATACAACCTCCACCCCCATCAATGTCCAGACTGCCATGGATCTTTCCCCCATTTTCTTCTAGTATTTTTAAAGATTCAAATCTTACATTTAGGTTTCTAGTAAAGTTGCAGCTCCATTTTGAATTGATTATTTATATGATATGAGATAGGATCTCATTTCATTTTTCTACATTTGTGACCAAGTATTCTCCAGCAATACCAAGAGACTTCCATTGTACTATGTCCTTGGCACCTTTGTGAAAATCAATTGATCATAAATTCATAGATTTATTTCAGGGCTCACTATTCTGGAGCTCAATAATAAGCAAGAAGATAGAATCTGTAGTAAAAAAAAAATCTCCTACCAAAGAAAAGCCCAGCATTCAATGGCTTCACTGCCAAATCCTACTAAATGCTTAAAGAAAAATACCAATCCTCAAATTCTCCCCAAAATTCAAAAGGAGAGAATACTTAGAAATGTGTCTTACAAAACCAGCATCACCATAGTATGAAAGGCAAATCAGAACACTACAGGAAAAGAAAATTCCAGGCAATATGCCTGGTAAACATAGATTCAAAACACAGCAACATAATGCTAACAAACTGAATTCGACAGTGTATTGAAAGAATCAATCCAACATAACCAAGTGATATTGTTCTCCAGGATGCAAGGATGATTTGACATATACAAATCAATAACTGTGACAACTCACATCAACACAACTCGCATCAATCCAATCATTTCATTGGATGCATAAAAAGTTTTTTTAATTCAATATCAATTCATCATAAAACTTTCACAAAGATATGTACATAAGGAAAGTGCCTCAACAAAATTGGCTCTAAGATAGATAGATAGATAGATAGATAGATAGATAGATAGATAGATAGATAGATAGATGATATGCTGACATGCATGTATGTGTGTGTGAAAAGCCCATAACCAACATCATACTAAGTGGTAAATAGCTATAAGCTTTTCCTTTAGAACCAGTAAAAAAATAAGATTGCCTACACTTATCACTTTTATTCAATATTTTTGTATTGAAAGTCCTAGACAGAAATATTAAACAAGAATGAGAAATAATATCCGAACTGGAATTGAGTTGTCTTGATCTTATACATAGAAAATAACCTTAGTTTTCATAAAATCATCATTAGAAATAACAAACAAATTCAATAGGGCTACAGGATAGAAAATCAACACACAAAAATTCATGCCATTCTGTACACTATCAATTATCCAGAAAAAAAAATCAAGAAAATCATCTTATTAATGATAATTACCAAAAATTCCCTTACAAATAAGTTTAACAAGGAGGTGAAAGATAGATAGCCTTAAACTATAAATGATGATTAAAAATTGAAAAAGACATATAAATGCAAAGACATCTTAAAGTTATGATTGAAAGAATTAATGTTGCTGACTGGGCACAGTGTTATGCACATGTAATCCTAGCACTACTGAGGCTAAGACAGGCGAATGGAAAGTTTAAGTTCATCTTGCATTACACAGCAAGACCTTGTCTCAATAAAACAAACAAGCAAATAATAACTAATATTGATAAATCTCTGTACTATCTAAAATAATCTACAAAGTCAATTCAGCCTCTATGAGTGTTTTGCTTGCATGTATGTAAGTGCACCCATGCATGAAATACCCATGGAGACCAGAAGGGGGTGTTGGATCCTCTGAAACTAGAGTTACAGATAGTTGTTAGATGCTATGTTGGTGCTGGGAACCAAGCCCAGGGCCTCTGCAAGAACAGCCAATGCACTTAACTGCTGAGCCATCTGTCCTGCCCCAGAATGCTTACTTTTTATAGTTATTTAAACAGTTGCTTTTGTTAAGACCACACTAGGAAGCAGTAGATCTAGTTACCCATTACAAAAGAAGAGGGTTTATATTTTAATTTAAGAACTATTGAAAAATTGTTACTACTACACTCACAAAATAAACAATATCCTAAATAATCTATTTCAAAGTTATATATAAACAGATGTTAAGGCAGTCCAACAATATTTAGAGTTAAGGTTAGGTTTTAATTTAGTTCTACAATTTCATACATGTATATAATAGATTCTGATTACTCTCTCTCCCCATGCTCTCTTATCTTCCTTCCATTCCTATCATTGTCCCTCCTTTCTACCAATTCCTTTCCCAGATTCATGATTTTGGCTTTGTTTTGTAACACATTTAGCTTAACCAGGGCTGTGTGTGTGGCCATTGGATTAGAACTATCCATTGCCAGTGGAACTATCCGTTTGTATCCAGTGGGTACAAAACTGAAGGCAATGATTCCCTTCCCTCCGAATCTATAAGTAACAAATAGTTCAGCAATGAGGATTAAGACCCCTGAGCTCATCTTCCATCCATGCCTATTAGTGAACCCAGTGCAGGCATCCATAGCTGCTGTGAGTTTGTGATTGTAATGGTTCTGTCATGCCCGGAAGATGGCATTTTTCAGCCTTTCTCTCTGGTGTCTGTCTTTCATTCTTCTCTTATTGAGCTTTTTAAAATTTCATACATTTCTCACTCAAATCACACACCCCCATCCAGACCTTCTCCCATCCCCCCACTGAACCCTAAGCACTCTGCCACACATGCTGAGTCCTATTCATTCAGGTGTTTGTACCCAAATGTCCTTCAGTGTGAATGCATTCACTGGAGTCTAGTCAGCCCATCCAGTAGTCGTATGTAAGTCATACTCTCGCTTACCCAGCAGCAATCAGTCTCAAATAGTTCTCATTCTAGTGTTGGCCTGCCACCTATTTCTTACCTCCCCTTCTGACTGTTGTTTAACTGAGCTGACATGGGTCCTTGAGCTTGATACTACCATTGCCGCAGGCTCACATGAGCAAGCCTCCAGTGGCCGGGAAGCTTCCACCTCCTTGTGCCCCCCTTCCACAACATTCCTGAGGCTTAGCCTAGCTCTCACAGAGATCTACCTGCCTCTGCCTCCTAAGTTCTGGGGTCAAAAGCATGGATCATCACACCTGGCTCAAGCTTTATCCCCAAAAATAAATTTGGAGTGACAGTGAATACATAAGCTTTGCATTTAAACTTGGACTTGAATCCCAACTCTACTGTTTGTTAACTATTCTGTTTTCGTATACTTAATGGAGATTTATTCAATCATTGAAAATCATAAGTCATGCCATTTGCAGCAACATGAATGGACTTCACATATCTGTAATGCAGGACTACTGTCACTCATGGACTTGGTGAATATAAGGTACTCAGCACAGTACTGGAATGTTAGTAAAGCACACTCACTGCAGTAATTATCAATCCTGCATAGTAGTACTGACCCAAATGCACACAAGCCTCATTTCTCAAATCATACCAACCTAAGAAAAGCCATCAAGAGCTGGAACTACAACTAAGGAGTTGTTTCAATACACCTCCCAATTGTCCTAGACTCTCGTTGACAATACTGGTCAGAACTGAGCATCTGCACTGCAGCCTCTTCCTTTGCAAAAGTGCAAATGTCCATGGGTCCATGGAGCTGCTCTACAAGAAGAGTGCTTCTTTCCTAATCTTCTACCAGCAGTAATGGCCTGTCTATCCTAGAGCCCTAGTGCCATCCCATTCCAAAAGTATAGTTCTGCTCTTCTCCACTCTCATCTTTGGAAAAACTCAAAAGGATAGCCTTGTACCTTGAGGGAATAACCCCGCCATACCAGTCTGTGACTATAGAATAAAGTTATATATCTACTGCTTTGGTAGGAGCCCTGCCAATCTATTTTCTGGAAACTCTCATGTCCTTCAGTTTAAACTATGTTCCAAACAGCTTTGAGATTTTTCCCCTACAAATATTCCTATAAGTCTGTGTCTGTCTGAGAGTATTCTTTCATGTAGAATACTCTCTCACCTCAGCTGCACCCAACTTGGCTGCTCAGAACCCCAGGCTAATTACTGAGCAGAGACATTGGCTTCTGTATTGCTTTGAGGTGTTGCTTTTCCAGGAGACTGTCAGCAAAGGAAAGATGTAATTGTATAGGACAGATTATCTTCCTTGGGAGTTGGCATGATTAGATTCAACTATCAAGATCAAATTAGATTCTAACAAGGCTATTTATGAACTCAGAACAATCTACAAGATACAACATGAGTACAGTACAGAAAATAAAAGCTTTGGAGACAAGAACAAACTGGCAACGTGGACAAGCGTTTTGTTCTTTCTCAGGCTTGATATCTTTACCTGCAAAATAACAAAGTTACTCTACTTCTCCTCTGGTGATATTGACAAAAATATGTATTATTTTAAACAGTGTCTCTCTATATACTCCAGGCTGGCCTTGAACTTGGGATCTTCCTTCCTCCACTTTCTAAATGGTGGAATTACAGGTGTGCATCACTAAATCTGGTCAAATAGAAGCACACATAAAGGTTCTGAGAATCAAGTTTCTCTCTTCCGATCCCATCCATTGATCCAAGGAGTGTCTTCTCTGAGTTTTTCCAGGAATTTATGGTGAAAGATAACATCAAAGGGGAAACCTGAGAAGTGAAACAAAATCGAGAAAACTTCAGTTCGTCTTTTACAAAAGCAGATAGAGCCTGGTGTGGTGACACATGCCTTTAAGTCCAGCACTTGGGAGGCAGAGACAAGCAGATATCTATGAGATTGAGGCCAGCCTGGTTTATACAAGGAGTTCTCATCCAGCTGGGGCTATAGGGAGACCCTGTCTCAAAACAAAAACAAAAACAAAAAATAAAATAAGCAGATAGGAAAATTCAAGAAAGTGAGAGAAAGTGAAAGGTGTTTGAAGTTATGTGGGTATAACACAAGGAAGAAGGTGGGGTGGGAACATCCATAGAAGTAAAAAGAGGACTGTTGAAGAGGGGGCAAGATGGAGAGAATTCACTTCTGTATGGTAAATAGGAAGAGGAAGAGGAATTTCAGCTTAGTCTAAATTCAGTTACTTTTTGACAGTCACTTTTATTCTGAGGGTATCTGGTCCTTTTAGAACTGAGAACTGCTCAAAACTGGAATCAAGCAAATGAAAAACAACCCTGCAATCTTTTAAAGATAGAATTACAAGCTGGTAGTGGCTCACACCTGAAATTCTAGTACGCTGGAGGTTGACACAGGAGGATTTTTGAGGGAGCCAGGCCAACCTGGGCTACAAAGTGAGACCTTGTCTCAAAAAATATATAAGTAAAGTATTACACTAATATAAAGTGTTGACTCATGTACCTCTGACAACCAAACATGCTAAATCTATTTAGCAATAGCCTCCTCATAGCAAAATTAGTAAATCACAAAACTGTCAGCTTCTTTCCTGTCAATGAACCACCCTTGACTTTTACATGGCCTCCTCAAATAAGTTCAGAAGATATTTTCTGTATCTACTTGCCCTTGATTGTCTCAGATTATCCACTCACTGTATTGCTCATCATAAGGAAATTGTCATCATGACTAAATCATTAATCATGAGTGGATGTAATGCCAAATTCT
Organism: Nannospalax galili; assembly: GCF_000622305.1. Classification (NCBI taxonomy): domain Eukaryota; kingdom Metazoa; phylum Chordata; class Mammalia; order Rodentia; family Spalacidae; genus Nannospalax; species Nannospalax galili. Next base: position 2,052,315 of record NW_008336848.1, on the reverse strand, counting down.
CCTGGCAGGCCTCTGTGAGGAGGGTTGCATCCTTCTTGGCTTTCAGTCCCCATGCTGTCTTTATGACCAACTGACAAAACCAACACAATGTCCCTCTAAGCTACAGTTTGGGGAATAAGGATATTTATTTGGGCTTATGCTATTTGGGAGGGGGGTCACTTACAAAGGCATGAATGCCCGTGGGCTCTTTCCCCTACATCTCAGCTGAGCTTTTGAGATCTGCTTCCACCAGTACCCTGCCAAGATGGTGACACCCGATGGCTTCCTCCATGCCTGTCCTTTGACCTGCCCTCTCATGCAATTGAACCTGACCAATTCGGTGGGAGGGGTGACCCTTTCCCCCTTCTGTCTACGGAGTCTCTTAGGGTTCAGTGCTAGTTCTTTCAGAGGACATACAACAAATGACAGAAAATTTACCAAGTATATGACCCCTAAGGCAAGAGTTTGCATCTGGTTTATTATAAGTTCATTGTGTGGTTAAGATAGATTAAGGTGAGAACTCATCTCAAGTGCTCATTATCACTCATTCTTTCTCTCAGCTTTAAACCTGCTGACGGTCTAACCTTTAGGTTATGATTCATTTCCTTATTGCATACTCCAAAAATTTCATACTTCCCACCCATTTTTCTAAAACATTAGTTTAAACTCTTGCAGTTTTTGTCTTTGTCCAAGCTGAGTCAATGACATTAGTTCTTATTGAGAACTGTTCATAGTAGTTTACCCTTGCATTTGTTATACATTTTGTGTGATATGACAATAATGAGTGACATCATAAGGGTATCTTTTAAGAGCCCTAAATATTCTTCCACTGATACTTTTTCATGGCGCTTAAGATGGCTCTTTTTTAATGTAAGCATCAGCCTTCGGGGAATGTTGGTGAATATATTCTTTGGGGCAGCAAGGAGACAGGGGTTGTTTGGTTGATTGGTTGGAGTTTTGAGACAGACTCTCACTATGTTACCCTGGCTGGTTTGGAGCTTGCTATGTAGACCAGGCTGACCTGGAACTCAGATATCTGCCTGCTTCTACCAAGTGCAGGGATTAAAGTCATGAGCCACCATGCCTAGCCAATGAATGTATTCTTAGTGATAAAGGTTATATAAATCCACAGCTAATTAACTTATTTCCTCAAAGATAACAGTAAATGTACCACAAAAACGACTTCAGAATAATGATATTCATCAATTTCCTCCCCAATTTGTCATTTACTGGCACCACTGGTCATCTTTGTCATGAGAATTTGAAGATGTGTGACCAGTGGGAAATAATGATGATTCCAAGTGAAGGGAATAGGTATAGCTGTAGTTTCCTCCTTCACACTAATTTCAGCTCACAGCTCAACACTCAGAAATCTTAACCAAAAAGTGGATGTAGTGGGGCTGGAAAGATTGCTCAGTAGTTAAGAGTACTGGCTGCTTTTGCAGAAGACCCGGGTTTGAATCTCAGCACCTACATGGCAGCTAAGAACCACCAGTAAAAACATTTTAAAAATACTTTTTGAAAACTCCATGGGGCATTAAAGTGAGGAAAGTACAAGTGAATAGGCAAGTTATCTGGCATTTGATATAATAAGCTAACATTTGGATGTACATTCTCATACATGCATATATATTTTATAAGCATATATGTATAGTTAAGGTCAAGTTGCATATGTTTTGTTTTACTACATACACTTTAAAAACTATTTTATTATTTTCATTTTATATATACAAGTGTTACATATATTCCCTGCATGTAGGTAAGTGCACCTGTGTCATGCAATGCCCATGAAAGTCGAAAGAGGGTGTCAGATCCCCTGGAACTTTTGTTTTGATATTCTGATCTGTAAAATAATGGTTTAGGCAAGATGTTGGAAAGATCTTTTGGCTGTGTAGGTTACCAAATATAAGGCGGTGCCTATTTGAGTGGCTACTTTAATCTGTGTGATTTGGGACTGAAGAGATGGCTCAGCAGTTAAATGCACTGGATGTTCTTGCCAAAGACCCAAGTTTGAATCCCAGCACTGACATGACGGCTACTGCCAATTGTCCATAACTTCAGTTCCAGGGGATCAGACACCTTCTTCTGTCCTCCTTAGGCAATTTACAACACGGGTGCACTTACATACATGTAAGCATAACACTCATACACATAAAATAAAAATAAATAAGTAATTTAATTTGTTAGATTTTTGTTTTTGAGTTCATTACAATAAAGTAATTTTATAATAAAAAAGAAACAAAAAGAAATAATTATCATGCAATGTTAAAAAAATAAGGAAGAAAGCTCATATGTGATAATTGGTCATATTTATGGTTTCTAATGCCTTTCCTAGGAAAAAATATTCACAGATTATGGTTATTGGCTTAGTTGTCATAAGCCAAAGAAAGGTTATCATACCATGCAAAGAAAGGTTATCATACCATGCAAAGAAATGTTATCATACCATGCAAACAAAAACAAAAAGCCGTCCATTCATATCAAGTTAAGGAATGCTACTTGTCTTTAATACAGTATAATGTTTGTGGGCCACAGTCAACAATTCAATGAAAATTGAGATAATCAAAAATCAGCTGCATGCATTTTACTGATTTTCACAGCAGCAATCACTATGTATGACATACAGTTAAATCATTTTCCCAGTACAAGCCTTTCACGGAAAGTGTTAGGTAAGTAGCTGGTGTGGAGTCAGAGCTTTGAAAGGAAACAAGGAAATAATTAGTCTGTAGTTCTTGGAAACTATCCTTCAACTGGAGGTCAAATCACATCAATTATTTATTATGTTAAGATCCAATAGCTTACTATTTAACACTTTTTCCCCTAATTTACAGATTTGAAAACCTTGAAAAGTAGAAAACAAGAAAAATTGATTAAATTTAAAAACTAAATTTAAAAGTAACTATGTTGTCCAAATCATTTATTATGTATTCAGTTTCAAGTAAGAGAATACAGTGGTACAACAGACTGTGTCCCCATCCTCTAGCGGCAATTTGGGTAACCCCTTCAGAGGATGGTGTGATAAGAATAGGAGGTAGGAACTGACTAGGCAGTTAGGGTAAAAAGACTCCAAAGAAAAGTAGCCAGTTTCTT